>NC_090646.1:666605491-666905491 GCF_040937935.1 Hyperolius riggenbachi
GGGGTGGCTGCAGCAAACAAGACAACAATATGCTGCTGGATAATATGCTGCTGGCTAGTACAGAGATGCTCTCAAAATGTCTGCCAGAGGAGGTCACACCCTTTATATGTAAAGGGTGTGAACTTCCTTATTAAAAGGTATTATGCTGTTGTCTATTTTTAAAGGAGTTATCAGGCAAATTGCAAAAAATCTGCTTTACTCACCTGGGGCTTTCTCCAGCCCCTTGAAGCCAATTGTCCCACAACAAACGGTCCGCTCTCTGCCGCTGTCCCGGTCTCCGCGCATGGTGCAGAGGTCAACCATGAGGTCGTCCTTGTCAGGAACCGGCTCCACGGCAAGCCTGCAGATTTGGTTCCCGACTGCGGGTTTGACCAGATCGAGAGGGGAGCAAACGTATTCAAGCTACAACAAGGCTGTCGCCCCTCAAAGCACTTCTCACTGCCACCACTAGCTGCTGCTAGACACTTCAGCGATTCCCACTCTGCTGTCGAGTGATCTACACGCAGTCCGCGTTTTCGTATTCGGGTCAGCTTTGCGCTTTAGGCCGAATACGGGAACGCCACGCACACACACACACGGTACAATCATACAGCAGCAAGGCACAATCAGGCACTGAATCTTGTAACGCAAGTTACACTGCAGTCTCTCTAGGCTATGAGCGTTGGCTTAGTACAGCAGAAGTCAAACTAATTAAATAACGATTTAATATTCCAGAAAAAAGTGGAACAATGCAGACAATAATATATACAAAAACAAAGTAAAAATTACAAAATAAAAGTTACAAAGATACACACAAGACAGGTTGCAGAAATAAAAGGGAAATTAATGTTACCAGCATATACAGAGCGTTGTTTGTGGTAGAACGCAACTTCCGACCAGTAGTCGGGGCAGCTCTAGCATCTTTGCGATCTCCGAGGAGCTACGAGTTGTGAAGGACCTGTGCGGGTTCTTATAGGCCCATTTGGGGCCTGGGGGTACAAGTCTAACCCGCCTCCGAAGGTTTGCACAGAATGCTTGCCATATCCTGTGATATGCAAACTTCCAAGGTTTTTCCTGTCCCACTTTTGATCTTTCAGAGATTTCAAAACACTTCACACACTTCCAGCAGGCTGTCATATGTAAACTTCAAACATTCCTGTGTTCGCTTCCAACTGTCAAGACTCATTTAGGCTGGATTGTATATTGGCTTGTTTACATATACACAAAGTTCAAAGTAATGCAAGGTCCAGGACAGAATAGAGGGTCATTACCCAATTACCTGTACCCAGAGGATCCGAAAGCACATGTAGTCCCATTGACATACAAACAATCACAGTAGCAGCTTATTTGAGCCATTGGACAATAGTACATCTGAGACAGTTTTTCACAGCAGATCAAAGGTGACTGGCTAGTGGCCTAATGAGCCATTTCCTTGCCCGAAGCTAGCAAGTCAATTTAGCAGTTCCTGCTCTATTGTTCACAAGAGTTCACCTTCAGATGCAAATGTACTATCTCCTGGCCGACAGGCGATCCAATTAGCAGCTTCCAACTTCCAGAGGACTGAATACAGACTCAAAGTACTTCATCCTGTCATACAGACAATCACAGCTTCCCCCAAAGCCAGCCTGGCTTTAGCCAACATACACACCTGATATAATACACAGCAGACATAAAAATGGGAAAATATGGCTTCTGTATTATCCCAACATCATAACTAGCTGCGATTTCATGACAGTCCTTACTGCGCCTGTGTCAAGCGCTGCTGTCAATCACTGCCACGTTGTCCGCGGCTTACTGTGATTGACAGTGGCGCTTGATGCAGGTGCAGTAAGGGCGACCTCGAGGTCGTCCTCTGCACCGTGTGGCGAGAATGGGACAGCGGCGGGGAGCAGAGGTGACAGAGTGGGACAGTTGGCTGCAAGGGGCTGGAGAAAGCCCCAGGTGAGTAAAGCAAATATTTTACAATTTGCCTGATGACTCCTTTAAGAGCAGAGAGGACAATCTGAGTTCAGGTCTGCTTTTACTCACCCCTCCATAGCCACATGTTCGCCTCTTCTCCTCCTCAGCTCTTAGTGTTCCCACTCTGGCTCCCTCATCGCTGATTTTCTCTGTCTCCGCCCACAGTAGTTAATGCAGGTCTACACAAAATGGCCGGCGATGTCCGCAAATACAGACGTCATTGGCCATTTTCTTGTAGCCCTGCTCTAATAGACTGAGCAAGCTGATCTGAATGTGCCGTGGCACAGCCGTGGGGAACCACTGTAATAGACGATATTTTGCAATTTCGGCTTTACATTGCGGCCTATTTAATACTGTTATTTTAAGGTATTTAGTATTCTTACTAAGATAAAGATGAAGAAACAATCAAAAAATGTTATAGATGATATTTTACAATTTCAGCTTCACCTCACAAGCTTTTTTCCGGGTGTCATTATTTACTATGCCGGTAGACCACCTTCAAAATGGCGGAATAAGATAAAGAAAACCCTGCTTTTGGTTTTTCTAGAAAACGTTACTTGGGTATGTCACACTCTGAGTCAGCTGTAGTCGCTTATTAGTGCAGTGTTGCTTATTTTTAGGGGAAATTGGGAATTTACAGGAATCCCCATTTTTAGGGGGAATTTTTAAGTATAGATAAACCATGCAGATGACTAGGGCACAACCAACTGGAAACTATGAGTCTATCACAGGACACTGCTTCGAGTTATATAAAGGAAGGAGTAGAAAATAAAAATGGTGTAATTATGGAGGAGAACGGACACAGGGTATAATGCCTAGCAAGCCCAGTAACAAGTCAACACCAAAATGGGCAGCTCTTATTAACATAACAAGGGTGTGTCAGCTGCTATGGATATGCTTATTAAACAGAATCTGTACTGTGAAAATCTTACATAAATAAAAGTACCAGCCTGTTTGTAGTCTTCTCCTAGCCCCCTCTGTGACATTTTCACAGCTCCTGCTGCTTTCTTGGCGATAAAATAGCTGTTTTATTCATTGTTTTTGTAAACAATGAAGATGGCTGCCAAATAGGAAATACATCATCAGAGCAGGTGCCTGTTTTCAGAGGCTCCTCTCAAACGTGACTTCACTGCTGTAATACTGTATTTCTCCCACTTGTTGCCTTAGCTGCTTGTCTGGGCTTTGAACTGCCCGGCTGGCTGTGAGCAGAGAGCTGTTTGTGACTAATAAACAAAGCACACACAGAGCCTGCAGGGTGCGTGGGGGAGGTGTGTATAACTTCTCCCTATCACAGCACATTCCTCTCTGGGGTGACAAGTGACAAGGCTCAACAAAGGAAAGAAGATTAGATCTATTACAGAGACAGTGCAACTAGAAAAGGCTGCAGTAATACAGGCCACATTAGAACAAGTATAGGAAATTATAGGATAGAAGAAATAAGGCTGAACATTTTGTTACAGAGTATCTTTAAGGCCTAATTTATATTTGCCCATTGCTGATTGTCTCTATGCCACCAAATTCTGGAGACCATATTCAGAAACACATGACGTGCGTTTCGGGGGCCCCCTTTTTGCACTTTCGGTAACCACCCAATAGGCAAGCCATCATGTAATTGAAATATGCTCTGACTCTGTTCTCTTATTGCTAACCATTGGGGATGGCTTACTATTATCCTTATAGCTTATACTTTTATAGCGGCAGTGACCAAGTGTTTGTGTTTGTGTCTTTAGCCATAGGAGGAGAGTGCATCCAGGAAAGTCAGCACTGATTGGTTATTTGCTGCAATGTATGTGAAATCCTGGAGGTGCTCCTTGCACAACAGCACCGCAGTTCTAGAGGTGGCTTTGTGCTGCAGATTCCCCTGTTTTTCTCCTACTTTTTCTTGTAAGTTTTCTCCTGGGTGATATTTTTACACCTTATCAATAACATGCCTCTTAAAGTGAACCTAAACCATTGCAAATAAAAAGAGTTCCCCGTTACCTGGGGCTCCTATCACCCCCTGCAGCCGTCCTGTCCTGTGACGGTCCTCAATGATCCTCCGGCCCCTCACCGCAGCTTGCTTTCATTTCTGCCGACTGATCAGTTGGCGAGTCAGTGTCCACGCACATCCTCATGTGTGTTCCCGTCATCCTCATGTGTGTTCCCGTCTGCAAGAGCAGACTCTGGCCGATGGGAATGCTAAGATGGCCAATTTAAGTTTATTAAGGTGCAGAGATCAAAGCACTGATTGTCATGGTAATAAATCTATCTTTTACAGCTTGGCTTTATCAAAAGTGAAAATTAGTTTCTAAAAAGAGCAGGGCAAAAATGGCCACCTGCAATTTTTAAATTTTTTATAACTAAGCCCCGCCCTCAGTTCCCTTTATATCTGCTCCGATCTCTGGAACTGTTGAAATGTAGAAATGAGGTTTTCACTGGACATAACATCTGATACATCTTATTATATTTTGAATGAGTGTCAGATAAGATTATGTAGCCCAAGCTTACTGTTAGGTCAGTTATTAACTACTTAGTGACCAGGCCATTTTTTGCTAAATCGGCCACTGCAGCTTTAAGGCCTCGCTGCAGGGCCATACAAGTCAGCACACAAGTGATCCCCCCCACACACACACACACACACACTTTTCTTCCCACCAACAGAGCTTTCTGTTGGTGGGGTCTGATCACTCCCCAACGTTTGGTTATTTCTTTATCAATATTTCTTTAATTATTGTTTTAATAAAATTACCTATTTTTTTATTTATTGTCTATACCCCCCTCCCTCCGCCCGCCAGCCAATCACTGTGATTGGCTGTCATAGGCTTCAGCCTATGACAACGGATCACCCCGAGCCTACCAGGGGGACAGCGCTGTATTGGGGACAGCGGTGTGACAAGGACAGAATAAATAGATGATGGTTTTGCCATCTAACAGTCTCAGAGCGGCGATCGCCGCTGGGAGACTGATGGCGAAGAGGAGCTCCATCAATTCAGCAGGGATGCTGCGCGCGATCCCCTGCAATCTCCACCCAGAGCTATTCCCGCCAATCGGCGTGGAGCAGCCGCTGAGTGGTTAAAATGATGCATTTTAGTTGCTGCCCTCTTTCTCTTTTCCCGACTTGTGTAATGGTAAATATACTGTAGACCTGCTCTAAGCTCCTTAAAGGGGAACTTCAGCCTAAACAAACATACTGTCATCAAGTTACATTAGTTATGTTCATTAGAATAGATAGGTAATATAATCTCTTACCCACCCTGTTTTAAAAGAACAGGCAAATGTTTGTGATTCATGGGGGCAGCTATCTTTTTGGTTGAAAGGAGGTGACAAGGAGCAGGAGACACAGTTCCAACTGTCCTGTGTCCTGAGTACCCCTCCCAGCTGCACACGCTAGGCTTCAAATGTCAAATTCAAAGTGTAAAAAAAAAAATTGCACCAAAACAGCAGAACGAGAACAACAAAATCAGAAATCCCATCATGCTTTGCAAAGCATCAGGGAAAAAAAGCCCGGGCAGTTTTCTTCTGTGCAGCTAAAAATGAGTCTTGTATAAGAGAAACAAAGTTCTAATGCTGTGAAACTGTTAAAGAAACACAAAGCCTTTTCAGTGCTGCTGAGTCGATTTTTAGTCCTGAGGTTCACTTTAATGGGAACCTGAAGTGACAAAAGTGCCCCTAGGGCTAGGGAGTACTTACCTCAGGAGGAGGAAGCCTCTGAATCCTAAAAAGGGTTTATTTATCCTCTTCCATATACTTGTTCCAGCAGTGAGACCCCCAAAAGAGAGCCTATCCACAGCTTGCGCAGTCACAGTACTGCGTACCCCTGCTCTACTTTCTTCAGGAAAAAGCCAGGGCAGATCGGTCTGTGCTACTACGCAGGCCAGAGCCCTCTGCACCTATGGAGTAGCACAGACCCAATCAGGCTTATTATTATTTTTTATTATTATTTAGTATTTATGTATCAGCAACATCTTCCGCAGCGCTGTACAGAGTATAGCCTTGTCACTAGCTGTCCCTCAGAGGGGCTCACTATCTAATCTTGGCTATTTCCTCCAGACCCAGAAAAGGGTGGGGCTAGTGCGCATGCGTAGGGAGGTCTCTACGGAGGTCTCAGTGCTGGAACGGGCGGACATACGAGGACAGGGGTGACTCTTTAGTATCCAGAGGCTTTCCCTCCTGAGGTAATTATCTCATTGTGGCCTTCACAAACCTAATGCTAGGTACACACCAACCATACAATTTTCTGTTAGATTTTCTGTTAGCTTTATCTGCCAGTTACATTTTTTTCCAACATGTTGGAAAAAATCTACCTGGCAGATAAATCTAACAGAAAATTGTATGGTGTGTACCTAGCATGGCATCAGTTCATCAAAGGCTGCTAGGTACACACCATACAATTTTCTGTTAGATTTACCTGCCAGGTAGATTTTTTTCCAACATGTTGGGAAAAAAAATCTATTTGGCAGGTAAATCTAAAGCCTGGTACACCCAAGCAATTTCCCGTCAGATAGATGTGTCGATTAGATAATTTATGACAGGTCTGATCTGATTTTCGATCAATTTTCTGATCGATTTGCATAGAAGTGATCAGAAATTCGATCAGAAAAACCATCCGAAATCCGACCCATCTATCTACTGGGAAATTGCATGGTGTGTACCAGGCATAACAGGTTTATTTATGGCTCTGATGACTTTATAATCCCAAACCAAATTTACTAAACATTGTCTGTTACTAAAAAGTAAAGGTTTGCAACTGCAACCCTAACCATGCCATAGTTGGTGAAGAGTTATCGGACTAAAGGTTGAGCGATTGTGGAAAACATTTTGTCTCAATAAATTCAGGAAAACCTGGATTTTGAACAAAATACAGAATAGTTTATATATTTATTTCTTTTTGGGAAACTTCAATTGGTCTTCTCCACTTGGGAAGTACAATCTTCTTCTATTTAATATGAGATAATTCTTTAACTGATATTTACAGCCAGGTTTGGTGGCTCATCCATGTTTTCCAAAAAAATCTCAAGCCCAGGAGAATATCAGTACACCATGTTCATGCCCTAGCCACTGTCAGGGTGGTTTTTAGGTACAGACAAACCAGGCAGATGCCTGGGGTGACAGCTGCTTGAGGGGGGCACCAAGGAGCTATTTTAGAAACTTCATGCAATTTTTATGCACAACTGCTAGTTCTATTAACGTCCTTGGCAGTAACCCTGCGTCAGGCTTGGGGTGGGAAAGATAAGCCAGTAGCGGTAATCCCACGCCTGACTTGGAGTAGCTGTAGGGAGGTATGCAGATACAGTGCAGCAGCGCAATGTTTCTAACTCATCTCCCCTGTGATCCAGACGCTAGCAGCCATTCTAATTCCTGTCCTCCAAGTCTCTGCATCCCTCGGATGAGTTTGCCCTTTGTCATCATGATGACAGAGGGTGATCTCACTATAGGGGTACAGCACCACCCAGAGGATGGAGGGAGAACGGCAGTGCTGGATCCCAGGAAGGTGAATCTGTGCAGGGGCTGCCACAGATCTCACTGCAGTATGATTTTTTTTCCTGCTTTAAGGGTCTAAAAGCATGCAAAAACATTGCATCATTTTTAGACCCTAAAATCTGGAAATAATCATACCGCCAGGGAGGTTAAGACATGGATGAGGTGTTATTTTAACACCTAAAGGAGCACTACTGATTAACATAACAAGAGATGCCTGAATAGCATAACAATGTATGGCAGGTACTGTTCATGAGCTAATTAAGCTGTAATTGTTTTGATTTGGTCTGTATTGACTGTTGCAACTCTTTTGTATTTCCCGGACAATATTCCAACCTGTAGAGAGCCAGGCTTCACACTAACAGTTTTTTTTTATAAAGTGGCCTCACATTGATAGGAAGGAATTGTTGCGTGGTTTGATAGTAGCAAAAAAGTTTCCATACCGTGTTAGACAAACAACTTATATAAGTAGAAAAAAACTTAGTTTTATAAAAAATAATACCTTTTAATAGCTAACTGTGTGCACAAAGCTTGTGCTAACAACTGAAAATATGCCTGAAGAAGGGGACTAGCTCCCAGAAAGCTTGTGGTAACATCTGGAAATATGCCTGAAGAAGGGGACTAGATCCCAGAAAGCTTGTGCTAACATCTGGAAATATGCCTGAAGAAGGGGACTAGATTCCAGAAAGCTTGTGCTAACACCTGAAAATATGCCTGAAAAGGGGACTAGATCCTAGAAAGCTTGTGCTAACATCTGGAAATATGCCTGAAAAAGGAGATTAGATCCCAGAAAGCATGTGCTAACATCTGGAAATATGCCTGAAAAAGGGGACTAGATCACTGATAGCTTGTGCTAACATCTGGAGATATGCCTGAAGAAGGGGACTAGATCACTGATAGCTTGTGCTAACATCTGGAAATATGCCTGAAGACAGGGACTAGATGCCTGATAGCTTGTGCTAACATCTGGAAATATGCCTGAAGAAGGAGACTAGATCCCTTAAAGCTTGTGCTAACATCTAGAAATATGCCTGAAGAAGAGGACTAGATCCCAGAAAGCTTGTGCTAACACCTGAAAATATGCCTGAAGAAGGGGACTAGATCCTAGAAAGCTTGTGCTAACATCTGGAAATATGCCTGAAAAAGGAGACTAGATCCCAGAAAGCATGTGCTAACATCCGGAAATATGCCTGAAGAAGGGGACCAGATCACTGATAGCTTGTGCTAACATCTGGAGATATGCCTGAAGAAGGGGACTAGATCCCTTAAAGCTTGTGCTAACATCTGGAAATATGCCTGAAGAAGGGGACTAGATCCCAGAAAGCTTGTGCTAACATCTGGAAATATGCCTGAAGAAGGGGACTAGATCCCAGAAAGCTTGTGCTAACATCTGGAAATATGCCTGAAGAAGGGGACTAGATCCCAGAAAGCTTGCATAATTTATCAGTTAGTCATTAAAAGGTATTACTTTTAAAAATCTTTGTTTTTTTCTACCTACATCATATGGGTTGAGTAAGTTTGAGCCAGTGACGTGTATCTTGCCTGCTGGTAATAACATGAGAAGCACTATTTTTGAGAAACAATATTTTGTATCTAGCCTATCAATTTCTCAAACAGCAATTAATGTATGCTACAGGCTTTACAGACTCCCTGGTAATGAGTTTAAGGGGTGGGTGGTCAGGCAACAGGTACCTTGCCTAGGGCACCAACTTGGCCAGGTAATGCCTTGGCAACTGTTAACAGCCATTACAGCCCTGCCTTTGTGACACACACACAATAAAGTTACACACAAGCAACAGGGTCTTTTGTTATTTTTTTTGCTAAAATTTATTGGCGGGTGAATCACACATTGATATATTTTTTGTCTCTTTAGTAAGAGTGATGAAGGCGTCTGAAGGACCCAATCCTGGGGCTTGAGGCTCCCCAGTCGCTGTATCTCCTGTACTCTCCGGGTCTCAGGTAATACTGGCGCCCCCTGTAGTTGGGCTCTTCATAGAACATCCAGTAGCCATCCTGTACCTGGACGGAGTGGATGTCATGGTAGCGGAACCTTTCATAGACATGGGGACAGTCTTCAGAGAATTCCATCATCTGGCCTCTGAAATCTTCCCTCTCATAAACCCTGATTCTGAAGGAGCCTTGGTGCTGGTAAAATAAATTAAAGGGACAAAGAAGAAAATAATATTAGCACATGGTCAAAATTTACCAATGACACAACCAATTAAAATAGGGCTCCGCCTAAAGTTTTTCTAAAATAGTATTCATATTTTTTTATTTGCAGTAATTGTTTGGCTTTTGGCATGCGTTCCAGTGAAGAATTCACAACAATCCTGGAACCTCTCACCTTTTTGAATTTTCTATAGGAATATGTGGAGGAATCACTTCAAGGAACTGAAGTATTCTAGTAATTCTAATAAGTAGTAGCAGTAGGGTGTTGTACCGTGTTAGCCATCAGTAAAAGCAAGAAGTTTAAAATCAGGATGATACCATTTATTGGCTAACTACAAATGAATAAGAATAAACAAGCTTTCGGTCTTGCAGCCTTCGTCAGGTTTACATCCTGTTAGTTTGCAAGCTGGTGGTACAGACAGCTTATATACATGCAACATCAAAAGGGAAAACAGATATTTTTTTCAAGCATAAATACGTCATTAAGATGCCTTAATTCAAACAGACCATCTAAATGGGGTAAGATAAGGATCCTTGTTTACTCCATTGCTCACAGACCTGGTATTAGGATTGACCCAGAGGTATCGTAATTTCTTAGTTCACAAGTTCAGCTAGAGTGGCTGAGACAGGTCAAATATCATCAGTCTCATACCAATATAAGAAGTTGTTGTCCTTATTCAAACCCTTCTCCACAGCTTTGAACCAATTTATAAATTTTGTTTCTGCTATTAAATCGGTCATTTGACGTTTTGAAGCCGCCCTTCAGGGCAGTGACACGAAGATCATCCATGCTGTGTCCGTTGGACCGAAAGTGTGTAGCAACTGGGAGTCCAGATTTGGTATCATTAATAGTGTGCCTGTGTCCATTCATACGTTTGCGCAGAGTTTGTCCAGTTTCTCCCACATACATAACATTGGGACATTTAGCACACATGATCAGATATACCAGATTGGTGGACCCACAGGAAAATTTACCTTGTATTCTGTACTCCTGTTGTGAACCTGGTATCGTTACCCTGTCAGTGGAGTAAATGTGTCTGCAGGTCCCACATATTTTTTGTCGACAGGGTGATGTTCCGTTTTGTTGAGGCCTATTGAGGGTTTGAATAAGGACAACAACTTCTTATATTGGTATGAGACTGATGATATTTGACCTGTCTCAGCCACTCTAGCTGAACTTGTGAACTAAGAATTTACGATACCTCTGGGTCTGTGAGCAATGGAGTAAACAAGGATCCTTATCTTACCCCATTTAGATGGTCTGTTTGAATTAAGGCATCTTAATGACGTATTTATGCTTGAAAAAAATATCTGTTTTCCCTTTTGATGTTGCATGTATATAAGCTGTCTGTACCACCAGCTTGCAAACTAACAGGATGTAAACCTGACGAAGGCTGCAAGGTCGAAAGCTTGTTTATTCTTATTAATTTGTAGTTAGCCAATAAATGGTATCATCCTGAATTAAAACTTCTTGCTAATTCTAATAAAGTAGAAGTAAGGTGGACCCATAGAATTCAAGGTCTGAGAAGACACTGCTTCTTCTGTTTTGGCTTAATTTAATTTGTTTTATATACTTTTGAGCACCTTGACCTTGACAGGAGTGGAATGCAGCATGACTAAGCGTCATTTAGACACGAAACGGCTGTCACTTCTCCATTTTGTGTCCGCCACCCACCTCCACCACCCAATTTTGCTGACATACGGAGTTAGCTCCAGAAGGCAAGTTCATTGTTTTACACATGGTTGCTTTCATGACCAATAAGGAAATAAGCGACCAGTGGAGGAAATAAGTGCAGCCCCATTCAGATCTGTCTTAAAGTGAGCCCAAGCCGAGGATTCACTCTCTTAAGAGAGAAGCCTCTGGATCCTAATGAGGCTTCCCATGGCATACTCTGGTCCCCTGTTGCTGCTCGTAGACCCTCCAAAGGATTTCCAAAAACAACTTGTTTTTAATCTGATTGCAATAGCTTCAATTAATATATGGGAATGAATTAGGTAGGGTATGGTAACAAGGCATGGACATGGGCTCTAATGACTAGAGTTGGACAACCCTGGTGTACACGATAAAAGACATAGATTAGACATTATGGCAGGTTTTATTCTAATGATCTATGTTTCTTACCTGGGGGCTCAGTCGACAAGACCTGATGGAGTCATTGTAGCCCATCCATTGCTGGAAATCGGGATAGTCTCCTCTGTGGAGGAAGTACTGGTGGCCTCTGTAGTTGGGGTGCTCATAGAGGATCCAGTTACCATTTTCCACCCGGATGGAGTTGCAGCGTCTGAAGTAGGAGGACAGATCAGGGCATTCTGAGTTACACTCGTAGGAACGTCCCTGGAAGTTTCTGTCCTCGTAGAAGATGATCTGTGCATTGGAAACAATAAAATGTACTTTTCATAAATCATAAAATTAGTTTAGTTTAACCACTTATTGTACCTAGTGCAGTACATCTACGCCCTAGGGAACTTCATCTTAAGTCCCAGGGACATAGATCTTCGTCTTTGACTGCGGGAGGCTTTTGCTCGCTCCCGCGCATGCTCCCACGTAGTACTCATCACCTCCCGTTAGCAGGGAGATAAATGAATGGGAACACAGTTCTTATTCATTACTCAAAGTCCCTGTCTCAATGATCGCCGCCATCAATGAGATGCTGTGATCATTGTAACAGAAGAAAGTAACACGTCCACGCATTACTTCCTGTTTATGTACGCTAATAGGAAATATGGGCAAAGACATCTTGTGGCCAAATAGTAAAATTACACCTAAACACATTTATTTTAATAAAAAGACCAACACTTATATTTAAAATTAACTCCTTCCCTCCCACACTCTCCCATATTACCCAAATAATATTTTTTGCAGAAAAAAAAGACAATTTTTAAAAAAATTATATAAATAGTTACCTTAGGGACTGAACTTTTTTTTAATATGAACTGTATGTCAAAAGGGGTTATTTTTTAATTTATGGGCTTGTAATTAGTGATCGACGCAAAACTGAAAAAATACACCTTTATTTTCAAATAAAATACTGGTGCCATACATAATACTAGGGCAATATTTTAAAATTTGCAGTAACCCGGGACAAATGGGCAAATAAAATGTGTGGGTTTTATCCACAGTAGAACGTTTTATTTTAAAACTATAATGGCCGAAAACTGAGAAATAATGATTATTTTCCATATTTATCTTATTATTCCCATTAAAATGCATTTAGAATAAAATAATGTATCTCCCAAAGAAAGCCTAATTGGTGGCAAAAAAAGACAAGATATAGGTCATTTTTCTGTGATTAGTAGTGATTAAGTTATTGGTGAAAGAAAGGGAGGAGCGCTGACGAGTGAAAATTGCTCTGGTCCTAAAGGGTAAAAACTCCCACACAAATATTTTGTGAACTCAGCTGAGATTATACACTTTTGGGGCATCAAATTAGATTTTTATTTTTTTTTTAATAATTTGAAATACTCTCTATTTGCAGTGGAGCAGGGAAAATCAAACGTCAGCAAATCTGAGCAATTGTTCTTACATTTTAGGAGGGCGACAGTGCACTTTGCTCTGTAATTTTCAGAGTTTTACATCCACTGTGATAGCTACTATGGGACCCAGGAGTAGTTGAGAGCCCAGTGTGCCCCCCTCTTGCCTCTTATGACAAACTTGCACCTAAACTGAGAAGTGAACCAAGTGTGGGATGCAGAGTCTGCGGGGAAGCTGTGTTCAGTGTATTTCCTGAACAGTCAAGTTTAGTTATTTACTCACAGGAAGTGACATCACTGGTCACAAGACATGTTGTGCCCAACACAAATTTCCTGTAGTCTCTGCTTTTGTGCCTTTGTGGGTCGGTACTATACATCTCTGCCTCGTGCCCTTATTGTATAGTATGCAAATATAGCCATGTCCCCCATTCCATTTGGGAGGGGCCTACTGCCTAGGAAAAGAGGCACCATCATAATATTACTATAAGTCCCAAGACTTGCAGTTATGCCTCTGGCCCATTACTTTCAATCCTGTTGGACCTTGTCTCCTGTACTGAGTGCCCTATGGAATCAGAATCATTTATTGCGCTCAAGTACAACCTTAGTTGTGCCCGTAACTGATTTTGGCACAAACAGGGTCGGTTATGGTACAGTAAGCATACATTAGGTACAATAGATATACAGTATACACACACAGTGCATACATACATTACAGCAGATGCAATGCATATACAAGGCATAGAGTATAAAGCAAAGTAAAGTAAAGTAAAGGCATAGGTAGAAGGATCCATAAGGATGGACCAAGGAAAAGGACCCAGGAGAAAGGACCAGGAGGTCATCCGCTGCCGTACATGGCACTCAAATGCTTCTACAGCGATAATTTAAAGAGGAACTCCAGTGAAAATAGTGTAATAAAAAAGTGCTTCATTTTTACAATAATTATGTATAAATGATTTAGTAAGTGTTTGCCCGTTGTAAAATCTTTCCTCTCCCTGATTTACATTCTGACATTTATCACATGGTGACATTTTTACTGTGGGCAGGTTATGTAGCTGCTCCTAGCTGTTTTGGCCGTTGGAGACAGCTGTAAACAGCTATTTCCTGTCTGTGAACCTTGTTACATTGTGGCAAACTGTCAAAAGTACCGCGGTCCCAGAGCTTCTTGAGGGAGGGGTTTCACCACAATATTAGTCACACAGCGCCCTCTGATGGTCTGTTTGTGAAAAGCAATAGATTTCACATGTAAAAGGGGGTATCAGCTACTGATTGGGATAAAGTTAAATTCTTGGTTGGAGTTTCTCTTTAAATCGGATGCCCTTCAAGTCTATCCCGAGGAAGAGAGAGAGGAGAGGGAAGGAGAGAAAGGAAGGATACTGAGCCAGGGTTGTTGCTAGGATCCTAAGAGATCCGGGGCACTTTTAGGCACTTCAGCCAAAAAATGGGTGTAGACATGTTCCAGAATGTGGGTGTGGTTGTGGGTGGAGCCAACTTTACATGAACTTAACAGAGGTCTAAGTAGGCCTGCCCAGCAAATTGTCGGATGAAGCCCCTCTCCATCAATACAACAACAAAAAAATGCATATCACATTAATAGGCAGTGTCATTTAAACATAACTAGGCAGAGTTACCTGGCTTCTGTGCTGGCTGGTCCGGCTTTCTGCTGGGCGGGCTGTAGTCGTCCCGTCCCCCCACCCTAGCATTCTCTGACCTTCTAGTGAACCCCCTCCCATGTATGCCCCCATAGAAGAACTACAGCCCCCTGCATGTCCCCAAAAGGTATCACAGCAGCCAGCATGGCACTACAGCACCCAGCATGCCCTCATTGATGCACCACAGCTCCCAGCATGCCCACCATTGAGGCACTACAGCTCCCAACACAGCTGAGCTCTATGAGGGTATGCTGGGAGCTGTGAGGGAGACACAAGGGGGAGAAGCCTGGGAGAGAAGATGTCTGCAGAAACTGGAGAAGAAGCAGCTAGAAGTGAGTACTGCGCCCACTGCCTGACTCTGCCTGGGGGACATCCTGGGCAACCCAGAATAGATTCGTGGCACGTGCCCTGATCTTTGGGGCTAGCAACGTCCCTGATAGTGAGAGAGAAGATGTACAAGGGCAGCGAAAAATGAAAGCAGTGAAATATAAGGCCCTCTAGCATTGCGGTGCAACCTAGCCCATTTAGTGTCCCGTTTGTAAATACATCCAGTTAGTTTGGGTTTAAAGTTCATATCTATACCAATGTTATTCCTTATTTTCTATAAATATTTTCTCGCTTACCTTTCCCATTTTGCTTGATGTGTCTGTATTGCTCTCCGCTTGCACTGGTGACTCTCTTGGGAAACATGGGCCTTATATACACGCCATACCGCTCACATGTTAGCCAGCATGTGGAGTAAATTGCTTTTTCCTCCGCTTTAGTGTATTGAAGTTTGTTTAGTGCTTTTCTGTAACTATTGTTTGTAGTTTTGTGCTTGGATCAGCATTCAGATTTAACGTGTCTGTGCGCTTAGTCACATGAATGGCCTAGCATGCTTTAATGTATATTCTGTATAAGCACTCCCAGTAAATCACTAATTCTCTCCACTGCAGAGCCTGAATCATGGCATTTATGCTATTCAGGGGTAAAAGAGAGTCATGTTTAGGTATAATTGACGTGTAATATCTTTATGTTAAATAACTTAATTTCCTGCATTTTTTAATCAGCTAAAATGTATTAACACCTAAATTGGGAATACGATACAGTTGCATTTTTATTACAAAGTTATTATGCGCTTTGAGTCCTATGGGAGAAAAGCGCTTTACATATGTTATTGTATTGTATTATAGAATTAAGGTATGTATGGGGTGTTTTTCAAATTTAGTTTTTTAGGATTAGGGCTAAAATTCAGCTTTATAACATATTTTCATCTTTCTTTTCCACTCTGGAAAATAAGAAAAAGTCACAGATGAATGTTTCTTTTTTGGAACTCCGCCTACCTTTTGGCTGGAAAGTTTCATACCTAAAACAGTCCATCGAGGAGAAAAACTCATTGTAGTCAGTCCATAATGAACAAGGGGGCTTAACCTCCCTGGCGGTAAGCCGGTGCTGAGCACGGGCTATGCTGCGCAGGAGGATTTCTCAGGCCCTGCTGGGCCGATTTGCATACTTTTTTTTTAGCAACACGCAACTAGCACTTTGCTAGCTGCGTGTGCACTCTGATCGCTGCCGCTCTACGCCGATTAGCCGCCACCGCTCACCGCGCCGGGTCCCCCCCCCAGACCCCGTGCGCTGCCTGGCCAATCAGTGCCAGGCAGCGCTGAGGGTAGATCGGGACTCCCAATGACGTCACAACGTCGATGACGTCATGCCGCCCGTCGCCATGGCGACGGGGGAAGCCCTCCAGGAAATCGCGTTCTTTGAACAGGATTTCCTGATCGGAGATCGCCGGAGGCAATCAAAGAGGGCGGGGGGATGCCGCTGCACAGCGGCTATCATGTAGCGAGCCCTGGGCTCGCTTCATGATTTAAAATAAATAAATAAAAAACTGCTCTGCTGCCCCTGGCGGTTTTTAATAGACCGCCAGGGGGGTTAAGGAGTAGCCGAGGTCAGGGCTGTGGAGTTGGCGTTGAGGAGTCAGAGCAATTTTGGGTACCTGAAGTCAGAGTCAGTGATTTTATAAACTGAGGAGTCGGAGTCGGATGATTTTTGTGCCAACTCCACTGCCCTGCCCAAGGTGACATGACATGATGAGATAAATGTGTATGTACAGTGCAAAACAAGTGCAAAGCATTCCTTCTCCTGGACGGCGGCTGCCGCCCGTGGTAACAACGCGGATCGTGTTCTCTCTACATGTTTTAGATTGCGGCCCTTCAGATTTTCTGGTCCATAGCTGATGTTTGTATACGATGTGCCTCTGAGGAAGCCGCTTTTGGCCATGAAACGCGTGTCAGGCAGTCTTGTGATGTGAATTGGAACTCTGAGATTGTAACTGTGCATCTGGTCCGCAATCCTTGAAGACATTGTGATTGAAGAATAAATAGAGAACTGTTCATATAAAACCTCACATTTTTCTGTGTGTGGACAGTGCAAAACATTAATAACTAGACCGTTTTACTTGTTTAATTTTGCTACCTGAAAGAGTTCATTTCTAGGCATGGAAGTGACAGCTTTGGGGTTTGAATATGCTTGATTACTGATTATTGACCTCCACAGGTGTTTTCAATACCTGATCGAAAACACTTGAATGAACCTCTGTTCTTAAGAGTGGTAGTCTTTAAGGGGTTGAATAATTGTGTCAATGAAGAAATCACACAAAAAAAATTAATACTGTATTACAAAAACAATTGATGTCATTTTAGTTGCATTTGGTTCTTTAAAAAGTCATTGTAAGATTTCATTCTGAACACAATTACAAATGTACACTAAATTCCCTAAAACCCTTTACAGCATTGGGGGTTGAATCATTTTGAACACAACTGTAGCAAGCCTCTTAATGATAAGCGAATTACAGTCATGACAGTTTTCCTGGCAGAATACAACTTCTGAGGGCAGGGGAGAGATAGGTAAAGGTCAATAGTTCATGTATTTCCACTGAGTAGAGACAGTAAAACATTCAACCTACTTTGTAATTGTTTAAATATAAAAGAAAACTCTGGGATACTTAAAAAAAGTTTTCTTTAGGAGTAGGAGGACAAATATAATTGTATATCTCATCAGTCTATTTTCCCCTCGGGATCACTTTAAAGTGACCATGATGTGACATGACATGCTGCATGATAAAATAAACATAATTATTCATATTTGTTTATAAAAAGCCAACATGTTATGCAGCACTGTACATTAAACAGGGGTTTCCGAGGGCAAACCTGAATATATAACTATAAACTAAGTTACAGCAGAAAACCTGGCCCAATCCTGTTGATAAGAGTCGGGGTATGCAATAGATAGGATAAATAAAACAATGGCTAATTCACTGTATATAACTAACTGGCAGTTATAATGCGCGGTGTGGACGCAGCTGTATGCACAGCAGCAGAGTCAATGCCGTGCAAAGCACAAGCCGCCGCCCACTCCTCAAAGTAAAGATGGCTCTACGGCGAGTGTGGCGTCCAGGGGGGTGGGGGTGGGTGGGAATGGAATCGATTCTTGAAAAAAAGGGGGGTTACTGGACTGGTTAATAATAGTTATGTGAGATAGAGTCAAGTCAACTTTGAAGAGGTAGGTTTTCATGGCTTGTTTTAAGAAGAACTGTAACCCAGGATTGAATTTCATCCCAATCAGTAGCTGATACCCTCTTTCCCAGGAGAAATCTTTACCTTTTCTTGGATAGATCATCAGGGAGGTCTGTATGGGTAATACTGTAGTGAAACAAACCCCTCCCACATTGTGATGTCAGTGCCATGACAGTTACCTGTCTGTGAACCTTGTTGCATTGTGGGAAATAACGGCTGTTTCTAACGGCCAAGCAAGCAATCTCTCTTTTTGTGCATATATGTATATGTATATTACTTTGACAGTCAGAGCTCTGACTGGAGCTGCTTGCTACTGGGAATTCTGGTGGGGGGATATTGTAAATAGCTGTATTTCTGTTACACTGTACACTGTTCCTACTTTCTGTTGAGGCCCTTCGGGAGGAAACATGTCAAAGTTGTGTCACTGTATATATATTTGCACCCTATGTATGTCTTTCCCAGTATGCTGTTTAGCAACTGCTGTGAGTAGTATTGCACAGGATCTGAGGTGGTTGATAACACAGCCCCTCAGACGTGTCTACTCACCCAGTTGTATTACGCTCTCCTTGTCCCACCTGTGTGCTGAATAGCTACACCCCTCCCTTATACTTATAGACGGGGAGGTGGGGGATCAACATGGACCCCAGCACACCAGTGTGGTTCACACCAGTACCTCCCACATAACCCAGTTGGGGAGGAGGTTACTTTAATATTGATATATTGCCTGTTGCTACTTGAGAAAACATTTTTATCTCTGTGTTACTTATACTGTAGATACTATGTATACAATTATCTTTTAAGATCACAATGGCAGAAATATTTTTGTGTTGCCTTTTGATATATCAAATGTTGCCAAAATATTTGAAGCATGTCCTTACACAATTAAGGAAATATTGATATTATTATTTTTATTTTTTTAATGTGTAAATAAGTCAATTTATAAATATGAGCATATTTAATTTCCATCTCTTTTCAAAAATATTTCTGCCAGATAATTCTCATATTTATGAAAAATATCATCTATATTTGTGAAAAATAATAAAAATGTTAATACATAAATATAAATAAATATATCAAAATATTTTCAGGAAGCAGTCGAAAGGAGTAAAATGATTTCATTCAAATACATTTAAAGAGAACCCGAGGTGGGTTTGAAGAATATTATCTGCATACAGAGGCTGGATCTGCCTATACAGCCCAGCCTCTGTTGCTTTCCCAACCCCCCCTAAGGTCCCCCTGCACTCTACAATCCCTCATAAATCACAGCCACGCTGCTGACAAACAGCTTGTCAGAGCTGGCTGTGTTTATCTCTATAGTGTCAGTCTGTTGCTCTCCCCACCTCCTGCAGAACTCCGGTCCCCGCCTGCGTCCCTTCCCTCCCCGCTGATTGGAGGGAAGGGACGGGGGCACGGACCGAAGCTATGCAGGAGGCGGGGAGCAGCCAACACTGACACTACAGATGTAAACGCAGCCTCACAGCAGGGCTGTGATTTATGAGAGATTGCAGAGTGCAGGGGCACCTTAGGGGGGTTTGGGATAGCAACAGAGGCTAGGCTGAATAGGCAGATCCAGTCTCTGTATGCAGATAACATTCTTTAAACACACCTCGGGTTCTCTTTAAATTAATTCCAGGCACCTGATGGCCATCATTACTATAACCTAGCACTAGCCACCATAGTACAGTGTTGTCAGATTGTAGCAGGCATATCCAATTGTTGACTTCTTTCTGCCAAAGTCTGTCCAAGTTTAGCCTCAAATTAAACAAATCACTGAAGCATTGCAGAGATGACCTCAGGCGATTTATGAGCAAGCTGCAGTGCTATAAAGAATTCTTAAAGAAACACTGAAGCGAAAAAAAAATATGATATTATGATTTGTATGTGTAGTACAGCTAAGAAATAAAACATTAAGATCAGATACATCAGTCTAATTGTTTCCAGTACAGGAAGAGTTAAGAAACTCCAGTTGTTATCTCTATGCAAACAAGCCATTAAGCTCTACGACTTTCAAAGTCGTGGAGAGGGCTGTTATCTGACTTTTATTATCTCAACTGTTATTGAACTATTTACTTTTTCTCTGCCAGAGGAGAGGTCATTAGTTCACAGACTGCTCTGAAAGAATCATTTTGAATGCTGAGTGTTGTGTAATCTGCACATATTATAGAATGATGCAATGTTAGAAAAAAAACACTATATACCTGAAAATAAGAATATGAGAATATTTTCTTTGCTGCTAATCTTCTAGTAATTATTCATAGTACACAACCAATTCACTATATCATATTTTTTTTTCGCTTCAGTGTCTCTTTAAAGCAAGTAAATTTAGAATTCTTAAAGCAAGAATTCTTAAAGCAAGTAAATTTACCCTCCCAAGGACGCTTTAACCCTTTATTACCCTTAAAGATTTGTATGCCCAGAATGGCTAAATGAGACTGCATGAGGTTTCATTATACCAAACCATAACAGCCCGCATGATCCATGGCAAGGAGGGTACTCTGCAAGAAATACAGAATACAGAAACAGACGTGGGGTAGTTCCTGGGGAGAACATATGGCAGGATCTGGGAGCCCCTTTAATAATAAGGGGACTACAAAATCTTCATCTTCTATTCCCAGCCCCAGGTAGTAGTAAGTATAAAATAAAAAAAAGAAAAGGAATAAAGAAAAACTAAGAAATACTAAATAGCCTATTTAATCATTTTAGACTACAAAAATAGGAAAGATCAGAAACATATTCAAAAATATATTTGGTCAGTTGATAAGTAGAAACCAGGTCTTTAAAAAATATTTAAGGGGTTTTTAACGTCACACTTACGACTGTGAATTCTGCCTGTTATTTCCAACATGCATACCAATGAAGTCAATTTACGTAAAAATGTATTTAATTAACTAACTTCACAATCGCATGCAATTTTTTTATACACACCATGGGTTATCTGTGATTCTTCTGAATTGGCATTGACTTGTATGCACACAGAAAAAATTTAAAATACATAAAAATCACAAGATGTAAAAAGAAAGGGAAAATGCCCCCCCCCCCCCCCCCCCCAGAAAAAAAAATTGCAATGCCTTTGAAATACAAAACGCATGCATCAAATAACAATTGTGAATGGCCTCTGGTACTGATCCAGTTCTGAAATATGCCTGAAGAAGAAACTTAAAGTTTGGAAAGCTTGCAGAGGAATCTTGTACATTTAGTCATTAAAGGCATCACCTAAACACCTTTTGTACCGGTAGTTATGTCTTCGGATTCTCTCCATGACTAATACTGGACCGCACACAACTGGCTTCACCTGATTCTGTGTAAGTGAAGAAATAACAAGAAGGGGAAAGAATTGACAGGGTGGAGGGAATAGAGAAAAAAGAGAGAATAAGGGAGTGGGAACAGTGAAAGGAGGAAGAGGTTAAAGAAGTGAAGCGGAAATACTGTATGTTAGACAAGGTAAGAGACAAATAACATTTATACTGTGCTTTTCTCCTGAGGACCTCAAACCACTTCAGGGCTTCAGCCACTTAGGATGCGCTCCACGGGCAACCAGGATCACTAGAGAGTTTTGCCCAAAGACTCCTTATGGTTTTACACACTGGCTTGAGCCAGGATTTTAACCTTGGTCAAAGGATCAAACCCAACATCAAAGGAAACAGTCTTACCAGTGCATTATCCTGTTAGGTGAGAATATGACTATAAAGAGGTGGGATTTGAAAGAAGCTAAGAAAGGCCGGTTCTCTCATGAAGCAAGGTGAAACATTTGCATCAGGCACAGAGATTACAGGGGCAGCATGTTTGTACTGTACTGTTTACACTAACAGCATGCAGTCAGAGTAGGAGGAGAAGCAAGAGGGGAGTGAGGTGAAGAGGTCATAATTGGGGAAAAGCAGCTTGTTGTGCTGTGTGAGGAGTCTGACAGTGAGTGAGGAAGGGAGAGGCAGGAGAGCATCATTTGGGAAAAGCAGCTTGTTGTGCTGTATGAGGAGTCTGACAGTGAGTGAGGAAGGGGGAGGCAGGAGAACATAATTGGGGAAAAGCAGCTTGTTGTGCTGTGTGAGGAGTCTGACAGTGAATGAGGAGGGGGGAGGCAGGAGAGCATCATTGGGGAAAAGCAGCTTGTTGTGCGGTGTGAAGAGTCTGACAGTGAGTGAGGAGGGGGGAGGCAGGAGAGCAGCAGTGTTTCACTTGACTTGCACAGCAGAAGGGAGGAGGCGGCACTGCTGTCCTGACTGAAGAGGAATGGAGTGGCTGAGGGTGAGCAGTTTGTTTGTCACAGACTCACAGCCAGCCAGTGTGCTATTGTGTTGAGCTGCAGCATGTCAGGTGAGAACATTAAATGAAGCAGAGTAAATTGTCGGGTGCTGTGAAATCATTCCAAATTGTGGGGGGTGCATCCTCACAAGTTTGCCTCAGGCAGCAAAAGTCTAGAACTGGCCCTGAAGCTAAGACATAGTTACATAGTTACATAGTTATTTTGGTTGAAAAAAGACATACGTCCATCGAGTTCAACCAGTACAAAGTACAACACCAGCCTGCTCCCTCACATATCCCTGTTGATCCAGAGGAAGGCGAAAAAACCCTTACAAAGCATTGGCTTCAATTCATCAAAGGGTGTTCGATAACAAAATCCCAGTCCTTAAAATACCGCATTCGGTATTTTACACTTCACTGTGCTAATTCATCAATATTTTCCCATGTGTGGTAGAGGTTCGTTAAGTTACCGAAGTACTACGGCTTCAGTTCATCAAAGGCTGTTAGATAAAGGCAGAGTGGTGCAGAGCAGCTTGGAATGTCTCTGTGTTGTTACAAGCTGATAACAATAGAAGGCATCCAGACATCCCTTTACATGTAAACGTGTGTTATATTTACTGTTACTTATACTGCCTCTGCTGCTCTGAATCTGTCCATCAGTGTTTCTTAACATTTTACTTATTTGCCACAACGTAGATAAACTTCCTGGAGACTTTACAAATGCCATGCTTGGTGATTTCACCACATGCATCTTTGTATATTCAAACAGGGACTCAAAGGGTTAAACCACCGAAGGACATCTGGGGATATCTTTTGTCCCGTTATCTCTGCTCACTGCCTGGGAGGTCTGGAAGCTTGTGTGGAGAAGCCTGTGTGACCTATCAGCAGCACTTGCAGGAGAACAGGGGCTGTTTCTATTGGCTGCCTGCTCCTGTTAATCAGGAAAACATTCACACAGAAGGCTTTCGAAGCCTGTAACGACAGGGGAGAGCTGGAGATAAACACCGAATGTGCTAGCGAATGTGGTAACCTTGATGAATTAACATTTACTGACATTTGCTGACATGTGTTGAGCACAAGTCGGTAATTTATCTCATTGCTCTGTGATTTCAGCTTCTCATTCGGTAACAGCTTTGATGAATTAACATTTTCTTAAGTGCTCCGTTAACTCAGCTGTTTTCAGCATTACCGAATGCGGTAATGCTTGATGAATTGAAGCCATGGTCCAATTAGCCCCAAAAGGGAAAAATTCCTTCCCGACTCCAGATGGCAATCAGATAAAATCCCTGGATCAACATCATTAGGCATTACCTAGTAATTGTAGCCATGGATGTCTTTCAACGCAAGGAAAGCATCTAAGTCCCCTTTAAATGCAGGTATAGAGTTTGCCATAACAACTTCCTGTGGCAATGCATTCCACATCTTAATCACTCTTACTGTAAAGAACCCTTTCCTAAATAAATGGCTAAAACGTTTTTCCTCCATGCGCAGATCATGTCCTCTAGTCCTTTGAGAAGGCCTAGGGACAAAAAGCTCATCCACCAAGCTATTATATTGCCCTCTGATGTATTTATACATGTTAATTAGATCTCCTCTAAGGTGTCTTTTCTCTAGACTAAATAAACCCAGTTTATCTAACCTTTCTTGGTAAGCGAGACCTTCCATCCCACGTATCAATTTTGTTGCTCGTCTCTGCACCTGCTCTAAAACTGCAATATCTTTTTTGTAATGTGGTGCCTAGAACTGAATTCCATATTCCAGATGTGGCCTTACTAGAGAGTTAAACAGGGGCAATATTATGCTAGCATCTCGAGTTTTTATTTCCCTTTTAATGCATCCCAAAATTTTGTTAGCTTTAGCTGCAGCGGCTTGGCATTGAGTATGATTATTTAACGTGTTGTCGATGAATACTCCTAAGTCCTTCTCCAAGTTTGATGTCCCCAACTGTATCCCATTTATTTTGTATGGTGTTAGACCATTGGTACGCCCAAAATGCATGACTTTACATTTTTCAACATTGAATTTCATCTGCCATGTATGTGCCCATATAGCCATCCTATCCAGATCCTGTTGCAATATGACACTATCTTCCTGAGAGTTGATGATTCTGCACAATTTTGTATCATCTGCAAAAATAGCAACATTGCTCACTACTGCATCTACTAGGTCATTAATAAATAAATTGAAGAGCACTGGACCCAGTACAGACCCCTGTGGGACCCCACTGCTAACAGTCTCCCATTTTGAGTACGATCCATTGACCACAACTCTTTGTTTTCTGTCCATTAGCCAGTTTCCTATTCATGCACACAGACTCTTCCCCAGTCCTTGCATCCTCAACTTTTGCACCAGACTTTTGTGGGGAACAGTGTCAAAGGCCTTTGCAAAGTCCAAGTATATCACATCTACAGCATTCCCAATATCCATATTAGCGTTCACTACCTCATAAAAGCTGAGCATGTTAGTCAAACAGGACCTGTCTTTAGTAAACCCATGTTGATGCTGAGAAATAAGATTATTTTCTACTAAGAAGTCATGTATAGTATCTCTTAGTAACCCCTCAAATAGTTTGCATAAAACTGATGTTAAGCTTACAGGTCTATAATTTCCTGGATCTGATTTTTTGCCCTTCTTAAATAATGGGAAAACGTGGGCTGTACGCCAATCCACTGGGACTCTGCCAGTTGAAAGAGAGTCACAAAAGATAAGATAAAGGGGTTTATCTATAACTGAACTTAATTCCCTTAGGACCCGAGGATGCATGCCATCCGGGCCAGGTGCCTTGTCTATTTTTAATTTATTTAGTCTTGCCTTCACTTCTTTCTGCGTTAAGTATTTAATATTACAGTTAGAAGATTGAGACTCTTCTGCCTCTGTAATTTGCAACAGTGCTGTTTCCTATGTGCTGGGTTGGGGAGGAAGACAATGTCAGGGACAGAGGGCGTAGTGTGAGAGGTGATGGCAATACATTTGAAAAGTGTGAGAAAGAATGTGAAAAGGTGTTGTGATTGAAGTGTGAGATATGGGAAGAAGTGTGTGCTGTGTGTCAGAAGGAGGAACAGTTAAAGGAAGTAGATGTGATGTGAAAACGGTTGAGGAATAATTTGTGGGAAAAAATATGCAGAGTGTAAAATCTTGTGCAGAGTGTGGGAAATGTCCTGCAGAGTGTGAGTTGAGTGTATGATCTGTGTGCAGATTGTGGGAAATGAAGTGCAGAATGTGAGAGAAAGAAGTTCAGAGTGTGAGAAAAT
The DNA here is from genome assembly GCF_040937935.1 of Hyperolius riggenbachi. Classification (NCBI taxonomy): domain Eukaryota; kingdom Metazoa; phylum Chordata; class Amphibia; order Anura; family Hyperoliidae; genus Hyperolius; species Hyperolius riggenbachi. The sequence continues at coordinate 666,631,223 of NC_090646.1, forward strand.
ACATTCTGAATGTAGAAAATTAAGTGCAGAGTATGGGAAAGGCTGTGCAAATTTTGGAAAATGTTATGCTGAGTGTGGGGAAACAATGTGTTTCCTGTTAGTGACCAAACAGGAAACCTCAACAGCAAATCCGCTGCTTTTGCTCGGGATACAATACCTATGGGTAAGGTTACATTATCTGTCATTCAACCACATTTAAAACACATTTTTTCATCCCATAAATTTAAAATCAATTTCCTCAAAACTACAAGGTCTTTTTGAAAAATATTTTTGTCTTATCTTACTATTCTCCTTAATGTCAATGGGAACCTTTTTTTTAAAATATACTTTCCTATCGAGGACCATTTACCTATCTTTGTCCTCTGATGCTCCGTCCCCTTTTCTTTGGTCTGGCTGCAGCCTGGCAGCCAAAATCAGTGTTGTAGCTATTTGACCATTTCGGTCAAATATTTTCACATAGGAAAGGAGGCAGAGCTATCTTCTCCTGCTCTGTCACTCCTTCGTCATGTGCAGCCATCACCTCCCCTTTCTCCGCCCTCAGAGTCACGTTCACGGTGATGCTCTTTTACTCAGAGAGTGCGCATAGTGATTTATTAGACAGGCAGCGCTGCAGGCATTCTGATGCGTGGCTCCGATACTTCACACAGAGCACAGTGAGACTTTTCACAGGCAGCGCTGCACAATGCATGTGCGCGCACTCTTCTAAACACGTGCGCGCACATGCTCATGGCCGTGCACCCATAATCTCTTTCTCTCACGCTATTTTATCGGCGCTTAAGAGTGAGAGATAATAGAAAGGAAGAGGCTGCCGACCCGGAAGTCAAAGCAAAGGTCGGCAGCCATATTGGATTTATCAGGCACCGTTCTGGGGCAAATTTTACCGATCCAGGAGCAGGGGAGCGGCGAAAATAAGATACAGTAAAAATATTTTTCACTTGCAACACATCCATGTTTTTTAAAAAAAAAAAAAATGATTCCCATTGGTTTTAACATATTTAGGAAATTCGCTGATTATAGCATGTGCAGGGACTTGTTTTTTATTAACCACTAAAATTTATGCCATTGACTTCCAAGCAATTTCACAAAAAGATATCCAAAAGTTGTCCACAATGTGCTGGAAACTGAAAGAAAACTTGTAACAAAAAAAGTGCCCCTGGGAGGTACTTACATGGGGAGGGGAAAGCCTCTGGATCCTATTGAGGCTTCCCCAGTCCTCCTCCATCCCAGGGTGGTCTCGCTGTGCCCCTCCGAACAGCGAGCATGTAAATATTTCCCAGCTCCAGCGCAGGCGCAGTAGCGGCTCTCGACTCGGGATGGAAATAGTGGAAATAGGTGGAAATAGTCTATCCCAGTTGGGTCCGCTCTACTGCGCCTGATCCAGAGCCGAGTGCAGCTACTGCACCTGTACTGGAGCCGGGGAAGGTAAATATTGCAGGTGCGCCTGCGCCACAGCCTGACAAATTGTCGGCTGTGGCTTCAGAGGGGGACTTCGGAGGGGCCAAGCGAGACCACCTTGGGACGGAGGAGGATGGGGGAAGCCTTGATAGGATCCAGAGGCTTCCCCCTCCTGATGTACCCCAGGGGCACTTTTTTTGTTACAGGGTCTCTTTAAAGTAAATTAATATTTTGATTTTTTTTTTTATAGAAAAATCTCATGAAAAAGTAACAAAAAAGTTCAGAAAGTTAAATTGTGAAATAATCTGTTGTGAGACCATTTTCTTCAAAAGTATGCAAAACTCTGAACTCGGTATATATTAATGGACACGCGCGAGAAAAAAGTTTAGATAATTTCCTCAGTAGAGAGAGCAGCATCTGGATAATCCAGTGCCTTCCCCCGTCCTCCTCAGCCCAACCAAATATTTTTCTTTAAAGGTTATTATGCTGTTGCTTATAATTTAGAGCAGAAAGGAAGATCTGAGTTCAGGTCCGATTTAAAGTGTACTACAGCAAAATGTCATTTAAACCAAGTTTAACCACTTCATCACTGAGGGGTTTTACGCCTTGAGCACCAGAGCAATTTTCACCTTTCAGCGCTCCTTCCATTCATTCGTCTATAACTTTATCATTACTTATCGCAATGAAATGAACTATATCTTGTTTTTTTTATTTGACACCAATTAGGCTTTCTTTAGGTGGGACATTATGCCAAGAATTATTTTATTCTACATGTGTTTTAATGGGAAAATAGGAAAACATTTGGGAAAAAAATGATTTTTCAGTTTTCGCCCATTATAGTTTTTAAATAATGCATGCTACTGTAATTAAAATCCATGAAATGTATTTTCCCATTTGTCCCGGTTATAAAACCGTTTAAATTATGTCCCTATCACAATGTTTGGCGCCAATATTTTATTTGGAAATAAAAGTGCATTTTTTTCAGTTTTGCGTCCATCCCTAATTACAAGCCCGTAGTTTATAAAGTAACAGTGTTGTACCCTCTTGATATAAATATTTTGAGAGTTCAGTCCCTAAGGTAAATATTTATGTTTTGTTTTGTTTTTTATTGTAATTTTTTTTTTATTACAAAAAAAAATGGTAACAATTGGGGAGTGTGGGAGTTAATGAGTTAATTTATAATGTAAAATAATGTATTTGTATATGAAAAATGCTTTCGACTGTAGTTTTACTATTTGGCCACAAGATGGCCACAGTAATTTTTTGTAAATGCGTCCTGCAAGCGTAAGAAGTACGCTTGCAGGAAGTTCAGGGAGGCTGGGAAACTTTTTTTTTTCACAATGATCGCGCTGCTTCTCATAGAAGCAGCCGATCATTGCTGGGGGGCCGAGATCAACGAACGGGAATGGTTTTTCCCGTTCATTGATCTCTGGGTGAGCGGGCGGCGGCCTGCATGAGCGCAGAAGCGCGCGCATGAGCGAGCGGGAGCGTGGACAGTGGCGGTAGCGGCGGGGGGTGCGTGCATCTACGCCCCTGGTGGACAAACCACTTGCAGACCAAAGGATTTCTGACAAATCGGTGCTGCGTGGGCTCCTCAGCCCACAGCACAAATCAGCAGGCAGGCAGGGCGATCAGACTTCCCCCCTTTTTTCCCCACTAGGGGGATGTCCTGCTGGGGGGGTCTGATCGCCGCTGGCTATTTGTCTGTAGCAGGGGGGCTCCTCAAAGCCCCCCTCCGCAGCGCTATCCTGCCCTCCTTCTCCTTCCCTCCCTCCCCTCCTTCCCATGGGCGGTACAGGACAGCGATCCGTCCTGTACCGCCTCAGATAGGGTTTAGCCTATCAGATGCCGGCGATCCCCGGCCAATCAGAGGCCGGGGATCGCCGATCTCCTTTACGCCACTGCTGCGACAGCAGCGGCGTACAATGTAAACACCGGGGATTTCTTCCCCGGGTGTTCACAATTAGCCTGCGAGCCGCAATCAAAGGCTCACAGGCTGTTCACGGAGACACCCTCCTTGAACTGACATGGAACAGCCGCTCGAACGAGCAGCCATTTCCATGGTAACACCACTGCGACCTGTCGCCGCCTATCGGCGGTCGTTAAGGGTGTAGATACGCGCACCTGTGGTGGTAGAGTGGTTAAGAAGCATTCTTTTCTTAGAACTTTTTAAAATCAATTTTTTTCAAAAACTAAAAAGTCTTTTAAGAAAAAAATCACGTTATTATAAGCCACTATTGACTTAGTTTAAAGCGGAATATAACCCTGCATTTCAACTTTGCTCTAAAACATTATTTACAGTATATTATATGCAACCAGCATTTTTTTTTTACTAGACCAGCATTGGAAGGGTTACACAGGGCTTTAAAGTTCCTGGAGATTTCTGCAGACGCATCCGAAGCTCAGATAGTTACATTTTGTTTACATAAATGTATCTAAGTGTTGAATGTGACTCACTCTCTCTGACTGAGCTGGAGGACAGCCAAAGTGTGTAACATTCAACACTTAGATACATTTATGTAAACAAAATGTATCTATTTCAGCTTCGGATGCGTCTGCAGAAATCTCCAGGAACTTTAAAGAGCTGTGTAACCCTTCCAATGCTGGTCTATTAAAAAAAAAAATGCTGGTTGCATATAATATACTGTAAATAATGTTTTAGAGCAAAGTTGAAATGCAGGGTTATATTCCGCTTTAATCACGTTCTTGTAAGCCACTATTGACTTAGTTTAATCCTAGGCGCCCAGTCTCCCAACTGAACTGATACAGAAACATGTTTTTGACCTGAGGAAATGCCTGAGAAACGCATTGTCTTTAGTGTATCAATAAATACAGCTTTCCATTATCTACGGTTTGTTTTCTTCTGAGAAGGTAAAACAGTATACCTCTCATTTACATCAAGCACCACCAACGGCGCCTCTACCAATGCTTGTGCATGCAGTCTCTACCCCTGGGGGGTTCGAGGTACAGGGACCTTGGTTGTCCTCAGTACGTCTTCCAGGAGTGCGACCAACCAGCATCTGCACTGACCAGGATGGTGATTTTCCCGCAAGCTCTAATGGTGGTTGCAAGTTTTCAACCCACCTTTGTGAGTATATTTTTATGTACATGCACTTATAAGCTCCTTGTCTGACAATACTGCACCGCTGGGCTCCTGGTCTCTCTCATTCTATAGATACTTGGAGGTTACGACGAGTAACCATCAAGGATCAAGAACTTCTCCACTTTCTATAACTGTACTGCTGACCCTCTGCCTCTAATACTTTTATCCATAGACCCTGAAGAAGCATGCAGAAGATCAGATATTTCTGACTGAAGTCTGATTGGATTAGCCATATGCTTTTTTCAGGTGTGTGATCCAGACACTACTGCATCCAAAGAGATCAGCGGGTGCCGGGACTACAAAGCAACTGCAAGGAAATGAATATGGCAGTCTAGTTGTACCTCTTGCTTTAGGTTTCACTTCTCCTCTGCCGAGGGGTGAATTGGGGAATAGCACTTTTAGATGTTAGTAGTTCTGTTTTTGTTTAAAATTTTGGTTCATCTTTAAGCCATTAATATAAAATCTAACAAGTTGATATATTTGTAATCTATATGCAAGCAAATGCTGTTTTTATTTTCTATGAAATTCTACTATATATACACTTTTTTCTAAAATATTTCCCTGTATGTTCCCCATTTTTTCCCCTTTTTACCAGGTCTGGGTGCCTTTACCTAACTTTCAGGAACCATGCAGTGCCAGTGGGTTTATGGGAATTTTTAAAATTAGCTACAGTATCAAGCGCCGATGCACGCGCATCCCAGCTTGGATGACAGGGCTCCGCTCCGCCAACAGTCTCCCAGCAGCTATCGCCGCTAGGAGACTGTTAGACGGCAAAACTGCCGTCTATTTTCTAGGTACCGCGCTGCGATCTATGGCAGCGCTGTGCTGCGGACAGCCGTGTGACATGGCTGTCCCCCAGGACACAGGCTGAAGCCTAGACAGCCGATCACCGCTATTGGCTGGCTGCGGGACGGAGGGTGTTTAGGGAAAAATTGAAATAAAATAAACAAGGAAATATATTTGTAAAATAATACAAAAATATTTATAAAAAAAAAGTCCTAGCAGGGATCGGACCCCACCAACAGAAAGCTCTGTTGGTGGGGAGAAAAGGAGGGGGGGGGGTCCACTTGTGTGCTGAGTTGCGCAGCCCTGCAGTGAGGCCTTAAAGCTGCAGTGGCCTATTTCCTGAAAAATTGCCTGGTCTTTAGGGGGGTTTAACACTGCGGTCCTCAAGTGGTTAAAGACTTTACATAGTGATGTAAGCCTGTTGTCCAGGTGATGTTTGCTAAAGGAGGGATAGTAAGCTTTGGCAGTAGGGATTGAAAATTAACATTGAGCTGGGCTGAAAAAATAAGAAAGAAAGGGGCAGAAGTGATGTCACTTTTGGCATCACAGAGAAACAATAAAGATGGAAGCCAGAAGAAATATTTTTTTTTTCCATATCGTATTTCTCCAAAATCTAACAGTGAGCCAGCGGCGTAACAATAGGAGATGCAACCCCATCAGCCGCAGGGGGGCCCGTCCGCCATGAAAGGGGGGAGTGCTGCCGTCCACCCGATTGTGGGACCGCCAGCCGGGTGTTGAACTGACCGCGGCATCTAATAGACTTTACGATTATTTTCTGGTGACTGCTGCCCACATTACGATTTTCTGGTGACTGCTGCCCACATTACGATTAATTTCTTTTTAAATGCTGCCCACTTTACAATTATTTTCTGGTGAAATGCTGCCCACTTTATGATTAATTTCTGGTGAAACATTTCTGCATTACGATTATTTTCTGGTGAAATGCTGCCCACTGTACGATTATTTTCTGGTTAATGCTGCCCACTTTACAATTAATTTCTAGTGAAACATTGCTGCATTACGATTATTTTATAGTGAAACGCTGCCCCATTACGTTTATTTGGCACCTATGGGGGGGGGGGGGGCCCATCCAAATTTTCACAGTGGGGCCCAGTGATTTCTAGTTACGCCCCTGCAGTGAGCACTAAAAAAATAGCAGTATAGGTAAGCTAAATAAGTAATTTCTCATTGGATGATTCTTATTTTATTTTTCAGTAAATATGGAGTTTTTCCCACTGTAAATGTTCTTTCTAGATACATTTTTTTCTGTTTATTTTTGAGTAGTAAGTATAAAATACAATTTAACAATCCACTATGCATAATACATTTAAAACAATACATAAAATACTTTGTATCGTCTTTAATAGAAAAGGAATATTACATTATTGTAATAGTTAATTTTACCACTGTTCAGGTTAACTATCATGTACAATTAATTTTGCAGTTAGTCTGTGATGACATATTATGCAATGTTTGCATCAACTTTTGCAAAAGTTAAATATAAAATTGCAGTTCTAGAACAAAGGATCCTGCTGATGGGCAGTAAAAGTTTTTGTTCTGTGGGGCTGTTTGGATGCAGCTTTGAAATACAGGTGTAAGCAAAGACACCACAAAAACAATGAGTTCATACAAAGGCAACTGCAACGTGACCTTTACATAATACTAGATATAATAGCTGTACGTTCTGCTTACTGGGTGGAAAAATAGTCAGCATGACTGTCAACGTATACAAAAGGGGACGCATATAAAGGGATGCCTCTACCGTCCCAGCAGCAGCACATTGCTTGGGGCCTGAGCGAGTCGACATCCAATCCACAATGGGAAAAGTAAGTCAAAGCTTTCTTGAAGCATGCATATATGTAAATCGACCTAAACTTCATTATAGTATTCAAAAAAACTAGATACCATTACTTTTCCAGCTGTTAGTGTGAAGTTTTTAGTCAGAAACCAGTTCATCTAGAACTGATATCACTGATATCACTGATGACCCAGCATTGCCCGTGTATTTATTTGGCTGGTGTTGGCTATGCCCGCTTTTTGTAATAGTAACAGACAATTACTTAATTACTCAGTGACCAAATTTGTGAGCTTTGCAGTCTTTGGCATCAATAATTTGCATTGAAATGAAACAAATCTGATGGGCTGTTTGTGTCTCCACCCCCTTTTCTGAATTTGAACCCCAGTCACCCAATAAATAACTGTACCCAGTTTGGGGCTTGTGCCATTAACAGTGCAAGAATGGCAGTAATGAAATATTCCCCTTGAAAATCAATGGATGAATTTTGATTGGCTTTTGTAGGCTCCATCCACCTGTATGAATAATAGCTGATGGCCCGGCGTTGCCCGGGTATATATATATATATAATTATTATTTATATGTCTGGTATCAAAATATTTTTTAAAATCAGTATCATGAAATATTACAAATGACTGTTTTTTTAAAAAATATTTTTATTTTTTGTTTTTGTACAAGACACTTGCTATCTATTTTTTTTAGTCAGTGGTGTTACAAAGGTTTAAACTATTTGCTAATAATAATAATAATAAGAAGAAGAAGGAGAAGAAGAAGAATGGTGGTTTATCATTTAATCAATAACATCAAACATTACAAATGTATATGTTAACAGATCACTCTATTTGACTAGCAGGATTAATTTTTAAAACACCCTCTAGTTTTATTGATGGGCTCTAATTGAAAAATAAAGTTAAAATAAACTTAAAGTTAAAATCAAACTTAATGAAATTGGTTTTAGTTTGATACATGCCTTAGGGAATAATTTGTCTACTTAAAGGGAACCTGAAGCGAGTAAAATGATTTAAAATAAACACATAACGTAGCTGCAAATGAATATTGCATACTAACCTCGCCGTCAGTTCCTCTCAGAAGCTCATCATTTTCTTCTTACAGTGATCCCTTCCAGTTCTGACAATATTTTGTCAGAACTGAAATATACCAGTTGCAGTCAGTTATATATCAGCAGCTGTCAGTTACAACTGAATGTGCAAGGTAATGTCCATGTTTCCCTATGGCTCAAGTGGCGATATTACAGTGTAGCAGTGTGCTGACCAGGAAGCTGTTATGGGGTAATGGCCATTTTTAAAATGGAGGACAGAGAATTATATTGATCACAGTGGACAAATGGGACGCAGGAGAGGAGAAAGAGATTGAGGAGTAGACTACACAGGAGGTCAGTATGACCTGTGTATGGTTATTTAGACTTTTTATTTTCAGTTCAGGTTCTCTTCAAAGGACACATGATTCTCAGGGGTTTATTTGTTTTCAACAGTATTTCCTGAAGAGCAGTTGCAAAGTCTAACTGACAAAATAGTGTGCCAGTGAGTAGGGAGGCTGGCTGGTATCTTACTGTTTTGGTAGTTAAACTGCTGTTCAGGAAATGCTGATGAAAACCAAGAAAACCCTGAGAATCCCCCATGAGGAGATGGACTGGCCCAAAACCTGTCGGTTTTGTCAGATTTCAACTGCCTACTTTTTTCGTGATAGTGGTCCTTTAAAGAGAAACTTCGACCAAAAATTGAACTTTATCCCAATCAGTAGCTGATACCCCCTTTTACATGAGAAATCTATTCCTTTTCACGAACAGACCATCAGGGGGCGCTGTATGACTGATATTGTGGTTAAACCCCTCCCACAAGTAACCCCTCCCACAAGAAAAGTTTGAACTTTTGTGGGAAATAGCCGTTTACAAAATAAATATATTAATAACTGTTACAGTGTTGATACCTTTTTTTTGTTCAATCAGTGGCCCTTTATAGCACAAGGCGATGTAGAGAGGGTAACAGTATGTTACGTTACATACAGGGCCGGCGCTACCATAGAGGCAAAGGAGGCAGCTGCCCCAGGGCCCCAGAGCTTGTAGGGGCCCCCAGTGGCTACAAGAGGAAAAAAAAATTCAATTCGACCTTATAGTTTTTGAGAAAATTTATTTTAAAGTTTCAAAAGAAAAAAAAATACACATTTAAAAACCTGCCGACTTTAATGGTTAATAGAAAATCAACCTTAAATTCTAGAAACCCTAAATTTGCAGGATATGTTAAGGAGATCATTGGGAATAAGAGGAAAAAACTATTTTTCAAAAAGACTTTATAGTTTTTGAGAAAATCGATTTTAAAGTTTCGAAGGAAAAAAAGTATACTTTTAAATGCGGTAAATGTCACTGTTAGTAGCAAACCTAACGGTAGTGTAATTTTACATGTATCAAAAGAAAGAGCAATACATTTCCTGACGGGGTTTCCAGGGGTCCATACGCAGCCGCAGCGCTTTGGCCAGGGATCGCTATACAGCCGCAATATGGCTGTATGAAGATCCCTAGCATTTTTTTCCTATTTTCCCATTTTTTTTTTATGTTTAGAGTGTGGGAATTTTTTTTTTTAAATTATGTGGGGTTCCCCCTCCTGAAACTTTTTAACCCCTTGTCCCCCATGCAGGCTGGGATAGCCAGAATGGGGAGCTCCGACCGATTGGGGCTTCAAACCCTGACTATACCAGCTGCAAAAAAGGTCCCTTAATGCCGATTTTTGTTCCGGGGTATCTGTTGGGGGGGGGCAGGTTTATTTTGCCCTGGGGCCCCATTGTTGCTTAAACCGGCCCTGGTTACATAGGATGAATGAAGGGAGAGTAGATACAGTATGTATGTAAACATCCAGTGAGTGTTTAAGGGTGTGTTCATAGGATGAGTGTTGCTCTGCTGTATGTGAATGCTATTATAACTGTCAATACTTAATGTGGAACTAAACTCACAACTTCCGCTCTGCTCTAGAAGATTAGCCACTGCATGACAACCATTATAGAGGGAAAATCTTCATAATAATTTATCGTAAAAAAAAAAAAACAAACACCTGAAGTTTTACTTGGTTTCACTTTTGCAAAAGGCACTGCAAGGGTTAAGTCTCAGAGATTACTACATGGAGGGATCTCATAAAGTCTATTCACAATAGCTGATAAGAACGAATTAAACATACACAAAGTTGATCTGGCAAAATGAAAACAGAACACAGAGAAGTTAATTTCTTCAGCAACTACAGTATGTGTGGATTAGGGACGTTTCATTGTGTGCTGTGCAAGAGTTCAATCTTCTTGAAAGGGAACCAGAGATGAAGCACCCTCATTTATTTTACCATATATATCAGTGGGGACAAACACCTACCCTACAGAGAGCAGGGTAGGTGTTTTCTTGAATGTTCCCACTGATATTTATGGTAAAATACATGAGGGTGCTTTGTCTCTGGTTCACTTTAAGCTATTGACAAGAGGGGAATTTAACTGCCTTAGTATGTACCAGGTTAAATGATTTACTTTCATAAGAAGATGTACATCAAATGCATACTACATTGTAATGGTAGACACTAGAATGGTTGGCACCAGATGCTGGCTGTGGGTTGACTCAGTGCAATATACCTTCCAGGGGTGTGCTCACGTAATAAGAGCAATTCAATCCGCTGCAAAGAAGTAGTATACTGCATTGTTATCCAAACATGTTTCCAAATTCATCTCATAATCATTATTTTCTTTTCTTGAAGATCATCTTCTATGAAGACAGAAACTTCCAGGGACGCTCCTACGAGTGTAACTCAGAATGCCCTGACCTGTCCTCCTTCTTCAGACGCTGCAACTCCATCCGTGTAGAAAGTGGTAACTGGATCCTCTATGAGCAGTCCAACTACAGAGGACACCAGTACTTCCTCCACAGAGGAGAATATCCCGACTTCCAGCAATGGATGGGCTACAATGACTCAGTCAAGTCTTGCCGTCTGAGCCCCCAGGTATGCACAAGTCAGTTATTTCACTAACTGCTTGTTAAGTCAGTTTTGTTTCTTACTTTCCAAAAAGCAATGGTTTTAGTTTTGCTTTATACTTTATTTTTTATATACAAATACTGATGTTCACTCAGGTCCAGAGAAAGCTCCTGTTCATGAAGCAGAAACTAGCAATGAGCGCATGGATTTTAAGGGATTCCAAATTCCAACTTTCACATCAGAATTTCACATGTCCGAGTTGAAAGACAGAATTCACGAACATCCGACTCAAAAATTCTGAACATCAAGTGAAATTACATTTGTGTAATGCACAACCTTTTTTTTTTACATACACTGCAAAAAAAGTCTGATGAGTAGGCACAAGGTACCTGGTTAAGAAAATTCAACATAATAATTCTCTGCAAAGGAATGCAAGGAAAGGAATGGGGTGGAAACAAGAGGTGGGGAAGTATACAGTATATGTACAGGCAGTGCGTAATTAGGTTATTTAGTGGGTGCATGGCCTAAGCTAGAGAATATGCTTGTCGGAAAAGGTGGGTTTTGAGGGAGCGTTTAAAGATTTCAAAGGTGGGAGAGTGGCGGATGTGCTGTGGAAGGGCACTCCAGAGGAGGGGTGAGGCACGTGAGAAGTCTTGTACATGTGAATGTGAGGAGGTAATTGTAGAAGAGGATAAAAGAAGCTTGTGTGCAGATCTGAGATTGCGGGTGGGTTGGTATCTGGAGACTAGTGAGGAGATGTACAGGGGAGAGAGATTGTCATGCCATAGTTCCTTGCTTTCCCCTTGACCTCTATGGAATTTTGGATGTTCTCAAACCTTCTATTGTTTTTTTCCCCCCATTATATAAATATATTTAAAAAATTCAGCTTGGGGGGGGGGGGGAGCATAATAGCCAGTGGGTACGCAAACCTCAGGTCTCAAACATAAAGTTCTCGCAACTGGATAGCTCTCAAAACTTGAAGAAGAGGAAATGTTTGCATGCATTATCACCTTTTAGAGCATTTGGCCAACTGGCAGTACATAGTTCGATAATTTTGCCACCATTTTTTGCAGCATGAAGGTTCCTTCAGAGTTAGGATCTACGAGAGAGAAGACTTCAGAGGTCAGATGATGGAGTTCACCGAGGACTGTCCTCATGTCCATGAGAGGTTCCGCTTCCATGACATCCACTCTGTCCATGTCCAAGATGGCTACTGGATGTTCTATGAGGAGCCCAACTACAGGGGGCGCCAGTATTACCTGAGACCCGGAGAGTACAGGAGATACAGCGACTGGGGTGCCTCAGCTCCCAGGATTGGCTCCTTCAGACGAGTTCACTACTTCCATTAAAATACAACTGCCATTGGTCATTTGCTAAAATAGCTGCTAACTCTGCAAAATAATAAAACCCGAATTTATAAAATGCAGCTTGTTATTGTTTCTTTGTATTGCACTGTGCAATTAACAAGTTACCAGTCACATGACCAATGCCTAGGCATTCAGGGAGGAAGAGAAGATCTAGTAGAATCTCAAACAGCAGTTAAAAAATGTGGTTCAACAGTTGACGATCTAGATGCTATTTTTTAATGAGTTGATTCAAATGTTATTGCAATTAACCTCTTGCCGACCGTGTCACGCCGATGGGCGTGGCCGCGGTGGCAGCCCCAGGACCGCCTAACGCAGATTGGCGTAAAGTCCTGGGGCTCTGTTTTGCAGGAGATTGCGCGCAGGCTGCGCGCGCATCTCCTGCTTGGGGGCGGAGCCGCTCGGGAGACTGTTAGACGGCATGATCGCCGTCTATTTACATGGTGCAGCGCTGCGATCAGCAGCAGCGCTGCACTGGGGACAGCCCCCCTGGGGGACAAGAGAGCGATCGGCTCTCATAGGGTGAAGCCTATGAGAGCTGATCGCCATGATTGGCTGGCTGGGGGGAAGGAGGGAGGGACGGTATTTAAAGAAACAGGGGTTTTTGAAAAAAAAAAAGCAACACTAATACTTATTTTAAAAAAAATAAACATGGGGGGAGCGATCAGACCCCACCAACAGAGAGCTCTGTTGGTGGGAAGAAAATGGGGGGGGGGGAATCACTTGTGTGCTATGTTGTGCGGCCCTGCAGCTTGGCCTTAAAGCTGCAGTGGTCTTTTTTACTAAAAATGGCCTGGTCACTAGGGGGGTTTAGCCCTGCAGTCCTTGCAGTCCTAATATTTAGGTATTACCTGAATCAACATTTGTTGGTTTGATGTCAGCAAAAAGATCTCAAATTTCTGTAACACTATGATAAAATGGTATGTATGCAGCCAAATGCTATATTATAAACCTGCCACCAGATGTCAGTGTTGTACAAACATTTTACATAATGGTCTAGTTCTTTAACGGGAACCTGAGGTGAGAGATATATGGATGCTGCCTTATTAAACAATGCACATTGCCTGGCTGTTCCACTGAGCCTTTAGTACTTTCAGCCATAGACCCTGAACAAGCATATGCAGATCAGATGTTTCTGACAAAGAAACTGACAAGATTAGCTGCATGCTTGTTTCAAGTGTGTGATTCAGATACTAACTGACTAGAAAGGTACCCAAAACTACTAAGGTATTGTTTAAAAGGAAATAAATATGGCAGGCTCCATATGTCTCTCTCACCTTCGGCTCATTTTAAAGTACAATAGAAAGAAAAGTACGGGATATCGACCATATGTCAAAATTTTAACTCATCTCACGATATATTATAATGCTCATGTATTAACCAAAAAAGTAAGGGAGCTCAGAGCTATAAATAAAGTGAATAAATACATTTATCATTAATCAATATTCTATGTACAAAACATGAACTAGCATTAAATGTAACAGCCCACCCATAAAAACACTGTGACTATGTTACACACGCAGCTGACCTTGATGCCGGCGGCTCTGCCGGCGTATCCAAGCTGCGACGGAAGCCGCTTGCTTGCTCTTCTTCTGATGGCATCCCCGACTCCCCTGTGGACAGGAATCGGCGTGCTGATCCCGCCCATGTCCCCAGGTGCGTGCGCACGATTCGGAGCAGCCTTCATAGGCTGAGGAGACGAGTGTGAGGTGTGTCAGCTGACGTAGAGTCAGCTGACACTGGCTCCTGCAGGAGCACTTCTGATTGGCTGGAAGTTCCAGGGGGCGGGGTTTGCTACCTCACTCCAGTATTTAAGTTCTCACTTGTCAGTTGTCCCGTGTCCTTTATAGCTATCAGTTCGAACTTGTCTTGCTATTGCGCCTAGTCAGCTCGTTTTCAGAGCTATATATATATATGTATATATATATATATATATATATATATATATATGTAGACACTATATATGTACTCCAGTTAGACCAGTCATATACAATATATATATTTATATATATATATATATATATATATATATATATATATATATATATATATATATTTATATTGTATTTTGTATATTCTCCTGATTGTTATTCTGTGTATGACCCGGCGTGCCCTTCACTTTGATTAATCTCCTCCTTCCTGTACGGCACTGGCAGTCATCTGCTATTTGGTTCTGACCTCAGCCTGATAATGACTCTGATTTTGTCTGACCCATGGTACCTCAGTTTCTGATACATGTATGACCATTGGCTATCCGCGACTTCTCGAGTTCTGTATTGCTAAGTGTCTAGTGCTCAGGCATCACAAACTATCTGAATATGGGCAAAAATTACATCTAGAGCAAGTGTTGCAAGTCCTGGACTGCACTCCTTGTAAATACAGTCACTCCTTGTAAAGACAGTTGCTGAGAAATGTCGGAATCTTCAGGCCCATATGAGATCAACAGAAAAAATGACACCCAATTAAGAAGGGGTGAAACTTTATCCTCAACCCGTGTGTCGCTGATGACGCGCCTCTATATATAATATATACACAGGGCAATTTCTAGGCCAAATTGCACCCAGGCCGAGGGTGTAAAAATCCCCCCCCCCCCCCCACGGGGAGACAGGTATAGGTGCCTGCAGTATAGGTTAGCCAGATCTAGTTGTCTAGTCGCCCCCAGTATAGGTAGCCAGCTATAGGTCCCCCCCAGTATACGTAGCCCGTATAGTTGCCCCCAGTATAGGTTAGATAGATAGGTGCCTCCAATATAGGTAGCCAGTATAGCTGTCCCCAGTACAGGATAGATAGGTAGGTGCCCCCAGTATAGGTTAGATAGATAGGTGCCTCCAATATAGGTAGCCAGTATAGTTGCCCCTAGGATAGGTTAGATACTGTAGGTAGGTGCTTCCAGCATAGGTAGCCAGTATAGTTGCCCCCAGTATAGGTTAGATAGGTAGGTGCCCGCAGTATAGGTTAGATAGGTAGGTGCCTCCAGTATAGGTTAGATAGGTAGGTTTCCCCGGTATATATTAGATAGGTAGGTGCCCGCAGTATAGGTTAGATAGGTAGGTGCCTCCAGTATAGGTTATTTAGGTAGGTGTCTCTAGTATAGGTTAGATAGGTAGGTGCCTCCAGTATAGGTTAGATAGGTAGGTGCCTCCAGTATAGGTTAGATAAGTGGGTTACCCCAATATAGGTTAGATAGGTGACTCCAGTATAGGTTATTTAGGTAGGTGTCTCCAGTATAGGTTAGATAGGTAGGTGCCCGCAGTATAGGTTAGATAGGTAGGTGCCTCCAGTATAGGTTAGATAGGTAGGTTTCCCCGTTATAGGTTAGATAGGTAGGTGCCCGCAGTATAGGTTAGATAGGTAGGTGCCTCCAGCATAGGTTAGATAGGTAGGTGCCCCCAGTATAGGTTAGATAGGTAGGTGCCCCCAGCATAGGTTAGATAGGTAGGTGCCTCCAGCATAGTGGAGGGGGAGAGCTGGTATAGCGTTACAACTCACTTTCCTTGATCCCCACACACAACCTCTAATTTCTTCCTGTCCCGGTGTCCATCGCATTGGTAAGAGTGCCCCCTGTGATGACATGCAGTCACGTCATCACAGAGGGTGCTGTTACCAACGCAACAGACGGCAGGACAGGAAGAAGATAGAGGCTGTACGTGTGCAGGGATCAAGGAAGGTGAGTTGTAGCGCTATACCTGTTTTCCCCCGCCACTGCGCTCCCCACCTGCCGCTCCGCCCCCTACCTGCTGCTCCACCCAGCGCTCAGGGCAGTCACACTGTCTGTACGGGCTTGGAAATGGGTCTGTATATACATGCACATTACTGACACTATTGCTGTGTGAAACCTCTCAGCCCCGTATGTCTCAAATCCTGAAAGCACCAAACTGTTAGGATGACTCACGTGACCTCTGCACAGAAGGAGATGTGAAGAGTCCACCTAGCGCAAACACCCGCAGGGCAGCCTGGCCGTTTCAGCCGTTCAGCAGCGCTCTGGATTTCACGTGGGTGCGGCTGGGGGCGAGAGGAAACGCACAGAGGCCCGGGAAGGACTCCACCCACTCAATAGACGTCACCGGGTCACATGACGCATTTCATCCCATTAGACTTCCTCAGATGCTTAACCTAGGTTACCAAGAACTTCCCTCTTATGCTCAAAGCGGGGAAGTACTGCATGAAGGGTTTCACCTTTGTTCATATTGCTCATTTACAAACACAATGCTGCTCATGTCACTAATATAGAAGCCTAGCAGGATCTGCATATGCAGTAGATGCAAAATAGTCATATTACAAGAATGCTTTAATTCTTTTATATCTCAATTTAACCCCTGAGGGTACAAACTCCCGCATTCCTATATCTAGAAGAATTCCTTTCTTGAAAGTTGCTCATCATAGTCACCTCTTGTTGGGCTTATATTAAAGGGGTTCTATCGGCCCCCTGCAGCTGTAATGTCCCGCGCCGTCCTCTTCTGATGCTCCGTTCCCTGCCGCCGGTAACCTGCTAATTATTCATCTAACTAGACAAATAGATCTGCAGTGCGCATGCTCGCTCCCACGCGCATCATCGGGAGCTTACTGCGCAGACGCAGTGCAAGAAAACTTTGTACTGCGCCTGTAGAGTTAGCTCCCACGGACGCACGCAGGAGAAAGCACACGGGCGGCAACAGCTGCACTGCGCAGTTCTGTTCGTCTAGTTATACGACGAATAATTAGCAGCTTATCGGCGGCGGGGAGCGGAGCATCGGAGGACTAGGCGCGGGACATGACAGCTGCAGGGGGCCAATAAGAAGCTCCAGGTAAGTGTCAGTTTTAGCTTTTTAAAATATACCGGATACTTGGGATCTGAGTGGTGTACAGATCTGAAATGCAAAGCCATCGGGTCCGGTTTCTTTTTATCAATAGTAGTGCTTCTGATATTGATACTGATATACTAACAGATGCTCCTCAATTCTTGCATTTAAAGAGCTGTAAGTTTACCCTATGTAAATTTGGTAGACCACTCTTTCAGTAGAACAATTATTGAAATCATTTACCATAAATAGAATGATTTAGAACGATCATACTTGAATAAACTATTCCCATTTTATACTGTACATCTCTACACATTTCACACCCTCCACATTGATACATCCCTTTACATGCTTTTACCTTTTTCGTCCGTCTATACCAATTAAATTCACTGCTTGTAAGTAGGTCACGTAAATTTGCGCACCTACGGGCAGCCATATGTGAGTAGTCACCAACAATTTTATGCATAACTGGATCTCTCACCTAGAGGTGCCAGTGTCTAGTCAGTACCTCCTTAATATCGTTAAAATGTGCACCATCTGTAGTAACTATACGTGAAATAGATTGACTATTTGTAATTGGTGCATGACGGGTCCAATTTAGGTTTCTTATTCATTAACAAATCCTTTCTATTATTTGTCAGGGTTCTATGATAGGTTGTGATTATTATTTGATTGGGGTACCCCCATTCCAGCAATCTAGCCCGCAGCTCACACGCTTCTTTTTTTGAAATCCTCAATTTCATCACAATTTCTCCGTAAACAGGTTCTTCTTTTTCTTCTTCAATCATCTGGTTCTTCTCCTTCTTCATCATCATTTAGTTCTTCTTCACCTGGTTCTTCTTCTTCTTCACCTGGTTCTTTTTCTTCTTCTTCTTCTTCACCTGGTTCTTCTTCTTCTTCACCTGGTTCTTCTTCTTCTTCACCTGGTTCTTCTTCTTCTTCACCTGGTTCTTCTTCTTCTTCTTCACCTGGTTCTTCGTCTTCTTCTTCACCTGACAGAAACATTTTTACTACTATCCGTAAACAGAGAAATTGACCAGTGGGCACCGCCCAATTTTGGGAGGGGAGATGCGAGCTAGCAGCTGGCAAGAGGGTATGCCCTGCAGTAGGTTTCCTATGGGTGCAGGTAGTAAGAGTTTCACCATCTTTGCCAATCCATAGATCTACAAAAGCGATTTCCTGGAGACTAAAAGTATAAGTCAAAAATATATATTTTTTTCAGTTTTAACTCCACCACAAATAGTTGCAGGTTGCTTTTAGTACTACCCTTCCACAAAACGAATATATCTTGCACAAAGAGAATTACTTGGGCCACTTGTTCCACAAATCCATGGGGAACACGCCACCCCCATAGTCACGCCCCTCTTTTGCCCGAAATTCATTCCACCAAATTCAAAGTAATTATTTTCAAGTATCAATTTCATTAGATCTGAAACAAATTCCGCATGTGTCTCACTGCCGGTGTTTGCGCTAGGTGGGCTCTTCACATTTCCTTCCATGCAGAGGTCACGTGAGTCAGCCTAACAGCTTGGTGCTTTCGGCATTTGAGACATACGGGGCTGAGAGGTTTGATACAGCAATATTGTCAGTAATGTGCCTGTATATATTATATATAGAGGCTTGTCATCAGCGTCACACGGGTTGAGAATGAAGTTTCACCCCTTCTTAAAGGGAAGGTTCAGGGTGGCTCTTAAAAAAATAAAAATGCCCATCCACTTACCTGGGGCTTCCTCCAGCCGTGGACAGCCAGGACGTGCCCTCGGCACCGCTCCGCAGGCTCCCGGTCCCCTCCGGTGGCCGACCCGACCTGGACAGGCCGGCTGCCAGGTCGGGCTCTTCTGCGTTTCAAAATGCGCCTCACGGGGGCGCGCTGACGTCATCGGACGTCCTCCGGGCTGTACTGCGCAGGCGCAGTAGTCCTGCGCCTGCGCAGTACAGCCCGGAGGACGTTCGATGACGTCAGCGCGCCCCCGTGAGGCGCAGTTTGAAACGCAGAAGAGCCCGACCTAGCAGCCGGCCTGGCCAGGTCGGGTCGGCCACCGGAGGGGACCGGGAGCCTGCGGAGCGGCGTCGAGGGCACGTCCTGGCTGCCCACGGCTGGAGGAAGCCCCAGGTAAGTGGATGGGCATTTTTATTTTTTTAAGAGCCACCCTGAACCTTCCCTTTAAAGAGAGACTGAAGTCTTTTTAAAAACAGGGTTTTACCTTATATTTAGCTTAAAGAGACTCTGTAACAAAATGTTCAGCCTTAGTTCTTATATCCTATAAGTTCCTTTGCCTGTTCTAATGTGCTCTGGCTTACTGCAGCCTTTCCTAATTGCACAATGGCTGTGTTATCTCTGTTATATGATCTAATCTGTTTCCTTCTGTCGGGCTAAGGCTTGAATGTGTGGAATGTGCAGGGCTGCTTGTGATTGGTAGAAGCTATACACACCCCCTCCAGGCCCCCTGCAGGCTCTGTATGACTCACACACTCTGCTTATGTGAGCCTATCACAAGCTGGTTAGTTTGTTTGTAAACACTGCCTAAAACTGTTAATTACAAGCCAGGATTGCAGCAGTGAGTGGCAGAAACAGCACAGAGAGGCCCAGGAGAACATAATGAATAGAATGGTATGCTCTTTGCTGTAAAAATTTTAGAGTACAGATTCTCTTTAAGTATGTTGGTCACTGCTAAAACTCTGCATCCCAGCGGCAGAACAAGGGTTTTATGACCCCAAAATCCTGGGACAAAAATCGGGGCGCTCTTCCTTATAGAGGCAGAGCTTTGGGCTGGAGCTCTGCCTCTACTCGCGTCAATCCCCGCTGATCGCCGCCTCTCCCCCGCCCCTCTCAGTCTTCTTTCACTGAGAGGGGCGGGGAGAGGCAGAGGTCCGCGGTCAGGTTGACGCGAATGGAGGCAGAGCTACAGCCCAAAGCTCTGCCTCCCCGGGCAGCAAAATCCACGACCAGGAAAGGTGTGGATTTTTGTCCTAGTATTTGGGGTGTAAAAAACCCTCATTCTGCTGCGGGATAGCAGAGTTTTAGCAGCAACCAACATGCTTAAAGGGAACCTAAACTGAGAGGGATATGGATATTTCCTTGTAAATAATACCAGTTGCCTGGCAGTCCTGCTGAACTCTTTGGCTGCAGTAGTGGCTGAATCACACACCTGAAACAAGCATGCAGCTAATCCAGTCTGACTTGAGTCAGAGCACCTGATCTGCATGCTTGTTCAGGGGCTGTGGCTAAAAGTATTAGAGACAGAGGATCAGCATGAGAGTCCGGCAGATCGTATTATTTTAAAAGGAAAAATCCATATCCTTCTCAGTTTAGGTTCCCTTTAAACTAAATAAAAGGTATAAAACCTCTTTTTTCTTAACTGGCTTCAGAGTCTCTTTAATTGGGTGTAATTTTTTCTGTTGATCTGGTGTTCATATGGGCCTGAAGATTCTGACATTTCTCAGCAACTGTCTTTAAAGAACAAGCGACACCCATGCTAACCTAGAAATAAAAAACACATATATAAGTAGATAAATACTACTTCTACTTACATAACAGATGTATTGTGCTATCCACGTAATGATTCCTGTGAATTTTATAAAGGAAAAGCAGAGAATCCTATTCTAGGCAGTGGCCATCTTGCCAAGCTAATGCTGACATCATATCCTCCCTGACTCTTGTTTTCCCCCCTCCCTTCTCTTGCTCATTGTGTATTCATTAGCTGCCCTCCTCCCAGAGTCTTCAGACACTCCCACTGAGGTGTATACTAGGAACTGCACTGTCTTCTCCTCCAATCGCTGAGTCACCTCAGCCTTGCTTGTAAACACAAGTAATCAGAGGGTGTTTCTGATAAGCAGCTAGGCAGGGAAGTAAATGGAAGAGAAGGAATATATTATAGATAAAAAGAACTCCCAGCATTCAACTCTTTGGCACTGTTTGGCACTAGGGCCAGTGCTCATAAAGTATGTGATAACTACAAACCATAACAGCAGAAAAAGTTTTGCAAGTTTTGAATGCAGGATTAGCATCCTTATCAATTTATACATTCAGACCAGTTGCTGTTGAAATTTGATTTTTATGGTGACAATACCGCTTTAAGAGAACCCAAGATGGGTTTTAAGATGCTATTAGGACACAGAGGCTGGTTTTGCATACAATGACCAGCCTCTGTTACTATACTGTGCCCCCCCCCCTTCCCCGACCCCTCCTGCACTCTGCTGTCCCCCAGAAAAAAAAAGCTGTGTTAGTGACATGCAGCGTGTTGCTAGCAGGCTGTTTACATCCAGGCTGTCATTTATCGCCCCCAGATGACACCATGGCCCCTGCCCCCCCCCCCCAGATCTTACACCCACAGGCATGGAGTTAATTACCCGCACTCTCCTCCTGGGCACTGGAGGTGGACATGAACTCCTTGCCCATAATATGGAAACGGGTTTTGGGGAAGAGGGGTAAGCCTTGCTGCCCCTCTATTCCAGAGCCCCTTCCACACCATGAGCCATGTAGGCTGGTATAGCTCAGGTTGCAAGCCCCATGTGGTCCGGGCTCTGCATTCTGGGTTTACTAGCCTGCATGGGTGACAAGGGGTTAAAGTGACTTCGGAGGGGGAAACCCCACATCATTTTTTTTTTTAAAAGTACTTTTAATAGTGCAAACAATAGTTATATTTGCCAGGGAATGGATCCTTATACAGCAGTACTGCGGCTTTACAGTAATCCCTGGCCAAAGCATTGCCAATTCTACCAGGTTTCCGGGTGCCTGATACCCACTGCATACTGTCCACCTGGAAACACCAGTAAGAAATTCATTGCTCTCTGTTGATGCATGTAAATTTTCACTACCGCTAGGTAGATACATTATCTGTCGCAGCACTGTACAGAGTATAGACTGTGTTGTCACTTAACTGTCCCTAAGAGGGGCTCACCATCTAATCCCTGCCATAGTCCTGTGTCTATGTATGTATCGTTGTCTAGGGGCAATTTTAGGGGGAAGCCATTTAACTTATCTACCGTATTTTTCGGAATATAAGACGCTCCGACATATAAGACGCACCTAGTTTTAGATGGCAAAAATCAGGGGGAAAAAAATTAACTAAACCTAGATGCGTCTTTGGTGCAGGGGCGTCTTACCAACCTACTCCCCTCTAAAATGTCTCCATCTAAGCTACACTGGCCAGCTACACTAAACTTCACTAACTAACCCCTTCTGCCCCCCACCAACTACACTGCACCTCACTACACTTCACTAACTAACCCCTTCTGTCCCCCACCAACTACACCTCACTACACTTCACTAACTAACCCCTTCTGCCCCCCACCAACTACACTACACCTCACTACACTTCACTAACTAACCCCTTCTGCCCCCCACCAACTACACCTCACTACACTTCACTAACTAACCCATGCTGCCCCCACCAACTACACTAAACTTCACTAACTAACCCCTTCTGCCCCCCCCCCCCCCACCAACGACACTACACTATGCTACACTTCACTAACTAACCTCTGCTGTATCTCACCTGATCCTGCCGCCGCGCTCCTGTCCTCCATCAGCGGTAATCCGTGGCTGCCCGATCATCCACATTCATGTCTTCTGTATCATGAGGCTTCCCACTCATTAAGGATGCAGAACTTTGGCGTCCCATCCGCCGCTTTCCTCATCGCTGCAGTCTCGGTATATAGACTGCAGCCTTCCGGTGTACTCGTTCCTCTGCCAATACTCTTCCTAGTTACCGCGTCATAGGCACTTCCTGGTTACAGCGCACGTGACGTCAGGCGCACGTGCGCTGCGGGTCACACAGAAGAGGCACTGTAACCAGGAAGTGCCTATGACGCGGTAACTAGGAAGAGTATCGGGCAGAGGAATGCGTACACCGGAAGGCTGCAGTCTATATACCGAGACTGCAGCGATGAGGAACGCGGCGGATGGGACGCCAAAGAGCTGCATCCTTAAGGAATGGGAAGCCTCATGATACAGAAGACATGAATCTGGATGATCGGGCAGCCTCGGATTACCGCAGATGGAGGACAGGAACGCGGCGGCAGGATCAGATGAGTATATTCTGGGACCCAAAACCGTACCTTTCGAATATAAGACGCACCCACTTCCCCCCCCCCCCCCCTTAGTTTTGGGGAAGAAAAAGTGCGTCTTATATTCCGAAAAATACGGTATATGTTTTTGGGTTGTGGGAGGAAACATGAGTGCCCGGAGAAAACCCACACAGACACGGGGAGAGCATAGAAACTCCGTGCAAATAGTGCCCTGGCTGGGATTGTTACTACTAATATAGCTCTGCAGAATAATCCTTACCTATAACATGAATAATAATAATCTCCTTGGAACAGATAGTAATAATTGGTTAATTAAATGTAAATAAACTATGGGAAATAAATCATTTTTTAAAAAGAAAAATGTCTTATCTCTGGTCTGTGGAATCCCCGCTGACTATTGTTGGTTTATCCGTAATGAATGACGGGTCTGTAAGGATTTACACCTCCAGGGAAATATAACGTAAATCTATGATAGGAATGTATCAACACATTGGTCATCTGGAAGATGTTGTACATCTCTGTAAACATTGGGATTTACAACGTCTATGAACATTCCCAAACCTGATTTCTGCATTGTTAGGCAACTGAGGGTCTGACTTTTCTCTCTTACTTCAAATGATTTCTCAGGAAAAAGAAACACGGGCAACGCTCGTTATAAAGAGAGACCAATCACAGTTCAGTGGTGCAGGTTAAGGGATGTTTTTGGCCATTTTGGCTCCCGATGTTTACTGAGATGTACAACATCTTCCAGCTGTTGCCTTGCCTTCATATATGCCACACTTTTCGTAAGCTTATTCCTGATTAGGCGCCCGTCCTGGTGTCTCCGCTCACCTGATTGGTTCACATGCATGGCCGTCAGTTGCCCAACAGGTCCACTCCTTGCTGGGAGGTGACTCCGCCCCCCCCAGGTTCTGGTCAGTCTTTGATTGGTCGGCACAGCGTTGTTCCTATGAAATGATTGGTTCTTACTCAAACCTTCTCATATATAGTTCTGCTTTGCGATAAATGTGTTTGATGGCTGACCAAATGGATATTGCCCCGGGTGATGAACAAAAGGAGGCACCTCTCAAAATGTTGCTGTTGTTACCCTGTGTCAGCCTTCTGTGTATGTATGCTGTCTGAACTATGGACTTTACGACTACAGTCTTAAATTGACAACGACAGTGATGGATCATATTCAAGATGTTTCTTCTAATAAGAGACATTATTCATTAATTCATCTAATTTTTTTTGGATCAAACTGGGCCTATCACCCTCTCTAATCTATGTAATTCCGCTTTCACATGGACGGCAAAACGCCATTCAGTTGCCGGGAGTAAGAGCTGGTGAGATAGCCACCAGTACCGGATGCCAGCAGCTGCCTTTGGGTTCCCAGCGAATAAACAGGAGCAGATGTCAAGCTATTGAGGTGGCTTTGAACCCACAGTTCATATTGTAATAAAATCATTCTTCAGTCACAACTGTGTTAGCTCATGTCATTTTTTTTACAGCTTACCACAAGGTGGCACTGGTTGCTCACAAGTTTCACTGTCTCTTTATCTTCCTCACATAATTAAATGTAACACATTTCCACAGCCAGAGAACTCAAATGGGCTGGGGCCAAAGCAATACTTTTAAGTATTTAAAGGTAAAAATACATTTTGATAGGGAACATTTGTGATTTTTTATAAGTCATTAACTTTTCTCTCATAGGAAATGATGAAAATAAAATTACTTAATTTCCACTTTAAAGGCAACCCGAGGTGAGGGACATATGGAGGATGACATATTTATTTCCTTCTAGGGGGCAGTGTGACAATAACAGAAGACTTCTGCTTTCAGTTTCTATGCTGGCTGCTAGTAGAGAAAGAGCAAAGCATTCCAGAAATTTCCAGCACAATGAGTTCTGCCGGCTGAGGTCAAAAGCCGTAAACGAGATAAGAGCAAGCTTGTTGCGATTAGGTTAAAGAGAATCTCAAACGTCAAAACGTCCCCTGGGGGGTACTCACCTCGGGTGGGGGAAGCCTCAGGATCCTAATGAGGCTTCCCACGCCGCCCTTCGTCCCTCAGGGGTCTCGCTGCGGCCCGCCGTGAAAGATGACGTCATTATTTACCTTCCCGGCTCCTGCGCAGGCGCTCTGACGGCTGTCTGCTCCGAAGTAGGCGGAAATACCCGATCGCCGTCGGGTCTGCTCTACTGCACAGGCGCAAGTTTCCGGCGCCTGCGCAGTAGAGCGGACCCGACTGAGATCGGGTATTTCCGTCTAGTTCCGAGCCAAAAGCAGCCACAGCGCCCCCGCTGGAGCCAGCAAAGGTAAATATTAAATTGACAGTCGGGTCTGTCGCCGGCTGTTCAGAGGGCTGCAGCGAGACCCCCGTGGGACAGAGGACGGCGTGGGAAGCCTCATTAGGATCCCAAGGCTTCCCCCACCCGAGGTGAGTACCCCCCAGGGGATCTTTTTGATGTTACAGTGTCTCTTTAAAGCGAACCGGGAAAAGAGCCCTTATTGAGAGGACTGACTTTCTGTGACACAATTAGATTGTGAAACTTTGGATTCATTGTAAAGTGAGATCATCCAAGTCAAACTGACAAATATCCTGTTATGTAGATAAAAGAACGTTTAGATTGCACATCTCATAGCTCTATCTTTACAAGAATATCTTCTGTCCGGTCCTCGGATCATGAACAACATTTGGGGCTGTAAAACGTCACATTGAGAGGGAATAAGCTGCTCGTAATATTTCTGTTCTGCAGAACGAGGAATGTGATGGTGAGATGTAAACGTGAGATGAAAAAAGCCATTATCTGACACGATGACACATTTACAGCGCTGTGAAACACAGACGCTGCAGTGTGGCTTATGTATTGTATGTTCTGTGGCTGGGGGGTAGATGTGTCTGGTCCTCGGCAGAGCAGCTAATTTGTAAACACAAGATTTAACCCTATGTCTGCTTCCAAGAAAGCAGGAAGTAGACACACTGCAGAATTATTGCAGGATTTGTAACAGCTGTAACAAAGAAATGTTTTTCTTTAAAGGTTATTATGCTGTTGCTTTTAGAGCAGAGAGTAAGTTCTGAGTTCAGGTTTGCTTTAAAGAGGAGCTGTCAGCCATACTATCTCAGAAAACCCCCCACTTATATAAGTGGATAAATTCGTGCTCTACTTACATAACAGATGTATTGCACTGTCCACATTTTGATTTTAGTGATTTTTCTACGGTAAAAAAAAAGAGAAAATCCTTCTTATCCATTTGAAGTGTGGCTGTTTTAAAGCCAATCCTGATGTCTAAGGATGAGAGATATTGGCCAATCAGAGAGGAACAGAGGTGTGGGAGGGGAAAACAGGAGGGAAAGAGGCTTCAGCCAATCAGGCTGCATTAGTCAAGTCTGAGGGGAAAGTAGAGAAGCAAAAAAAGGACAACCCAGCATGCCCTGCAACTTCCTTTTTGCGTACCAAACTTTGTGTGTACCAAATAAGAGTCAGGTAAACTGGGGAATGATCATTTATCAACAAGACAAGTAATAGTGATTTTAACTTTTGGATTGCCTGGTTAGCATCCCTATTACTTGTTTACCAGATAGAAATAAAGAATTGATTTTTTTATTTTATGCTGACAGTTACACTTTAAAAATCCTCCTTCATTCCTCACACAGCTCACAAATATACTTCACTGTGTCACAGCATGCAGGAGACATGAGGAGGTAACAGGTAACTAGTTGTGCTGTAATATTGCTGTAATAAATAGCAGGGAGACGTGTATACACTACTCCTGACTGACTGACTGACTGACTGGCTTGTGAAGTTACATTCCAGGCAGCATCTACTTTATAGGCTGCTATGAGAGGGGGAGATGCTGTTTACAAAGGCATTATCAGGATCTTTATCAGTCAGAGTACAGAAGACAAGGTACACACCATCTGAAAAGACTCTTTCAGCAAGGTGATTATTAAACTATACGCTAAGAAGTAGCAACCCCCTGTGCAGTAACATAGTCTAGCCCAGGCATGGGCAAACTTGGCCCTTTAGCTGTTAAGGAACTACAAGTCCCACAATGCATTGCAGGAGTCTGGCAGCCACAGTCATGACTCATAAAGGCAAATGCATTGTGGGACTTGTAGTTCCGTAACAGCTGGAGGGCCGAGTTTGTCCATTGCCTGGTCTGGCCCTTTAAAGAGAGCCTGAAGCCAAATCAAATATTCTTTTTACCTGCTATTTATCTTAAGCAATATGAGAAGTGCTGAAACGCCGCATTACCGCGGCAGAGCGAGGTCTTTATACACCCTAAATCCTTGGGGGGGGGGGGGGGGGGCGGGGGGGAATACGGGGAGCGTAGAGGCAGAGCTTTGTAGCCACAACTGGAGTCAATCTCCGCCGATCCCCACGTCCCTTTCAGTCTTCTTTCACTGAGAGGGGCGGGGAGAGGCGGAGATCAATGGAGATTGACTGGACTGCAGGCAGAGCTGCAGCGCTAAGCTCTGCCTCTCCGAGCGGGGTCGGATTTCTGGGAAGGCCACAAAGGCCAAGGCCTAGGGCGATAAAAATCAGCAGGGCGCAGGACTTGGAGAGATAAGAGGTCACATGTAAAATTAAATCATCTCTGCTGCTTTGCTCTGGTCTGCCTGAATTCCAGAGATCCCTGCATCTCTCTCACTTGTGCCGAGTGTGTGATGACAGTCAGCATCTGCTGTCACCTGATGATCCTGTCCTCTGTATGATGAGTGGGGACATACAAGCTGCTGTGAAATTGTCACTGTGTAAAGTACACCTGAGCTGACACTACATCCATGCCAGCATGTGTACTTTGGTATCCTCCTACTTACCTGTTCTCTGTTTTGGACTGGCTTCTCTCCATTGCACTGTCCTGCCACCTGTTTGTGGCTCTGACTGCAGCCTGTAGCACAGAGGAGAAAGAAGCAGCGCATGTCTGTCCACTCACGCTCCTTATATTTTGGCGCTCCTGCCCGGATGTGCACAGCAGCCAAGTGATATGGGTGTGCGTACTTGACAAGTGCTGCTCATCAGGGATGCTCATCCGGATTCCGGATATCCGGGTAACCAGGACATCCGAATGTTTTTACGCTATCCGGCCGGATCCGGATCCCGGATACCTAGGCCAAAATCCAGATAACTCTATGCGGATATTTGGCCGCATAGCCGGATATCGGCGGATATCCGGATCCGAATACTGTTACTAACGAGATGACGTCCTGGAGCTCCCAGCATAAGTCTTAGCAACCAATCACAGAGGGGAACCCTGGCCAGCCCTACCTGACCTCATTGAGCCAATCAGAGGGCTCCCAGCCTAAGCCCTGGCACCCAATCACAGAAAGGAACACTGGCCAGCCCCCCTGTATAAAAAGGAGGGCTGGCATGATGAGACAGATCGTCTTAGCTTGCTGAATGATCACTGAGAGACATGCTCCAGTGCTTCTGGCCTTAGCAAGGGCTGCCTGTACACAGTTATAAACCTAAAGCTGTTCAGTGATTAACCCCTTCACTATCACTACACTATTGTTAAATCGTTAATTAGCTTGATCTCATTGTGTGACAGACAGTCAGAGTGTGTGCTGCATGTCTGCAGGCAGCTGCTATGTGTCTGTGTGTGTGCTGTGCACAGACCAGGCCAGCTGCTGCCTGCTGGCCATCTATTAGCCTTAGGTATAGGTTAGGTTAGGGATTAGGGAATAGCATTACTGTGTAATTGTGTAGTTAGTACTGTAGTACTACAGTCAGTGCTAGTAGTTGTTAGAGTAG
Source organism: Hyperolius riggenbachi (assembly GCF_040937935.1). NCBI lineage: Eukaryota > Metazoa > Chordata > Amphibia > Anura > Hyperoliidae > Hyperolius > Hyperolius riggenbachi. The sequence goes on from NC_090646.1 coordinate 666,660,167, forward strand.
TAGTACTACTGTGTTAGCTTACTACAGAACTGCTGTGCTGTGAGCAGTGGCAGTGTGACAGTTAGTGTGCACTAGTGTCTTCTCCTCTGCTGTCTGACTGTCACTCGGCACGTGTCACGTGGCTCTTGCCACATGTCACGTGTCACTTGCCACGTGTGACGTGGCACATGGCACGTGTCACGTGCCACGTCCGGCATGCTCCTGGCACACGTTACACCAGCTGCTGCTGCATTGCCTTGCTCCTGCTGCCTTTGCTGCTCCCACCACCAGGGTGCCACAGGCCACTGCTGCTGTGCTGATACCACCTATATTTAACCCAAAACACAATTGCTGTGTCATTTTTTGGAGGTGTCTTGGCTGAAAACTGTCATGTCCCAGTTGTGCGGTTGGACTTTCAACGAACCTAGGCCTGATGTTAATTGACAGCCATTTTTTTTTTGGGGGGGGGGTTAGTGAGAAACACTAACTGATGATGTGGGGACTGATGAAGTTAGTGTTTCCCATTAAAAACAATGATGATACATGCCTCATTTACCCTAAAACCCTTTTTAAAGCAATTTAAAGCCCACTTTTGTTTTTTCTATTCGGATATCCAAATCCGCTCGGATAGCCCGGATAATGCGTTCGGATATCCGCATGAACGTGTATATCTGAAAGTTCTGATTCGGATAATGCGTTCGGATATCCGCATGAACGTGGATATCTGAAAGTTCTGATTCGGATATCCGATCCGGATATCTGGGTATCCGGATCAATTGGGATTTTGAAAAGTGGTATCCGAGCACCCCTGCTGCTCATACATCAGCGTCATTTCTGAAGTATGCAAGCCCCAGAACACTATTGCCTGCTGTGCATGCAGACAGGAGCGCAAAATTACATGGAGTGGACAGAGCATGCACTGCTTCTTTATTGAACAGGGGGCAAAGCAGCAAAACAGAGGGGAGCCCGTTCAAACCGGTGATCACTAGAGGGGGCGGGGGTTGGTGACAGCGGCCTTGGGGGCTGGAAAGAACAAATCCGGCTCTGTCTCCGGGCAGCAAAATCCACGACCTGGAAAGTCATGGAATTTTGTCCCGGGATTTGGGGGTATAAAGACCTCGTTCTGCCGCAGGAATGTGGCGTTTCTGCACTGCTCATATTGCTTAAGATAATTAGCAGCTAAAAATAAGTATTTAATTTGGCTTCAGACTCTCTTTAAGAGCTGTCACTTTTGTATCTAAAACTGACGGAGGATTTTACAGCAGAGAGGCAGAGCTGTGTGAGGAAGGAAACTGCTCCTAGTACTTGTGGTAATACGTGCAATAACATACAGCATTTAAAAAAAATGCTTTAAATTGATAGTATTCCTTTAGGCTGCTTACACACAGGGTCCCCCAACGCACAGCAATGTAACACAAGTGGGCTGTTCACACAGCCCACGTTGCGTTACATGTAACGCTGCACGTTCTGTGCAAAGTGCAGCATGCAACGGCGTTGGAGCGGCTATAGCCGCGTTAGACTGTGTGCACATGCGCAGTGGGGGGCGGAGAGGAGGCGGGGAGAGCCAGCTACAGTAGCCGCGCACATGGCTACTTAATATTCACTGCACTGGCGGGCACTGATTGGCCGGCGGGACCACGTGATGCGGAGTGTCTCGCTCCGCATCACGTGGTCCCGCTGGCCAATCAGCGCCACTCTGGGAGACAATATAGGACTCGAGCCGCCTAACGCGGCTCACTCTACCGTCGGCTCTTGCAGCACCATACGTTGTGTTAGGTGCACATTATGCGACCTTAACGTGCCACCTAATGCAACGTCTTGGTGTGCAAGAAGCCTTAAGTGAGAATAATAGAATTGCTGCAGCGGTGAGTTGAATACCGGCCTCTCCCACGGAGTAACATCTGCACCGCGACTCCTTTCTTGACTACTTTCCAAAACAAACTCCTGGTAAGTAAAATCTCTCATTAACTTTCTCTGCGTAGGTAATTACTGTTTGTTTGCGATATTTCTTATCCTGACAGGCTGGCAGGTACTTTTCCAGGCTGCGTACTTGGTGGAATGCTGCGCCAATCTGACATCCTCTGAGACGTGATATCAGCGTATTGTGCGCCATGTATCAGCGCTGTGCTGAATGCAGGTGAACGGGTAATGGCCCGATGCCAGGCGCTGGCAGTGCCAGGGATAATGAAAAGCATTTATCAAATCTCTGCCTGCCAACCTGCCATCCTGCCAGCAGCAGCAGCAGCACCCAGGGGAATCAGGCTGAGAAAACATGCAGTGATTGTACTTGGCCCAGCATTTCTAAAATTATATAACAGTATAGTAAAAAAGCTGTAAAAAATATAACTTTTATTGACTAACTCAAACTTTCATAATTCACTGCAAACTTGTGAGAGGTATGTAAAGCTGGTATTATGGAAGAACAAAACATTGCAAAAAGAAAGGTGTAGTACTTTATATGAAGTTAGAAATGCATTAATATACGTAGTTATATAGCGCCAACATCTTTCAATATGCATTACAGAGTACACAGTCATGTCACTGACGGTCCTCAGAGGAGCTCACACTCTAATCCTACCATAGTCATAGTCTAATGTCCTACCATATTATTATTATGTATTTATATAGCACTGACATCTCCTGCAGCACTTTACAGAGTACACAGTCATGTCACTGACTGTCCTCAGAAGAGAACAACTATGTCCTGCAGGATATTATAGTGGTATAACCTCCACTTCCATATACAGCAACATCTCTTCCATGTTCAGCTGCCCCTTGCACAGCAGGTGCCCTAGGCTCTGGCCTTTGTGCTCATACTTGCAATCTCACACCTCTGCACATGGTAATGATACACAAAAATACATTCTGACCTATTTGCAATGGGTCAGTTTCCCAGTAGCAAAAAAAATAAAAAAAATAAGTAAATAGAGTAAATAAACTTTGGTGCCAGGTGTACCGCTGTACTCTTTCTTCCTGCTGCCCTCCAACTGGTTGCTTTGGGGTCACATGTACAAAATAATACCAACAGTTTTTTTGATTATTCAAATCGCACTAGTCCTTTCTATGGTCACTGCTTTGACTTTTTACATTAGCATTCAAAACTAAGCAGAACATGAAGTTAGAGAGAGATATGTGGTCTATATGAAGATCGCACAGGGAACACTCAAATGAGCAGCAACAAGTAAAAAAGGCTTTACTTGTGCATCACTGTGTAAGACCAGCAACACAGCAAAATCATCTCTCACAGTGCAAGAGAGGCAACTAATACACTACTATAGAGTTGAGTAGCACTCATGGAGCAACAGTATGTAATGGACACTTTTTTTTTTACTTGACAATAGTTTCCCTTTAGTTTGGTCTGTTCAAGAAGCAGGACATATTGGTAAGAAATGGGGTAATACATGGTATTTGTTGACCCCTTGTTGGGGGAAGTGAAGGCCATGGGTTATAACTAGACTCCTCCCAGGGGTCCTTCTTGTCCTCTAGCTTGGTCACCTCCTCTCACTCTGGCATCCAGGACTTCTCACGAGCCGTCACTCTCCTTTGGAACGCCCTCCCACAACCTGTCCACCATTCTGTGAGTCTGGGAACCTTCAAACATACTCTCAAACCACAACTGTTCAGACAAGCCTATAAGCAAGCAAGTGCTGCTGGCGCTTGCCGCTCACCTACCATCTAGGACGCAAGGACACCATCCATACATCTACACTGGCCGCATCTCCCGAAGGCATCCACTCTGTGGATTTCCCCAGAGCCTGGTCCGTGGCGTTAACAGGACAGAAGCGTATACAGGCTTTATCTCACCGAGGGCCAATTGAATCCAGGGGAGACCTGTCCTGGACAGCACAACTATCCATTGTACATATTTGTCTTAGCGCGCTCTTCTTTTTTCTATATTTTTATCATTCTCTATAGGTAGCATTGGAAGCTCACTGCCTCATCTGCCAACCTCTATGTCTCCTCCCCTAATGCCTCTAATCACTATCCTCTAGATTGTAAGCTTGCAAGGGCAGGTACCTGCTCCTAGTGAGTATTATTCTTATCTATCATATTTATTTATTTATTTATTTATTGTATTTATAAAGCGCCAACATATTACGCAGCGCTGAACATTAATTTAGGTTACAGACAATATTTAGGGGTGACATACAGCAATATGACAATACAGGAATACAAGAAAACCAGATCACACAGCACAGTATGAGTACCAGGTAATGCTTATTCAGTCACTGGATGGAGCATGGAGATTAGGCACGTTAGGTTCACTCAGATGCATAGCATGGGTTCACAGTAATGGAGGTGCATGATCAGGTAGGACACAAAAGGAGGAGGACCCTGCCCAAAGGCTTACAATCTAGAGGGAGAGGTAAGGACACGAACGGTAGGGGACCAGAGTTCAGCTGTAGGTTTAGAGCACTTGTGAGGGATAGTAGGCCAGAGTGAAAAGGTGAGTTTTGAGGGCTTTCTTGAAGATGTTGAAGGAGGGGGCTGCCCTAATGGGTGGAGGTAGGGAGTTCCATAGTGTTGGAGCAGCTCTTGAGAAGTCCTGGAGGCGTGCATGGGACTGGGTGATGCGGGGGGCGGTTAGGCGAAGTTCATTGGAAGAGCGGAGTGAGCGGCTAGGTGTGTACCTCTGAGTAAGATCGGAAATGTAGGTTGGACAGGTTTTGTGGACAGATTTGTAGGTCAGACACAGTATCTTGAATCTGATTCTGGACTGGATCGGAAGCCAGTGGAGGGTTTCTAGGAGGGGATCTGCCATGGTGGAGCGATGGGAGCAGTGGATAATTCTGGCTGCCGCATTCATGATGGACTGCAGTGGGGCTGTTCGGGTCATAGGGAGACCAGACAGCAGGGCATTGCAGTAGTCAAGGCGGGAAATTATGAGGGCATGGATGAGGAGTTTGGTGGTGGCAGAGGTCAGGAAAGGGCGAATCTTACAGATGTTACGAAGGTGGAAGTTGCAGGACTTTGTGAGGTTTGAACATCATATGAACATGTACCAGTGTTGGTGATGTCTCAATTCACACATCAACTCTGTATGTATTCATATTGCTAGATGTCCTGATTGTACAGAGTTCTGAACATCTCATGTAGCCATGCTTCCCACTAATTCTTTTGAATTTTGTACAGCGCAATTGAAGATGTTGGCGCTATATAAATAACAATAATAATAATAATGTGGGTATTTCACAAGGGACAGTAAGGACCAAACATATGAAATAAGGGTTCAGTTATTTTGCCTAGGACCCAGTGGCATACCTAGGGCATTTGACACCCGGTGCTGGGTATTATAAGACACCCCCCCCCCCCCCCACACACACACACACACCCCAAAAGAAAAGTAAAGGGGCAAAAAATGAATGGGTGGGGCTATTTGCGCCGTGGCAAAAAAATGGGAGTGGCCATGACCAGATGAGGGCGGAGCTAACTGTAATTTAAAGTGAACCCGGGGCGAGAGTGATATGGAGGCTGCATATTTATTTCCTTTTAAACAATACTAGCTGCCTGCCAGCCCTGCTGATCTATTTGGCTGCAGTAGTGAACTGAATTACACCAGAAACAAGCATGCTTGTTCAGGGTCTGTGGTTGAAAGAATTAGAGGCAGAGGACCAGCATGACAGCCAGGCAACTGGTATTGCTTAAAAGGAGATAAATATGGCAGTCTAAATATGGCAGCCTCAATATTATTCTCACCTCGGGTTCCCTTTAAAAGTGCAACACCCAAGTTTTGGTGACCCTTTCTCCAGAAAATTCACATACACAGGTTTTCTCAAGAAAATAGACGTAATGTGAGCAGATTTGCCCAGAAAATACGTTCAATCATGTCGGCAAATTTGACCAGAAAACATGTTCATTCATGTCAGCAGATTTGACCCGAAAATAGTTCAATCATGTCAGGAGATTTGATTAGAAAATATGTGCAATCATGTTGGCAGATTTGCCCAGAAAATACATGCAATCATGTAGCAGATTTGACCAGAAAATACGTGGAATCGTGGCAGATTTGCCCAGAAAATACATGCAATCATGTAGCAGATTTGACCAGAAAATACATGTAATCATGTCGGCAGATTTGACCAGAAAATACGTGCAATCATGTCGGCAGATTTGACCAGAAAATACGTGCAATCATGTCGGCAGATTTGACCAGAAAATACATGCAATCATGTGGAAGATTTGACCAGAAAATACATGCAATCATGTAGCAGATTTGACCAGAAAATACATGCAATCGTGTGGCAGACCTGGCCAGAAAAAAACTTCAATCGTGTAGCAGACCTGGCCATAAACGATACACCTGGCTGCTAATATAAATAAAAAAATGTACCGTATTTTCCGCCGTATAAGACGCACTTTTTCTCCTCCAAAAATGAGGAGAAAAAGCCCCTGTGTCTTATACGGCAAATGCAGGGAATCCCCGACTTACGAACACCCGCCGATACGAACCGCCGCTACGTCGGGGATTCCCTGCATGTAACTACCTGCTGTGTGATTGTGCTGCCCCTATGTGTTCCTGGTTCCCCCGTGTGGTCCGCTGACTCGTGCCCCTGCCTGCTTGTGTCCGCTCCCGCAAAAGTGCTCTACCCTCCCCGCAATTATGCTCCAGCCCCCGCTCGTTTCAGCCACCCTCCCCGCAATTATGCTCCAGCCCCCGCTCGTTTCAGCCACCCTCCCCGATTGCGTGTACGCTGCCCCCGATATCCAAATAGCCGCTGCAGTCTTACTGTATCAGCGGCTCCCGGGATCGCAGCCCTGTGGTCTCCTGTCTCATCGCTCTAGTGATGGCTTCTGCTGATGACGCGCATTGCAGAAGCCATCACTAGAGCGATGAGACAGGAGACCACAGGGCTGCGATCCCGGGAGCCGCTGATACAGTAAGACTGCGGCGGCTATTTGGATATCGGGGGCAGCGTACACGCAATCGGGGAGGGTGGCTGAAACGAGCGGGGGCTGGAGCATAATTGCGGGGAGGGTGGCTGAAACGAGCGGGGGCTGGAGCATAATTGCGGGGAGGGTAGAGTACATTTGCGGGAGCGGACACAAGCAGGCAGGGGCACGAGTCAGCAGACCACACGGGGGAACCAGGAACACATAGGGGCAGCACAATCACACAACACACAGGTAACGGGGACACATGAGGGACAGCTATGGACACATGGGGGGCACCTGAGGACACATGGGGGGCACCTGAGGACACATGGGGGGCACCTGAGGACACATGGGGGGCACCTGAGGACGCATGGGGGGCACCTGAGGACACATGGGGGGCACCTGAGGACACATGGGGGGCACCTGAGGACACATAGGGGGCACCTGAGGACACATAGGGGGCACCTGAGGACACATGGGTGGCACCTGAGGACACATGGGGGACAGCTATGGACACATGGGGGGCACCTGAGGACACATGGGGGGCACCTGAGGACACATGGGGGGCACCTGAGGACACATAGGGGGCACCTGAGGACACATGGGGGACAGCTATGGACACATGGGGGGCACCTGAGGACACACAGGGGGCACCTGAGGACACATGGGGGACAGCTAGGGACACATGGGGGAAAGCTAGGGACACATGGGGGACAGCTAGGGACACATGGGGGGCACCTGAGGACACATGGGGGGCACCTGAGGACACATGGGGGACAGCTAGGGACACATGGGGGACAGCTAGGGACACATGGGGGACAGCTATGGACACATGGGGGGCACCTGAGGACACATGGGGGACAGCTAGGGACAACTAGGGACACATGGGGGACAGCTAGCATGGGGGACAGCTAGGGACACATGGGGGACACCTAAGGACACGAGGACCACACTGGGGACACCTAAGGACACAGGGGGACCACACTGGGGACCCCTGGGAACACCTGAGGGACACCTGAGGTCACATGGAGGACATTAATTGGGGGAGAACATCTACAAGACGCTCCAGTATATAGACACACCAGGTTTAGTACACATTTTTTTTCCCCTGGTTTTTGCCCTCTAAACCTGGGTGCGTCTTATATTCCGGAGCGTCTTATACGGCGCGAAATACGGTACTCACCTGCAGCAGAGCTCCTGTCCCGGCCTCCGTCCAGTGCGCAGCTCCCACGATCCTCTGCAGCCAGCAACTGAAACTCCCGTACTGAGAGAAGGGCTACGGGAAAATGGCGCCCGAAGCCCTGCACTGCAGGGCCGAAAGTCAGTTCACGCTGGGGGATGCTCTGAGAATTTTACGGGGTGCTTCAGCACCCACAGCACCCCCCACACCATCACTGCCCCCAGTATAGTTAGCTAGCACAATTGCCTCCAATATAGGTAGCTAGTTGCCCCCAGTGAAGGTAGTACAGTTGCCCCAATATAGCTGCCCACAGTATAGCTAGTATAGTTGCCCCCAGGATAGGCAGCTGCTACCCCCAATGTAGGTAGTGCTGCTGCCCCCAGTGTAGCTAGTATAGTGGCCCCCCGTATAGCTGCCCCCAGTATAGGTAGTATAGTGGCCCCCATAGTTGCCCCAGTATAGCTAGTATAGTGGCCCACAATTTAGGTAGTATAGTGGCCCAAAGTTTAGGTAGTATAGTGGCCCCCAGTGTAGCTAGTACAGGTCCTTTTCAAAAAATTAGCATATTGTGATAAAGTTCATTATTTTCTGTAATGTACTGATAAACATTAGACTTATATATTTTAGATTCATTACACACAACTGAAGTAGTTCAAGCCTTTTATTGTTTTAATATTGATGATTTTGGCATACAGCTCATGAAAACCCAAAATTCCTATCTCACTCTCTCAAAAAATTAGCATATCATGAAACGGTTCTCTAAATGAGCTATTAACCTAATCATCTGAATCAACTAATTAACTCTAAACAGCCTGGTTCATTACTCAAAACCGCAATCATGGGTAAGACTGCCGACCTGACTGCTGTCCAGAAGGCCATCATTGACACCCTCAAGCAAGAGGGTAAGACACAGGCGTGTGCAGGAAATGGGCTACAGGTGCCGCATTCCTCAGGTCAAGCCACTTTTGAACCAGAAACAGCGGCAGAAGCGCCTGACCTGGGCTATAGAGAAGCAGCACTGGAGGAGCTCACAATCTAATCCTACCATAGTCATAGTCTAATGTCCTACCATATTATTATTATGTATTTATATAGCACTGACATCTTCTGCAGCACATTACAGAGTACATAGTCATGTCACTGACTGTCCTCAGAGGAGCTCACAATCTAATCCCTACCATAGTCATAGTGTAATGTCCTACCATATTATTATTATTATGTATTTATATAGCACCGACATCTTCTGCAGCACATTACAGAGTACACAGTCATGTCCCTGACTGTCCTCAGAGGAGCTCACAATCTAATCAGAATCAGAATCAGAATCATTTATTTCGCCAAGTGTCACGGACGATTGCGGGGACGCAGGCGCGTCCTGGAACCGCCCGTGAAGAAAAGAACGATCGCACTTGATTCCTGCATCAAGTGCGCCTCAGATCAATAGAACCAAGATTTGACGTGTAGTATCCCACTGCTTAAAACAGCTGGGGAATCTGTCTTAGCTGAGTGAAAGCCTGGGGGGGAGGTGTTAATTAGCTTGGACATATTCCCTGTGGAAGGCCCAATTTCCCTTTTGGCTCTGGGAACCAGGTGACACTTAGCTGATCTCATGGAGATGTTAATTAACCAAAGGATGCCTAGGTGCAGCCAAGCAGGCTACGAATCCACGGGAGGTCTGGACACTCTGCTCTCTGCTAAAGATCAAAGGAAAGTCAGCTGTTAGCAGCTAGAACACAACCTCAGTCTCATGGCATAATCCATAACTTCCCAGATCTGTAATATTTCTGGGGTTCCTGAGATGGCCGCTTCACCAAACATGGGGGAAGTGTAGCATGAGCCCCGGTGCTGGTTCTGAGGAAGTTTCAGAACCTTCGGAGGTAAGGACTGCCAGCTAGGCAGTTTCAAAGTGCCCTGATGATACCATAGGGGTCCCACCCCTCATGTCTGGTATCAGGGCGCTGGGTAAATCGAGACAGACCTGAAAATGTTAATAAATCTGCCCTGACCTGTACGGTTCTGTGAGATAGAGCCCATATATGGGTAGATATGATTTCTAGCCCCAGTACAAGGGGAGGGCTCATCTCATCTTTGAAGGGGGTGTATGGCTCCCCGCCCTCACTCCCTCCTACTGAAGCAGGGGCATAAGAATGGCTGAGGACCCAAACTCAGTGTCCTCCACACTGAACCATCTTGCACTCATCAGATGCCAGCTTGAGGATATGCTGGCATCCACCTGGTCTGAACTCTGAACTCTGAACTCTGGACTTTGAAACCAAGAACTTGATGATTCTTCCCACAATAAGGACATCTTTCCAGGAACTAAGTATTTTTCTCCCTTCTTTTATTTTTCATACTGGCTATTACTGTCTTAATAATTGTGATTTTTAATAATTGTCTGTATATATTAATTATTTATATTGCGTGAATAAACGACTTTCTCCAAGTCATTCACTTTCCGCTACCCTGCTTATCAGCACACACAGAAATGATCCCGGGTCTCTGAAGATACGCTACTGTTTGTTTGTTGTTGGCTAGACAGAATATCGTGTGTTTAACCGTTTTATTCGCAGGATTAGTCAGTCAGTTAGTGGGCCCCACGGTCCCATAGTAACCGCGGTGGTGGCAGTTTACTCTGAACCAGTAGGTGACGTTGTAATTACCCGTGTCTCACAGGCTCCCTTCTGAGTTGTCTGCGGCTAATTCTTAACGGTTCCTGCGCATTGACTGCGACCAGAGTTCGCACGATCTGTGCGCTGGCACCGTTTAGAAGGCTAAGTGCGGTCAGCCACAAGGGCTCCTGTGACAGTGTTAGGCAGCGGTTGGGACCTGTGTTGTGCTGAAAGTATCTGCGATAGCGCTAGCGCTATCGAGAAACGAACTAATTCGTTGGTGTAGCTGGAAGGCAATATATTTTTTATATATACAGAGAGACTGTGTAGCCAGTACCCCTCCCCAAAAGTTTTATTTTATTTGGCATGGAAATGTCCGGGAACTACAAGAAAATGGGCCTGGCGGACCTGCAAAATCTTTGCCAAGAGAGAGGCATTGATGTCGGCCGCAAGAAACAACAGGACCTGGTAACGGAATTGTTTCAATGGGATACCCAGCAACTGCGGGAGCCGGGAGTGTCCGCTGAAGTGGATACCAGCCCATCTGACAATCGAGGGGAACCAGAGACTGAGACTCCTGACCGTATAGAGGTTGTGCATCCTGAGGGCCCTGCATCAACAGTTACGCCGGAGAATGTCAGTGTGGACCCCTATCCCAGAGTTTCTGACAGTACTCGCCCGGAACTGGCCAGTACTGGACTGTCCGTTTGTACTGATCCGCTAATGCAGCAGGCATTACAAAAGCTGATGGACACTGACCTGGACAAGTACCTGCAGTACATGCGTGAGGAGCGCCAATCTGCAGAAGCGCGGACAGAGCGCCAAGTGCGGGAGGAACGGGAGCGGCAAGCGGCTGCTACGGAACGGGAGCTCCAACGACAGCATGAGCTAAACATGGCAAAAGTTCAACAGGCCAGCCGGAGTTCACCGCCCAGCTTCCCTGCTGAAGGAGCTGCAGCACCCGTAAGTGCAAAATTTAAATTTGCTAATATCGAGAAAGACACAGACATTGACTTGTTTTTGCGATCTTTCGAAAAAGCATGCCGTCAGTATCGTCTGTCCCAAGACCAGTGGGCCAGACATCTGACACCTTTGCTGTGCTACAAAGCGCTTGATGCTTTCGCAGAATTGCCTGCGGAAAAGGATAATGATTATGCTGCTATAAAAGACGCTATCATTACTAAGTACCAGCTGACGCCAGAAGCCTATCGGAAAAAGTTCAGGGCCTGGCAGAAAAAGTCTTCTGATTCGTACCGAGATGTGGTCAGCAGCTTGCTCACCACACTCCGCCAGTGGACGCTAGGCCTCACCAAAGGGTCTTATGGCGTCCTGGAGGACTTGATAGTCCTCGAACAATTTCTGAACATTTGCCCTGCTGATGTACGACAGTTTGTGTTAGAACGCAGGCCGTCTTCAGCCACTGTCGCTGCAGACCTTGCTGAGACTTTTGCAACTACCCGGGTGGCTGATACCCGCAGAACTGTCCCATCCAGCTGGAGAGGAGGTCAGCCCAATACCTCGGCAGACCCTCCTGCCCCTGTGAGCCGTCCGCCACAGAGGCCACCCAGCGCAGCTGCTGCACCCAGGCCTGCAGCGCCTGGAGAGGTCACCTGCCACTACTGCCGCCAGCCCGGACACATGAAATTCGACTGTCCGGAGCGGAGACAGACACCACCAGCACCTGGATCATCTGCATCACCTGTACCTCACCCACAGCAGAGGCAACCCGCCAGCGAACCACAGCCTGGATCATCAGATTTTGTCCTGTTTGCACGCGGACAGGAAATCCGCGACCGAACCGACCAGCAGCAACTTGTTAGAGTGAACGGCAAAGTTGTCACCGGATTTCGAGACACCGGAGCTGACATCACGTTAGTTCACTCACATCTTGTGCCAAAGGAGAGCATCAGCTCCAGCCGATCCCTTGCCCTTACTGGAGTAGAGGGCACCCTTTTCCACACAGCCCACGCAAGAGTGAAGCTGGATTGGGGAGTGGGAGGGGTCCACGAAAGGGTTGTTGGGGTTATGAAGGATCTCCCAGTCCCTGTGTTGCTGGGGACTGATTTGGGCAAGCTTGTGTCCTACTATGAACCTGCCACGACCGCCTTGTCGCTCACAGAAGGAGACGGACTCTCCACCCACCACCAGGTACTTTATACACTTGGGGGAGCACCAGGGGGAGGTGGGTTGAATGTGCCCAGTTCAAGGGTACCAGGTTCAATAGTGCCTGCTTCAAAGGCACCTGAGTTTGATGTACAGACTGTCTGTTGTGATGATGCTGTAACTGTACCTAAGTTTCTTGTACAACCTGTCTGTAATGAAAAAATGTCTATACCTGTCAATGTCATTACTGCATGCAATGATGATTTGAGTAATGCCCGTCTGTGCCATTCTGACAGTGTACCTGTGCTAGCAGTACCGTGCAGCTGCACTGCTCAGAACCCGAGCTCAGAACAGGTGGAGGGGGTTCCGGCCTCCTCCCCCTCCTCTGACCGCAGGGATGAGACCTTTCAGCCGCTGGCCTTGTGTGACATGAGCCAGTTGGCTGAAACTGACAGCGCCATATTCTCAGCCGCACTACAAAGTGACCCAAGCCTGGAGGTGCTCAGGCAGCAAGCCGCTGAGCCCCTCGCAGACGGGGCCGCTTTCAAGGTGTACTGGGAAGGTGGGAGACTGTACAGTGAGTCTGTACAGCCCCCTACAGGTAGATCCCACGCGGATACCAAGTGGCTTGTGGTCCCGAGTGCGTTCAGGGGACATGTGCTGAAATCCGCACATGGTAATCCTCTGACAGGGCACTCGGGTGTCCGCAAGACACTCGCCGGTATTCGGAACCAGTTTTATTGGCCCCGGATGAACAGGGATGTAGCAAACTACTGCAGGGCATGTGCCGTCTGTCAGGAGCTGGGAAGGTCCAGGGATTCCCGCGGGGTTCCCTTAGGTCCACAGCCACTCAGCAGGGGAACCCTGCGTGGGCTGGCTGTTGACCTAACCAACCCACTGCCCGTTGTCAGCAGTCCCGGCAGACACCACGTCCGACTGCAGTGGCGCAAACGCCCTGTCCAGAACGGTCCATGTTGGGTCAACCCTGAGGGTAGCAGACCGCGACCGGTCCAGGGGAACCGAGCCACAGGCTCCAATAGGTTTTCCCGCCGTACCGGCAACTCGAGGCCCGTCAGCCAGGTTAGCGGCGCCGCCACACATCTTGCGGATGAGTGGCTAAGCCACGGACAAGGGGGAGGGCTGTCACGGACGATTGCGGGGACGCAGGCGCGTCCTGGAACCGCCCGTGAAGAAAAGAACGATCGCACTCGATTCCTGCATCAAGTGCGCCTCAGATCAATAGAACCAAGATTTGATGTGTAGTATCCCTCTGCTTAAAACAGCTGGGGAATCTGTCTTAGCTGAGTGAAAGCCTGGGGGGGAGGTGTTAATTAGCTTGGACATATTCCCTGTGGAAGGCCCAATTTCCCTTTTGGCTCTGGGAACCAGGTGACACTTAGCTGATCTCATGGAGATGTTAATTTACCAAAGGATGCCTAGGTGCAGCCAAGCAGGCTACGAATCCACGGGAGGTCTGGACACTCTGCTCTCTGCTAAAGATCAAAGGAAAGTCAGCTGTTAGCAGCTAGAACACAACCTCAGTCTCATGGCATAATCCATAACTTCCCAGATCTGTAATATTTCTGGGGTTCCTGAAATGGCCGCTTCACCAAACATGGGGGAAGTGTAGCATGAGCCCCGGTGCTGGTTCTGAGGAAGTTTCAGAACCTTCGGAGGTAAGGACTGCCAGCTAGGCAGTTTCAAAGTGCCCTGATGATACCACAGGGGTCCCACCCCTCATGTCTGGTATCAGGGCGCTGGGTAAATCGAGACAGACCTGAAAATGTTAATAAATCTGCCCTGACCTGTACGGTTCTGTGAGATAGAGCCCATATATGGGTAGATATGATTTCTAGCCCCAGTACAAGGGGAGGGCTCATCTCATCTTTGAAGGGGGTGTATGGCTCCCCGCCCTCACTCCCTCCTACTGAAGCAGGGGCATAAGAATGGCTGAGGACCCAAACTCAGTGTCCTCCACACTGAACCATCTTGCACTCATCAGATGCCAGCTTGAGGATATGCTGGCATCCACCTGGTCTGAACTCTGAACTCTGAACTCTGGACTTTGAAACCAAGAACTTGATGATTCTTCCCACAATAAGGACATCTTTCCAGGAACTAAGTATTTTTCTCCCTTCTTTTATTTTTCATACTGGCTATTACTGTCTTAATAATTGTGATTTTTAATAATTGTCTGTATATATTAATTATTTATATTGCGTGAATAAACGACTTTCTCCAAGTCATTCACTTTCCGCTACCCTGCTTATCAGCACACACAGAAATGATCCCGGGTCTCTGAAGATACGCTACTGTTTGTTTGTTGTTGGCTAGACAGAATATTGTGTGTTTAACCGTTTTATTCGCAGGATTAGTCAGTCAGTTAGTGGGCCCCACGGTCCCATAGTAACCGCGGTGGTGGCAGTTTACTCTGAACCAGTAGGTGACGTTGTAATTACCCGTGTCTCACAGGCTCCCTTCTGAGTTGTCTGCGGCTAATTCTTAACGGTTCCTGCGCATTGACTGCGACCAGAGTTCGCACGATCTGTGCGCTGGCACCGTTTAGAAGGCTAAGTGCGGTCAGCCACAAGGGCTCCTGTGACACCAAGCATAACAGGGTTATGCCCGGAATTGGATTTGGCACAATACATAGCTCAAGAGGAAGACATATATCATAGGTTCACAAGCATGCAAAAGACATCAAGCAGAGGAGCAGCATAACCGTCTACATAGATGGTACGTAACATAACGGGACATAGCAGGTCATCCTGTGGTTCCTGTCCGCACACAAGATACCTAAAGGACCAGTCTTACATAGAGTCAATCAGACCTGTGGCATGGACAACTCGATTTGCAAAATCACAGCTCAGAGCGTGGCTCGTTGAGGGAGGTGGGAGTGCAGATGGAAGTATTTGGAGAGAGTTTAGGAGCCTGACAGCCGAGGGGAAAAAATAGTTCATGTGTCTAGCTGTCTTTGTTGAGATGGCCCGAAGCCTCCGGCCCAATGGGAGCAGATTGAAGTAGCAGTTGCCTGGGTGGGAAAGATCGTTTGCAATCCTCAGTGCTCTAGATCGCAGCCTTGTGTTGTGAAGTGTGGCAAGTGAGGGGAGGTTTTTTCCAATGATCCTCTCCGCTGACTTGATGACCCTTAGTAGTTTGTACTTGTCGCTGTCTGTGGCGCCAGCATGCCAGACCAAGATTGAAGAGCAGAGAATCGATTCAATGGTGGCTGAGTAGAAGTTTGTTAGGATCTCCTGGGCCATGCCAAATTTCCTGAGTTGGAGTAGGAAGTAAAGTCTCTGCTGGGCTTTCCGCTGGATAGCAGTGATGTTGGCTCCCCAGCTGAGGTCACTGGAGATGGTAGTGCCCAAAAGACGAGCGCATGGTGCTCTTGCAATCTCCATGCCGTCGATGAAGATGGGAGGAGGGGTGGAAGCAGCCTTCCTGAAATCTATGATCAGCTCCACGGTTTTTGCCGTGTTTAGCACTAGACCGTTCTCCCTACACCACTGGCAGATTCTCTCCACCTGCTGGCAGTACTCCTGGACATTATCCTTGGTGACCAGGCCGACAATGGTGGTCATCGGCGAACTTAATGACCTTAACAGAGTCTGCCATGGATCTGCAGTTGTTGGTGTAGAGAGAGAACAACAATGGTGACAGGACACAGCCCTGTGGTGCCCCCGTGTTGGTTGTCCTTACATTTGAGTGGATATCGCCCAGCTTGACAACTTGTGTCTTGTTGGTGAGAAAGTCCGTGATCCACAGGCATAGGCCAGGATGGACACCAAGTGCAGTTAGATTATCGTGGAGAATGCGTGGGCAGATGGTATTAAAGGCCGAGCTAAAGTCCAGGAGTAGTATTCTGGCGTACGTGTCTGGTCTGTCAAGGTGGTCATAGATGAGCTCCAAGCAGATGTTTATGGCATCATCCGTGGACCTGTTTGCCCTGTAGGCGAACTGATAGGTGTCCAGAAGGGGCAATGTGGAGAGCTTCAGGGTGGAAAGGACCACGCGCTCCAGGGTTTTCATGACGACGGACGTTAGTGCCACGGGCCTGAAGTTATTGAGGTCGGAAACACCCTGCTTCTTGGGGACTGGTATGATGGTTGACCTTTTGAAGCATGTGGGGACCTTGCTCTCCTTTAGTGACCTGGAGAAGATGGAGGAGAGGACTGGGGCAAGTTGCCGAGAGCAGGTTTTCAGGCAGATAGGGGACACGCCGTCTGGGCCAAGGGCTTTCCTGGCGTTAAGTGTCGACAGGAGGCGCAGGACCTCGGCCTCCCCCACTACCAGGGGGGAGGGGGTTTGGTCTGTCGCAACAATCCTGGGGCCCGGGGGAGGGGTAGGTGTCGATAGGTGCTCCCCAGGTGTTTCCTGGCCCTCGAACCTGCAGTAGAATTTACTAAGGTCCTCCGCTAGTTCAGTGCTGGGTGCTGCGTGTTGAGGGGGAGGCTTGTAGTTGGTGGCAGCCTTAAGCCCTCGCCATACAGTACGGGAGTCATTTGAGCGCAGGCTATGCCTTAACCTCTCAGCGTACCCTTTTTTGGCAGCTATCAGTTCTCGCTTTAGGTCATTTCTTGCCCTCCTGTAGTCCTCCTGGTTGCCAGACCTGTGTGCAGCCTCTTTGTGCTTCCGCAGTTGCCGTAGTTTGTTGGAGAACCACGGTTTGTTATTTGGGTAGACCTTGAAGGATTTAGATGGTACACAAGAGTCCTCACAAAAACTGATGTATGAGGCAACATTATCTGCCCACTCGTCCAGATTCGGCGATTCCAGTGACTTCCAGTCCGTGCAGTCGAAACAGGCCTGAAGTTGGAGCTTGGCCTCGTCTGACCACACTTTGGTGGACTTGAGAGTTGGTTTTGCGGATTCCAGGCGCCTCCTGTAGGTTGGGATAAGATGGATGATACAGTGGTCGGAGGAGCCAAGAGCTGCCCATGACACTGCCTTGTATGCATCTTTCAGTGCCGTGTAGCAGTGGTCAAGGGTGTTCGGGCCTCTAGTGGGGCAGACTACATGCTGGTGGTAGCGTGGCATCTCCTGGCGGAGGCTGGCTCTGTTAAAGTCACCCATGACGATGAACAGAGAGTCTGGGAGGGTCGTTTCCCACTGTGAGATGGTCTCGCTGAGGACCCGCAGGGCGGATTTGGCCTCAGCATCAGGGGGTATGTACACTCCGACAAGGACATAAGAGGAAAACTCCCTTGGCGAGTATGACGGCCTGCAGTTAATGAGTAAGAGTTCAAGGTCCGGGGAGCACTTCCTGTCGAGCACTGACGTGGTGGGGCACCATGAGGAGCTGATGTAGAAGCAAATACCACCACCCCTTTTTTACCCAGAGAGAGCCGGGTCGCGGTCCGCTCGGATGAGGTTAAAGCCAGGGAGATGGAGGGCAACCTCGGGATGTCCTTGTGTAGCCATGTTTCTGTGAAACAGAGGGCCGGAGTGTTCCTGCCGAGATCCCTCCAGTCACAGAGAAGGCGCAGTTCGTCAAGTTTGTTGGGGAGGGCGCGGACATTTGCCAGGAGGATTGAGGGGATGGCTGATCGCAGTCCTCTCTTCATTAGCCTCACACGGGCGCCAGCGCGACATCCCCTCCGACGCTGACTTGCGCGGGATCCTGTAGCAGCAGCCAGTAGTTTCTGGATGTGATTCCAGATCTGGTCGGACAGAAGACTGTCCTCAGGGGATCGGGGGCTGCGTTTCTCCCACTCAAGGAGCTGCTCCCTGGTGTGTGTGATGAGCTTTGCAGGTGGCGTGGATGGGCCCCAGGCTGAAGGCGAGGGGAGGTGGGGGACCAGAGGGGGTTGGCGGAACATGGCATACCTCATCCAAACGCAGAGCATGCACGCGGGTCGTTGAGAAGGGCGTACAACTTTCAGAGCCCAGGACAGACACAGCACAGCTGTAGAAGTTCAAGGTGTGCAAGCCAGGAAAAGTTCAGCAAAAGAGATCGGGCACAGCACAGAGATCAGCAGAGTGCAGGTTGGCATAGCAGAGATCAGTGGCTACAAGCAGGTAAAGGGAGCAGCATGAGTGAGGGGACCAGAGAAGCAGCCCACAGTAGGGCAGCATAACAGACAGAGGGACCTTACCCTGGCTGAGAATCAATCTGTGGATGATGGCCTCCGATGTCCGGATTTCCACAGCAGCTGTGCTTGGGGCTGGGAGGGTCGAGCATCCGTGCCCAGTGAGTCCAGGGGAGGTCTTGCTTCCTGGAGGTGACTGCCTGAATGCAGCTGCGGTGCGGGGGTGCCCTCCACTCGCTGGCCTGCGGGCCTTGTCCCCACGTGGTAGGTCCTAGTGGGACAGGGTGGCACACGCTGGAGTTTGCCAGAAATTCAGACCGCTCATTCTGGGAGCGGTTGGGCCATGAGTTTTGAAGGCTGGCTGCCCACCAGGGGGACCGTTTGTGGCCTCTATGCTGCTTGACCGCAGTGATCCTTCCCAGCATGGAGGACGCACCGGGGAGAGTTCCACGTGGGTGGCCCGAGATCTGGGACGCTGCGTGAGCAGAGCGGCAGCACGGATGGCCAGCGGGCAGGCAGACTAGTGAAGGGAGCACTCACGAGTGAGATGCAGCCCAGGCTGGAGGTGGAGAGTCTCCCTTAGTTCTCCGCTGGGAAAGGCCTGGCGGCGGGGAAAGGAGCACGTGGTCCACTGGCGCTGGAGGCAGCCGACTCCTCCACGTGTGTGGCCCCGCGAGTGCAGGCAGCTTCGGGGTTCTGCAGATCGTCGGCGGAGCTTGGTGTGCGGCGGGACCTTCGCTGATCTGGAGCCTTCGGTGCCCAAGGAGTGTGGTGGCCGCTGCTGGTTGGACGGGCGGCCGGTGTCGGGTAAGGTCACGCTGCTGGCAGATGTACCCTGGACAGTTTTGCTGGAGAAAAGTCTCTGAATGTCTCGAATGGCTAATTGTAACTAATACTAACTGTTACTAACTAATGCTACTAGCTAAAAAGAAACAAAGCTAAAACAAAAAGGCTAATAACTAGCTAAATTACTAAAGAAGAGAAGAAAGTTTGCAGAGCTCCTGTGTGCCGTGGCTGCTAGTTCAGCGCCAGACCGCGATCTTTATTTTTTTTGCTACTGGGAAACTGACCCATTGCAAATAGGTCAGAATGTATTTTTGTGTATCATTACCATGTGCAGAGGTGTGAGATTGCAAGTATGAGCACAAAGGCCAGAGCCTAGGGCACCTGCTGTGCAAGGGGCAGCTGAACATGGAAGAGATGTTGCTGTATATGGAAGTGGAGGTTATACCACTATAATATCCTGCAGGACATAGTTGTTCTCTTCTGAGGACAGTCAGTGACATGACTATGTACTCTGTAAAGTGCTGCAGGAGATGTCAGTGCTATATAAATACATAATAATAATATGGTAGGACATTAGACTATGGCCAGACCGTAATCCTACCACAGTCATAGTCTAATGTCCTACCATATTATTATTATGTATTTATATAGCACTGACATCTCCTGCAGCACTTTACAGTGTATATAACATAGTCATGCCACTGACTATCCTCAGAAGAGAACAACTATGTCCTGCAGGATATTATAGTGGTATAACCTCCACTTCCATATACAGCAACATCTCTTCCATGTTCAGCTGCCCCTTGCACAGCAGGTGCCCTAGGCTCTGGCCTTTGTGCTCATACTTGCAATCTCACACCTCTGCACATGGTAATGATACACAAAAATACATTCTGACCTATTTGCAATGGGTCAGTTTCCCAGTAGCAAAAAAAATAAAAAAAATAAGTAAATAGAGTAAATAAACTTTGGTGCCAGGTGTACCGCTGTACTCTTTGTTCCTGCTGCCCTCCAACTGGTTGCTTTGGGGTCACATGTACAAAATAATACCAACAGTTTTTTTGATTATTCAAATCGCACTAGTCCTTTCTATGGTCACTGCTTTGACTTTTTACATTAGCATTCAAAACTAAGCAGAACATGAAGTTAGAGAGAGATATGTGGTCTATATGAAGATCGCACAGGGAACACTCAAATGAGCAGCAACAAGTAAGAAAGGCTTTATTTGTGCATCACTGTGTAAGACCAGCAACACAGCAAAATCATCTCTCACAGTGCAAGAGAGGCAACTAATACACTACTATAGAGTAGAGTAGCACTCATGAAGCAACAGTATGTAATGGACACTTTATTTTTTACTTGACAATAGTTTCCCTTTAGTTTGGTCTGTTCAAGAAGCAGGACGTATTGGTGAGGAAGGGGTAAAACATTGTATTTGTTGACCCCTTGATGGGGGAAGTGAAGGCCATGGGTTATAACTAGACTCCTCCCAGGGGTCCTTCTTGTCCTCTAGCTTGGTCACCTCCTCTCACTCTGGTATCCAGGACTTCTCACGAGCCGTCACTCTCCTTTGGAACGCTCTCCCACAACCTGTCCACCATTCTGTGAGTCTGGAAACCTTCAAACATACTCTCAAACCACAACTGTTCAGACAAGCCTATAAGCAAGCAAGTGCTGCTGTCGCTCGCCGCTCACCTACCATCTAGGACGAAAGGACACCATCCATACATCTACACTGGCCGCATCTCCCGAAGGCATCCACTGTGCGGCTATCCCCAGAGCCTGGTCCTTGGCGTTAACAGGACAGAAGCGTATACAGGCTGTATCTCACCGACAGCCAATTGAGTCCAGGTGAGACCTGTCCTGGACAGCGCAACTATCCATTGTACATATTTGTCTTACGCGCTCTTCTTTTTTCTATATTTTATAATTCACCTATAGGTAGCATTGCAGGCTCACTGCCTCATCTCCCAACCTCTATGTCTCCTCCCCTAATGTCTCTATGTCTCCTCCCCTAGATTATAAGCTTGCAAGGGCAGGGACCTGCTCCTAGAGAGGATTATTCTTAATTATCATATGAACATGTACCAGTATTGGTGATGTCTCAATTCACACATCAACTCTGTATGTATTCGTATTGCTAGATGTCCTGATTGTACAGAGTTCTGAACATCTCATGTAGTTGTGCTTCCCACTGATTGTTTTGAATTTTGTACAGCGCTATTGAAGACGTTGGCGCTATATAAATAATAATAATAATAATAATCTGGGTATTTCACAAGGGACATTAAGGACCAAACATATGAAAGAAGGGTTCAGTTATTTTGCCTATGTCCCTACTTTCCCTTCATCGATCTCTGTGGGCAGTTACTGAAGTAAAGGAGTCTGGGAAAGCATCAGGAGAGGAGAGGCATAACAATCTTGCTTCTCTCTCATTCTCTTCAATTTCATTCTGACACACTATTCCTAGTCATGGCCAACACTGCACTGATAGAGTTTTTCCTGAGGTCAGAACTGCCCACACTCTTCCTGAGAGACAGAACCTCAGTGGGCCTCCTCAGCTTTATTCCTCTGAAATCTTCCTGAGAAAGACATCAGCAAGAAGGCCACCACATTAATATCAAAGTGAAGGCTCCCCATACCCAGATCCAGTTTCAGCCTGGGAATATCTCCATGTCCGTTGTCATCGTCAATCAGTCCATTAATTAGAAATTTGGATATCTTGGGCCTGTTTGAGGTTCCTTTCGGATCTGGTGGGGATAATCAGCCACACATGTTGTATGATCTGGCCTGCGTAGACGTGACTCCTCAATGCTATGTTCCGCCACAACCGTACAGACCAGCACAGTGCAACAGATTATTATTATTCTTTTACTGACAGGAAATACTCTGCAGGTTTCTAACTCCGTACCAAGCCAAGGCGGAGGTCAAATTACTGAACTCGTTACTAGCAATAATTGCTTGTTATTGTTTGTTGGACGTGTCCAGGAGGGAACTAATTTGGGTGATGGGGAGATCAGGTATAACAGGGCTGAACAGCAGAACAGGGAACAAGAATCTACAGACATGCAATGGTATTTGGCTGTGCAAACCACAAACCAACTGTTATCGATTTGTCAAGGAAAAAACGTTGTCCAGGAACGGCTAATCAGGCCTGTTCTTCGCTATAGAAGTAGAAAAGGAGGGGGTGGGGGAAATGAGGAGGAGAAGGGGGAGCGAGCAGAATCAGACAATTTTATGGGCTTTTTATTGGAAATACTGACTCCATCACAAATGGGACCTAATCTAAGTGTGATAATGATTGCATACGATTTGTGTTAAATTTGTAGGCATCAATTATTAACATCTCATTGACCATTTCTAAATAACTAGAAATAGTTTATCATTTTTGTATATCAAACATAGAATAGACCAATAAAAATATAATCATTCCTTTACATACCGTATAAAATACACACTATGGCCCATATGCAATTCACTTTTTCACCAGAGTTTTCTCCTAGGAGATAATTTTTCACCTTCAATTTAGAGTAATTTTCCAGCACTTTTTAACTAAAAAAGTACCAAAACATAGGTGAAAAAGTACTATCAAAATTAATTTGAGTATTTTCTTGCTTCCTGGTGGCTTAAAGGGCATTTGATTGACAAGATTAAAAATATCACCCAGGTGAAAACTCAGGAGAAAAAGGTCATTTCATATGGGCCTATATGTTGAAATAATGGTAATACAACTTAATTGGTGAAAGAAGGGACATGATTGGGTGAACAGTTCATGGCACGCTTTGTTACTCCTCCCTCTGTGTACACATCGTTACCTCTCTTCTTCTGCACCGGAAGTGAGACAAAGGGAAAGGCATTGATCTCAAAACTCTGGGCATGTAGGCATTCATCCTCTATTAATGCATTGCTTTAAAGTGGTGCTAAACCCTAAAAAATTGGAAATGAAAAAAGAACACTGTATAGTGTTAATTAAAATAATATCTATAAGTCCCTGCCTTACTTTCACTTTTTTCTTAACTTTGAAAATGTAAAAAAATTGTACACTGTACATTTTGCACTTGTTCTGAAACCTAACTCACCTATAACAGGTGTGGCCACCATAATGTCATTCAACCAGAGGCGTATCTAAGGAAAACAGCACCTACTGCATGGCAAACACTGAACTCCGCCCCCAGGGAAGGGAATGCACCCTCCAAATATTTAGTTTTAGGTTCAATTAGTTGAGTCCAAGTTGAAGTGAAGCATGGCCTGTAAGAATGGAGCACCTTAATAGGTCAGCCTATACATATCTCCCAAATAATAGGTGGCTTGTCCCCCAAAAAGATGTAACCAGGCAGCAGAGTGTCCCTCAGAAAATAGAATCTGTATGGAGAACACCAGGGATGCTACAGAGCAGCGCCCCCAGTAAGTGGCGCTTGTCACAGGAGCCCTAGTGGTCAGACCGCAAATTGCCTTCCAATCGGTTTCAGCACACAGACCATGCAAGCTGTGGGCGTGATCTTTGCGCAGAAAATTACGGAAATTTGGGCAGCAGCCCGACCAGAAGGGAGCCTGTGAGGTACGGTAATTACAACTTACACACTATTTCAGGGTATCTGCCACCACCACTGGTATGGGCCAGTGGACCCGACTGACTGACTGACGGGTCCTGGAAATAAAAACGGTTAAACACACTCTATTCTGTCTAGCTAGCAACAATACAATAGTAGCGTCTCTTCAGAAGTCAGGGTTCAGTTTGTGCGGCTGAAATCAGCAGGGTAGCTGAATAAACAAAGGACGTTTGAACGTCGTTTATTGAAAAGTAATATAAATAATTAATATATACAGACAATCATTAAAATCAACAATTATTGAGACATTAATAGCGCAGTATGAAAAGAAAAGGAAAAAAATACTTAGTTCACGGAAGATGTCCTTTTGTGGGAAAATCATCAAGTCCTTGGTTTCACGTTCCGCAAAGTTCTTTGTTTCAGAGCAAAATTCAAAGTTCAGCAAAATGGCCGCCAACCATATGTCCTCTGGCTGGCAGCAGACCGCTCTCATACAGATGGAATTTGGAGGACTGAGGGAAGAGCCCCTCGCAGATACTTTTGATGAAGCTGGTTTGGGGGTGTGGAAACGCCGGCCCCCTCTGAATTACCCACCAATGACGGTTCATTCCCTCTGAGAGATTTTAGGTTTAAACTTATAAAATGCCGTAACTTACAAACGATACAAGTCATATTTAGGTGGATAACAGATTCATACATGTCGGAAATTACAGATTAATATGACATCAGACATGGCTAGTGCAGCGGACCCAGTTCTTGAGAAGGGTCATACCTCAATAACCGGACGGGCTATCGCGATGAATTTCATATCAGCACGATGGCCAGATTTCACAGAGTAAGACCATATGAATTTTATAGCTGTGCGATGTACAGTCGCCATATAATCGACAAGAAACCATACATCACATGCCTTCAGGTCTGCCCTGGTCAGTGCCGGAGAGTCTGGCTTCCTCAGGGCCCCCCTGGGGAGCTAGCTTCCTGCCCTTTTAATGGAGACATCTGACTGTAGGGGGAATGAGCTGGTCCCTGCAGGGAATGTGGCCAGTGTGACATTCCTGAGGGGGGAGGCATTCCTGAGGGGGGAGGGGAATGCTTTGCTCACAGGGGAACAGATCTCTGGTTTTAAAAACACAAAGAAGTCATTTTCTGATCGCTTGCACGACTGCACAGATCCGACAGGGAGCGATCAGGAAATTGACTGTGAATTCTCCAGATTCACCTGCGTTTCTCACGGCTGTTCTGTGACAGTGCTCATGGCACATGTCATACCTGAACCCATGTAGATACGCCTCTGCATTCAACGTCATTCAACCATAACAAGTACAGCCACCATAACCTCATTCCCTCAAACAAGTGCGACCATCATAACCCCTTTCATCCATGACAAGAGAGGCCACCATAACCTCATTCACCCACAACAAGTGCGACCACCATGACCTAATTCAGCCATAGCAAGTAGGGCCACCATGACTTCCTTATGGCCACAATACCTGCTTTTGGGGTCTAGTCTTGGACCTTCTACAGTTAGTTGAAGGGGCTGTTCCTTCAGTAGTTGCACCCTGGCTTGTGCCCATTCATCACATTGAGGTAGTTCAAAAACACTTGCTGCACTTCACCAATGCTGAATGACCGCTGTGCCTACTCGAGTATTAGCTTCTAAGTGCTTCAGGCTACCACAGATGGGGTGCACCAAGTTTTTAAGGAGTGTGCCCAGCACCCAGCTTCACAGTAAACCCAGGGGGTCCGGTGTGAGCCAGACATTGTACCTGATGCCCCCAATATTTTTCAATTGTTGGCTTACTCAAGAGACAAGTATTGCAAAGGGAGAAACAGAGGTGTGTGCTTCTGACCAGTTTCACCTGACTCATATACTGGCTGCCTCAAGTCTATTGACTCATTCAAATTTGAATATTAACTGACTCTCGTCTAATTGAAATGGCAAAGCGTTGCGAACTGCCCATGCAAATACTTGCATCTCAACAGGGGCGCCGCGTGTAGGCCTCCTTGTACCCCCAGGAAATGAAGGACAGCGCAAACGCCCCCACAAAGCATCCACTGCCCGGGAGCGCCGCAACTGGGGGTACAAGGAGGCCTACACGCGGCGCCCCTGTTGAGATGCAAGTATTTGCGTGGGCCAACTCCTGCAGGAATGTCAGGGAGTTAGCCTTAGATCCTGCATAATCTGGTAGGCGATTGCAGTTTGCAATGCTTTGCCATTTTAATTAGACGAGAGTCAGTTAATATTCAAATTTGAATGAGTCAATAGACTTGAGGGAGCCAGTATATAAGTCAGGTGAAACTGGTCAGAAGCACACACCTCTGTTTCTCCCTTTGCAAAATAAATTACTCAAGAGACAAGTATCTCAATTTCTCATGACAAAACTGCTCCTGCTCTCATTGCTCAAAACTCTTTGTCGAATATATTGCTAGTGGCTCTGCTCCATTCCATGTACAAGCATGACCTGCACTATAGCGCAAAGCCACTCGTGGATGGCTTCTTCCTCCATACAGGAGCTGCATTGTTCTAGAGCCACAGACCATACTCACATATGAATGGTATGACGACACTAGTACGTGGATTAATGCATGGCCATGAAGAGGATCCCAGGTGGTAGTAAAGGCATCAAGGAGGATCACCTGGGACCATCCAGAGGTTTCCCACTACCAAGGTATATATCTGTTTTTTGACCTAATAATCCTCTGTGTTAAACATATCCTCACCTTTC
Organism: Hyperolius riggenbachi; assembly: GCF_040937935.1. Lineage (NCBI taxonomy): Eukaryota > Metazoa > Chordata > Amphibia > Anura > Hyperoliidae > Hyperolius > Hyperolius riggenbachi. The sequence continues at coordinate 666,687,005 of NC_090646.1, forward strand.
CCTGTCGATAACACTAATCCTCCTGAAACATCTTCTTATCCCAGCTTCCTACTCTACTTTCTGTAGTCTTCTTTCTCCGGTGCTTGGTTTGGTTGCTGGCAGTCCCTAGTTAGTGAGTTACATCTCGTTTGAGTGGAGTGTGCTGCTTTTGGCCTCAGTCGGCAGAAGTCGTTGTGCTGTAACTTCTTGGAATGCTTTGATGTCTCTCAGCTAGCAGAAAATATAGAAATTGAAAGCAGAAGTCCTGTGTTATTGTCTCACACTGCCCCCTAGTCACAAGTGGCCCTAAATACACATTACAGCAGTACTAATTAGAAGCTAGAAAATGTAACAAAGAAGAAATAAGAAAATGTGCTAAAATAAATTGGCCTGGACCACTGGCAAGACACTAAATGAATTGGCCGCCGCTGTCCTCACTGCCACTCGTACGTGCGTGCGCTCCCGTGCTCGTGCACGCTGCCGCCCGCTCGCCCGGAGATCAATGAACGGGAAAAAACAATCCCGTTCATTGATCTCTGCCCCCCAGCAATGATCAGCTGCTTCTATGAGAAGCAGCCTGATCATTGAACTTCCTGCAAGCGTATTTCCTACGCTTGCAGGACGCATTTACAAAAAGTTACTGTGGCCACCTTGTGGCCAAAAAGTAAAACTACACCCAAAAACATTTTTCATATACAAATACATTATGTTACAATATAAATTAACTCATTAACTCTCACACTCCCCAATTGTTACCAATTTTTTTTTGTAATAAAAAAATAAATAAAAAAAATTACAATTAAAAAAAAAAAACAACATAAATAGTTACCTTAGGGACTGGAATCTTTAAATATTTATATCAAGAGGGTATAACACTGTTACTTTATAAATTATGGGCTTGTAATTAGGGATGGACGCAAAAATGAAAAAAAATGCACCTTTATTTGTAAATAAAATATTGGCGCCAAACATTGTGATAGGGACATAATTTAACCGGTGTAATAACCGGGTCAAATGGGCAAATAAGTTACATGGATTTTAATTACAGTAGCATGCATTATTTAAAAACTATAATGGCTGAAAACTGAAAAATAAGGATTTTTTTTCCAAATGTTTTCCTATTTTCCCATTAAAACACATTTAGAATAAAATAATTCTTGGCATAATGTCCCACCTAAAGAAAGCCTAATTGGTGGCGAAAAAAAACAAGATATAGTTCATTTCATTGTGATAAGTAATGATAAAGTTATAGACGAATGAATGTAAGGAGCGCCGAAAGGTGAAAATTGCTCGGATGCTGAAGGGGTAAAACCCCTCAGTTGTGAAACGGTTAATCTAAAAAAATCCATCTTACTCAGATGTACACACCTAGCCGCTCACTCCGCTCCTCCAATGAACTTCGCCTGACTGCCCCCCCCCCCCCCCCGCATCACCCAGTACCATGCACACATCCAGGACTTCTCAAGAGCTGCTCCAACACTATGGAACTTCCTACATCCACCCATTAGGGCAGCCCCCTCCTTCAACATCTTCAAGAAGGCCCTCAAAACTCACCTTTTCACTCTGGGTTACCCCCTCACTGGTGCTCTAAACCCACAGCTGAACTTTGGTCCCCTGCCTTTCATGTCCTTACCTCTCCCTCTAAATTGTAAGCCTTTGGGCAGGGCCCTCCTCCTTTTGTGTCCTACCTGATCATGCACCTCCATTACTGTGAACCCATGCTATGCATTTGAGTGAACCTAACTGTTGCATAATCTCCATTCTCCCATCCAGTGACTGACTAAGCATTACCTTGTACTCATACTGTGCTGTGTGATCTCCATGCTCCATCCAGTGACTAAGCATTACCTTGTACTCATACTGTGCTGTGTGATCTCTATGCTCCATCCAGTGACTAAGCATTACCTTGTACTCATACTGTGCTGTGTGATCTCCATGCTCCATCCAGTGACTAAGCATTACCTTGTTCTCATACTGTGCTGTGTGATCTCCATGCTCCCATCCAGTGACTGACTAAGCATTACCTTGTACTCATACTGTGCTGTGTGATCTGTTTTTTCTTGTATTACTGTATTGTCACCCCTAAATATTGTCGGTAACCTAATGTCCAGCGCTGCGTAATATGTTGGCGCTTTATAAATACAATAAATAAATAAATCAATAGCTAGTGCGCAGCTATATGTATGCTGTGAGGTTTTACTGTACAATACCTTTAATTCAGTTTGCAAATAGCACAAAAATGCATATACAAGTTCGCAGAATTGTACAAGCGTATCCCACATGTTCCATGGACATCCGAGGACCATAGAAGCGCTCTTCTCTTTCCTTTTTCTGATATTGACACCAGCCAAACCGCACCACTGCGAGAGCTGCACTGGGCGCTCCCTTTCCTCCTTTCATTGTCTGACCCTGGCATTGGGGAACTGGTTCCCTTTGGACGTTATATCCTTTAGCCCTGGTTGTAACATGGAGTGTACATATATTTGTTGAATATGTATGCTGTGGACCTGCCTTGAAAAAATTCCTGAGAGCTTTAAGACAAACACCAGTGTCATTGCAAAGAAAGAGCATCGCATACAAAGCTATTATCACATACAAAGCTATCTCTTTGCTGGTCACTGCCCTTTAATAATTGTCACTTCAGTCATTAATCTTGCTCAATGTAAAGAGGTAATTGCGTACATCTGTTCATAAATCTTACACGTGTTAATTGTGGAGAAAGATAAGTATTCCAGCATGGCGAGAGATCTCGGGGTTAGAAGATTGCACAGTCTCCCAAGCTCTAGATGTTTGTATTGTGTTATGGGGTTAGGTCTGCACTAGGTGGGAAAGACGATGTAAGGAGATGGAGAGTAGCGTGGTTCACAGCAATCTTATTAAAGAAAACCTGTAACGTTATTATTCTTATTTATTTATTGTATTTATAAAGCGCCAACATATAACGCATCGCTGGACATTAGGTTAGGTTACAGACAATATTTAGGGGTGACAATACAGCAATACGACAATACAGGAATACAAGAAAGACCAGATCATGCAGCACAGTATGAGTACAAGGTAACTTAAAACAGTCCCCTTGGGGGGTACTCACCTTCCGTGCTGAGAGCCGCAACAGCGCCACCCGCTGGAGCCAGGGAAGGTTAATATTTCAAGCCTTGTTAGGCTTGTGGAGCCAGGATTGCGGGACGCTTCGGGAGAGCCAGCGTTGGATTGCCTGCAGCTACAGGAATGGGGGAAAGCCTTATTGGCAGGGGCGTAGCAATAGGGGTTGCCGAGGTAGTGACTGTATCGGGGCCCTTGAGTCAGAGGGGCCCCGAGAAGCCCTCCCTCAAGTGCAATATTAGCTCTCTATTGGCCCTGTGCTGGTAATAATCACTTGTACAGATGCTTTGAGTAGCAGAGATCATTAGCAAATGATCTGACACTGGTGCGCAGTATCAATTGTTATGTATAGAGTGCTTGGGGGGCCCTATGCAAAACTTGCACCGGGGCCCATAGCTTCTTAGCTACGCCGCTGCTTATTGGGACCCTGAGGATTCCCCCTCCTGAGGTGAGTACCCCCCAGGGGCCTTTTTTTTAGTACAGGTTCTTTTTAAAGAGGAACTGTAACGACAAAACGTCCCCTGGGGGGTACTCACCTCGGGTGGGGGAAGCCTCCGGATCCTAAAGAGGCTTCCCACGCCGTCCTCCATCTGTCAGGGGTCTCGCTGCAGCCCTCCATGCAGCGGTGACGTCAATATTTACCTTCCTGGCTCCTGCGCAGGCGCTCTGATGGCTGTCGGCTCCGAAGTAGGCGGAAATACCCGATCACCGTCGGGTCCGCTCTACTGCGCAGGAGCAAGTCTCCGGCGCCTGCGCAGTAGAGCGGACCCGACGGAGATCGGGTATTTCCGTCTATTTCCGTGCTGAAAGCAGCCACAGCGCCCCCGCTGGAGCCAGCAAAGGTAAATATTGAATCTACAGTCGGGTCTGTCGCCGGCTGTTCGGAGGGCTGCAGCAAGACCCCCGTGGGACAGAGGACGGCGTGGGAAGCCTCATTAGGATCCGGAGGCTTCCCCCACCCGAGGTGAGTACCCCCCAGGGGAGGTTTTTGTTGTTACAGAGTCTCTTTAAGGCAGGTTCATTGGTTGTTATGAAATGTGAGACTGATAAGAGGTCCGGCTGGATTCCCATTCCCCATCTCCCGCCAACTTCCTGGCCTCCAATATATTCTAAAAAGAAGATTATATTTGTGCATTGGCATAGATAGATAGATAGATAGATAGATAGATAGATAGATAGATAGATAGATAGATAGATAGATTCACGCAGCACAACCTCAGGATTTAAAGAGGAACTATAATCAAGAATTGAACTTCTTCCCAATCAGTAGCTGATACCCCCTTTCCCACAAGAAATCTTTCCCTTTTCTCAAATAGATCATCAGGGGGCTCTGTATGGCTGATATTGTGGTGAAACCCCTCCCACAGTGTGATGTCAGGACCATGGTCCTGACAGTTTCCTGTTCGTGAACTTTATAGCATTGTGGGAAATAACAGATCCCCAACTGCCAAGCAACCAGTATCTCCCTTTGTGCATTTGTATATCTATAAAAAAAACAACCTTTTAGCCTATAGCAATGTTAAGGGATGTGGTTATAAATAATGGCAGTTGGTACTGTCTGTTTTTTTTCTTGTCTACCAGTAGTAAAGATGATGACGTGCAGGCTGATTGTGGCTCAAACTATATCAATAAATTACATGGCGACTTGGCTAATAACAATCATTTCTTGGTCTCTCTTCTATTTTTTAACTTCTCGCTATGCAATGTATTGATTTATTTTGTCCCCGTTTTGCTAAAATTCCTCTTTAATAACTTGGCCATCCCCAGAGTCTACCTCAAAACTTTTGGAGAGCCACAGCCTTCTGTCATGCTGTTCCTACTCTTTGGAACTCCTTGCCTGTCCCAATCAAGACAGCTCCATTCCTAGAAGCATGTAAACACTTCAAAGCCACCTGTTTAGTCTGGCATTTATGAACACTTCGCTATTTCCTCTGTAACACGGTCCACACTGCTACTATGCATTGCTCTGAGACCTACTTATTTGCTTTGAGTCCTATGGGATAAAAACACTTTAGAAATGTTATTGTATTGTATAAAAGTACAGTGCCCCTATTCCATTAACCTCCCTGTCGGTATTCCCGACCTGAGCTCGGGGTAGAAAAAAGCAGCTGCTAGCGGTGATCCCGAGCTCAGGTCGGGGTAGGGAGTGCAGCGCTGTATCTGTAGTTTTGGAGTCCCGCGCACAATCGTGCTGCGCAGCGGGACTCCAGCCTCTCTCCCCTGCAGTGTGGGGTCTTTCCCTGGCCACCGGGATCCCCCATGTCCCCGGCCCGCTATTCTTCCGGGGACCCGGCAGCCAATCGGAGCGACGGAGTGGCGGTGGCGGCGTGACGTCATCAGGGGCGGGGCTAATAATTAAAACCAACTTCTCTATATTAGAGAAATATAGAGAAGTTCGCTTATATGTATATTAGCGCCATCTAGTGGACAAATTGAAAACTGCAGCGCTGGAGCCCAGGAAGGTACATTTTTTTTATTCTGCTGCAGATCTCCATGCCAGAATGATTTTTTTCAGGTTTTAGGATCTGAAAGAGTGGAAAAAATTTGCACCTCTTTTAGACACTAAAATCTGGAAAGAATCATAACGGCAAGGGGGTTAAAGAGCACTTGAAGGTGAAATAAATCTCAAAGTTGGATATGTAGCTTAGTAGAGGGATGCCTCTGAGTAATAGAGAGGCTTCCCCCATCCTCCACAAAAGCTCTTTTGAGAGCTAATATTCTTCTGATCTGTTTTTTTTTGTGTGTGTGTGTGTGTGTGTGTGTGTGTGTGTGTGACCACAGACAGGCATAGATACAGCCCTGTTGCAGCTGGGCCTAGTTGTTGTACTGTGCCAGGCCCAGCACACTCTGTATTACCATTGCATATCTTTCCACTGTATTTGTGATTTAACTTACTAAAGCATAGCTGTCTTTGTGGGTGACACTGTATACAACCCACAGACAGTTGCCAGGCCAGCTGGGATTTGTAGTCCCACCACTGGCAGCACACTGTATTACCATACAATTGCATATCTTTCCACTGTATTTGTGATGTAACTTACTGAAGCATAGCTGTCTTTGTGGGTGACACTGCATAGATAGAGCCCACAGACAGTTGCCAGGCCATCTGGGATTTGTAGTCCCACCACTGGCAGCACACTGTATTACCATACAATAGCATATCTTCACTGTATTTGTGATTTAACTTAGCATTGGTGTCTTTGTGGGTGACACTGCATACATAGAGCCCACAGACAGTTACCAGCTAGGCCAGCTGAGATTTGTAGTCCCACCACTGGCAGCACACTGTATTACCATACCATTGCAAATCTTTTCACAGTATTTGTGATTTAACTTACTAAAGCATAGCTGTCTTTGTGGGTGACACTGCATATAGATATAGCCCACAGACAGTTGCCAGGACAGCTGGGATTTGTAGTCCCACCACTGGCAGCACGCTCTATTATACCAGTGCATACCTTCCCATTGAATCTGTGTAACAGTACACTGTATTATACCAGTGCATACCTTCCCACTGTATCAGTGTAACAGCACACTCTATTATACCAGTGCATACCTTCTCATTGTATCTGTGTGACCGCACACTCTATTATACCAGTGCACAATTTACCATTGTATCTGTGTGACAGCGCACTGTATTATACCAGTGCATACCTTCCCACTGTATTTGTGTGACAGCACACTCTATTATACCAGTGCATTTCCACTGTAGCTGTGATTGAACGTACTATACCATAGCTCCCTTTGAAGCCCATGAAGGCACTTATCAGACACTTGGCCAGAGCTGCAAGCTCTGAGGGGGATGCTTGCTGGTATAATCATGTCTTCAATAGCAGCACCAGCTTTCCGTTTGTCACAGAGCCCTCTTGACCCCCGTCCTTGTGAATGTATCTTCTCATCATTATTCACTTCAGTCTGCACCCTCCCCACATGGAGACTGTGCTGAGCTGACTGCAAGAGTAAGTCATCATCTTGTAACTACTGTTCACATTTATTCATAAGTTTATCTTACTATGGAGGTTTTTTGGTCTCTTTCAGCCCCTTACACACTCCTAGGAGTTCAGGTTCAGCATAACCTTACTGTACATGTCATTCTAGTATTGTGTAGAAATTGACAATGGAGACCAAGCTATCCAGAGCAGAGGAATCTGTAACTGATCTGCTTGCTGACTGTGTTCAGCTCTGAACCAAGCTGAGTCTTCCTGTACGCGCGCTGATAGGCGACCCGCTGTCCTGTCATAGCGGTCCAGCAGGTCACTCTGATATAAGGTCTGAGTAGCAGCTGGCAATGGGAGATGGAGACAGTTGCAGGGAAAGCGACCGCCGAAGGTAAGACAATTGGCTGCCGCTGGGGGGAGGGGGGGAGCAGGCACTGACTGAGGCAACTATAGTATCTATACTGGGGCAACTATACGATCTACACTGGGGCAACTATACTATCTACACTAGGGCAACTATACTATCTACACTAGGGCAACTATACTATCTATAAACTGGGGCAACTATACTATCTATAAACTGGGGCAACTATACTATCTATAAACTGGGGCAACTATACAATCTATACTGGGGCAACTATACTAGCTATGCTGCGGCAGCTATACTATATATAGTGGGGCAACTCTGCAATCTATACTGGGGCAACTATACTATCCATACTGGGCGCTATCTTTACTGGAAGCAACTATACTGGGGGCAATTATACTATCTATACTGGGCAACTATACTATCTATACTAGGGTACCTATACAAGCTATACTTGGGGAAACTATACTATCTATACTGGGACAACTATACTAGCTATGTTGATGTCCACTGTCATTGAACTACACCGCTGCTAAGTTCATGTAATTTTGGTCCTGCCCATGACCTGTCATTACCACGCCCTATTTCCAGTTCGTGGACATGCCCATTGTTCGCCGTGGTGTGCTTTTTCCGCGCCACAGCTACCCTAGAAGTTGGTCCAACACCCGCATAGCACCCTCAATAAAAAAATCCTGGAGCCGCCCCTGGTGTAAGCACTTTGTAGCTGCATTTTCTGGCGATTACGCTAACTCATATACTATGTATCTGAGTACAAACGCTCACAAAAAGTCCTGCGATTATGATTTCCAAAATCGCAATCGCTCTAGTGGGCTCAACGCCATAGCCTGGAATTAGCAAAGCTTTTTTACAAGCGCCGGCGATTCTCAAAACTCCAAAATAGTTCCAAAAAGTGCTCTAGTGCAGTGTTTCCCAACCGCTGTTCCGCGGCACACTAGTGTGCCGCGGGATGTTGCCTGGTGTGCCGTGCGGGGATCCCCAACCTGTGGTCCGCGGGACACAGGACTGTCCTCTTCCTCCCCCCTCCCGCCCGTCCCCGCGGCCGCCGCCGCTTTTATTACCTTAGCAGCGGCCGCTCTCCCCTCTCCAGCGCATGTATTTATTCAAGCAGCGTATCTCCCGGCTGCTCTGTGTGTGATGCAGGGCTCCGTGACCATAGTAACGGCGATACATATCGCCGTTACAGGAAACCGCTGCTCTGCTTCCTGCCGCATCACACAGAGCAGCCGGGAGATACGCTGCTTGAATAAATACACGCGCCGGAGAGGGGAGAGCGGCCGCTGTTAAGGTAATAACAGCGGCGGAGACGGGCGGGGGGCACCACCTACCCATACTGGCTATACCGGGGCACTATACTGGCTATCCTGGGGCACTATACTAGCTATCCTGGGGCACTATACTGGGGCGCTATACTGGGGCACTATACTGGGGCACTATACTGGCTATACTGGGGCACTATACTGGCTATACTGGGGCACTATACTGGCTATACTGGGGCACTATGACTATACTAGCTATACTGAGGCAACTAAACTCCCTATACTGGGGCAACTATGCTAGCTATGCAGCCGCACCCCAGCTCCCCCCCCCCCCCCCCCATAGCCTGCTGCGCACGGCACTGTCCACTTGGTCGCACAAACACCCATCCCCCCCCCCCCTCCCACCGCCGTTCCCCAGAGAAAAATTTGGTCAGAAAGTATTCCCCGGGCCGGAAAAGGTTGGGAACCACTGCTCTAGTGTGCCCCGGACCTTACAGAGGAAAGATGAAAGGAGGGCACAAGAGCACCCGTGCGTTCAGGCATTTAAAGAGCGGTTTCCTGCAGATTGTGATCTGGCATGAGGAGGGCCCAGTAGGTTTTCCCAGTATGGGGCCCAGAAATTTCTGAAGACAGCCCTGCTTCTTTCCCTTCTAATTCTATTTGACAATAATTAGTCTTTGAGCGGGTAATTAACTAATCAGACTAAACTAAATAAATCCCCTTAATGCATTCAAGTTTTTTTTCTTTTCTTTTTGAATCATTGTAAAGTGCAAAAACATGGAGACCTTGGGTATAAAGTTACTGATTAGACGCATTAATGCCAAACTAATTTTTCATTGTAATTGAAATTGATCTGATTATCAGAAAATACTACCCTGAGAGGTTCAGTCACCAAAATAACAGGAAACAAATAATAATAATATGGCACAAAGCATCCGCCTTGATTTGAAACAGTTATTGAGCAGCTTATAACATTTCCACCAATCTGCCAAGGTCTAAATGAACATTAAACTTCTACAAAGTATGGAACGCGCCCTACGGGGAGAGCCTTGCGGTATAATTATCTGCAGGGGCAGATTCTTAAGCATTTTCAATAACTTACATCGAATGAAACACTGTAGTTCGTCAAATGAATCAACACACACAGGCGGCAATATTAATATAGCTATTTTTCTTTTATTGGCAAGTGAAATCCAACAATGGACATGATTCACAAAGCTTTTTTACCTGTTTTCCTTTGTTTTAACCTAATCTATGTGACATTTTAACCTCCCTGGTGATAATCCCGAGCTGTGCTCAATTTCCACTGTGTGTGCTTGGAGCGGTAAGCCCGAGCACAGGTCAGGCTGGAAGAAATAGCTGTGCACTTTGTATTCCTGGGTTACACATGATCAGTGCTGCACAACGGGACCCAGGCTTCTCTCCCCCTTCACCCCCCTGGCTACCAGCACAGTCTTCGGCCGCCGGGAGCCCCATATCCCCGCTCTTCGTCCGGGGACCTAGCGGCCAATCAGAGCGTAGTGGCAGTGGTGCTCAACGGAGGCAGGGGGCGGCACCAAAAATTCTAGGTTTTTTTTTATCAGTGTTCTAGTGGGAACCATGCCAAAAGCCCAATGGTCTACTAAATGGGAGAAATGAAATTAAAAACACCTCACCTTCTACTAGCTACTGACTGAACTATGAGCTCCGCTCATTTATATGCTTAACTGTGCTAGAGGTGGGCGTGGTTATGCACGCTCACAGGGGAAAATAATATATATGAGGGGATGAGCAGCACAAACCAAATTATATACAATACTATGTAAAGCACGCACGCAGCCTGGAGACCCCCAATCTCCATAAGAAATATATAAATACAGAGGGGCTGCAGCACACAACAGGAAAACAGTGACAGGGGCTCCTGGTTACGCTTTAACGCATTTAAGCTCACCAACTGCGAGAGTCCTACTCTAACCATGCAAAATGCTAGTTTTTATCAGCGATCTAGTGGGAACCATTCCAATAACCCAAAAGCCAACTAAATGGGAAAAAGGAATTTTTAAACACCTCACCTTCTACTAGCTATGCACTAGTCTGTCCTTCTGCCATACTGTTACCGATTTTTGCCTGGATTTTGACTACTTTCAGTCTGCCGCCTGCACCGATGTCTGCCTGGATTCTGACTAATCTCTGCCTGCCCCTTTACCGACCTCTGCCTGGATTTTGTCTATTCTCTGCCAGTCGCCTGCACGACCTCTGCCTGGATTTTGTCTACTCTCTGCCAGTCGCCTGCAAGACCTCTGCCTGGATTTTGCCTACTCTCTGCCTGCCGCCTGCACAACCTCTGCCTGGATTTTGTCTATTCTCTGCCAGTCGCCTGCACAACCTCTACCTGGATTTTGTCTACTCTCTGTCTGCCGCCTGTACAACCTCTGCCTGGATTTTGTCTACTCTCTGCCTGCCGCTTGCACAACCTCTGCCTGGATTTTGTCTACTCTCTGCCTGCTGCCTGCACAACCTCTGCCTGGATTTTGTCTACTCTCTGCCTGCCGCCTGCACAACCTCTGCCTGGATTTTGTCTACTCTCTGCTTGCCACCTGCACAACCTCTGCCTGGATTTTGTCTACTCTCTGCCTGCCACCTGCACAACTTCTTCCTGGATTTTGACTACTCTCTGCCTGCCGCCTGCACAACCTCTGCCTGGATTTTGACTACTCTCTGCCTGCCGCCTGCACAACCTCTGCCTGGATTTTGACTACTCTCTGCCTGCCGCCTGCACAACCTCTGCCTGGATTTTGTCTATTCTCTGCCTGCCGCCTGCACAACCTCTTCCTGGATTTTGACTACTCTCTGCCTGCCGCCTGCACAACCTCTGCCTGGATTTTGTCTACTCTCTGTCTGTCACCTGCACAACCTCTGCCTGGATTTTGTCTACTCTCTGCCTGCCACACCTGCACAACCTTTGCCTGGATTTTGTCTACTCTCTGCCTGCCGCCTGCACCGACCTCTGCCTGGATTTTGTCTACTCTCTGCCTGCCGACTGCACAAGCTCTGCCTGGATTTTGTCTACTCTCTGCCTGCCGCCTGCACAACCTCTTCCTGGATTTTGTCTACTCTCTTCCTGCCACCTGCACCGACTTCTGCCTGGATTTTGACTACTCTCTGCCTGCCTTATTTGTACAGTTTTACATTTTTTTCAGTTTATTCATAAACTTTATTAATTCAACAAATTTGTGTTCTAGTCTTTTACTTATATGCAGAATGTATACCAGGCTTTTATTCTGACATAATTTGGTGAGTTATGACTTAAGAATTGGAGGCCTAAAATCCTTGAAAAAAAATGTACCGCTTTGGACTCATAATTCCAGACAGAAATGCACCGCCAGGGAGGTTAAGCTCCCAAAGAACAAACATGTACTGTAATTAAGGTAAGAAAAGTAATATTGAAATTAAGTTAATCAGGAACAACTTATTTGTGCTGAACGGTTATTTTTATCAATTACATGATAAGTAATTTATGAGACGTTTTGTGAATAGAGCCCATTGTAGAATTAAAATGTTCTGTTTTTGGTCAGTTTAACCCCTTAGGGACCGGCTGCCTACCCTCCTTAAGAACCAGGCATTTTACAATGGGGGAGGGTCACGTTTGGGGGGATCAGGCAGCTGGATCCATGCTAGTGCTTGCTGGGCTGTGTGTGTTCCCTGCCTCCAGATGTCCCCCCTTTCTACAGCAGCCTTTACTCACCTCCCAGGCTCCAGTGATGAGCAGATGTAGACACCTCCGCTCTTGCTGGCTTCCCAGCTTGTACTGATGCTAAGTTCCGGGTCGCGTCTTGATGACGTCATCAAGCCGCGACCCGGCACTTAACGTCAATACAGCAGGGATGCCGGCCAGAGCGGAGGGGAGCGCCGATCGTTGGTGAAACGGCAGGAAGGTGAGTGGATCCTCTTCTTTCCCCCCCTACTGCCGCAGCTCTAATAGTGATCACTATGATCTGCCAGTGATCATAGTGATCACGTGATCAGAAGCCATACGCGATGGCTTCTGATCACTGAGGAGAGATGTTAGCTGTCATATGACAGCTTAATCTCCCCTTTCCGGTGCGCACGATCGCGCCGGGATGCTACGTTATAGATAGATTCAAACTAGTGATAGATTCAAACTACGTCGGTCCCCAAAAGGTTAATAAATCTATACTGATGATCAAAACAGTATGGGTCCACCCTCCTAAGCTTCTTTAACACTTTATCATCCATGTAGGCTGGTATAGCCAGATTTCGGAGCCCGAACAGCATGGGGCCCTGCTATACCAGCCCGCATAGTCCATGATATGGAATGCTCTGAAAGAGATGGGCGGCAAAGCCTCCCATTCTGCCTCAGAGCCCTTGCTCTCCTACACCTCACTCACGCCAAGTGGTCAAACCAACCATGGTGTGCTAAATCCAACCCTGCTGTTCTCACTTTATTTCTTCTTTTACAGAAAACGACTTCAGTTTCATTCTGGCTCTCTCATCGATTTTCTGATGGTTCATGTATGATTTTGGATCTTCATAGCCTGTATCCTGCTTCAGGGTGAGTTGTTAGGTTGTGAAATTGGTTGCACAGGTTTATCAGTAAACAGATGTTTTAGCTTTTAGAGAACTGATACGACTTTTATGAGATGCTAATCTCTCGTGTATTTTGGCATTAGTCCCCCCATTTGTAAAGGTTATTGAGCTTAGGAATGTAAGGTTGTGATCTTGTTCTAGGACCAACATCCATCCTAATGTTCTGCTTGATATTTCTTCTCTTGATAACCAGGATTTTTGGCTAAGCAATGCTGATGGGTGGGCCTTTCTTCATAGGTTCAAAAAGTTCAAATTTTACAGTAAGTCAGAGTCAGCACTTGATTTGGCTACAGTAACCATATTATCTACAGAACTCAGGTCAGATATTATGACTGGCTGTAGGAGCCAGCTACTTATATCGTTCATCTTTGAAAACCTTCTTCTCTTCTTAAAACATGTGTCCTTCAACTTCAGCACCAAAACACACATGCTGAAAGTATGTTTCTATCTGGCCCACTCTATAGATAATACTACTGCCCAAATGACTGGAAAACCATCCAGACATGCATGAATGCCAACTCTGGCCAGACATGAATTTACCGTAGCATTGATCAATCTCTTCTTTCCCGACTCTCATATTACTGTCGCAAGTACTGTCACATGATTAAAGGTGCCTGTAATGGTCATTTTCGACTTTGAGACACATCGAGTGATTTTGAGTTAACGTAATTTTGATTTAACCGTAGTCGTAATTATGACTGGAAGCAGATTTCCATTTTGAGTTCAAATACGAAATGGAATCACGTAAATTACACGAAATTGCGGTCAAAATTATGACTTGTATTATACTTGCACTGAACACTCATATAATTCATACAAACATACTATATATATATATCTATATATATAAAATCGGATGTGTGTGTGTGTGTATGTATGTGTGTGTGTGTATGTATGTGCCGCGATCACACGAAAACGCCTTGACCGATTTGAACAAAACTTGGTATACATATCCCTTACTACCTGGGATGAGAGGTTCTAGGGGTCTCACGGCCCCCCTGCACACGTGGGCGGAGCTACAAACAGCCAATCAGATTTCACCCATTCAAGTCAATGGAAAAAATGTAAAAGGCTGCCATTCTCACAGTTATCAAGCCAGAGTCCCCACACTTGGCACAGTTGGTCACTAGGTGACCGAGGTTACGAATCCAGGAAAAGTGGGAGGAGCATAACACAGCCAATCAAATTTCAGCCATTCATTTTAAATGGGAAAATGTAAACTGCAGCCATTCTTAGACTGTTAATCGCAGGGTTCTCAAACTTGCCACAGTTGATCACAGGGTGAATGCGATTAAGTTTCAAGAAAATGGGAGGAGCCTACAACAGCCAATCAAAATTAACCTATTGATTTTCAAGGGGAATATTTAAACTGCTGCTATTCTTACACTGTTAATGGCAGAGGCTTCAAACTTGCTACAGTCGGTCATTGGGTGACTGGGGTCCAAATTCACTAAAAGGGCGGGGCCAACTACAGCCAATCAGATTTCCTTGGTGGATAAACTGCTTCCATTTTTCATGCCAGGAACCTGAAAGCTCACAAACTTGGTCACTGGGTGACTGTGTGTCCAGGTTACAAAAAGTGGGCGGAGCTAAAAACTAATTTCACTGGAAAATATAAACTGCAGCCATTCTTACACTGTTAATGGCAGGGCTCTCAAACTTTGCACAGTTGGTCACTGGGTCAATGAGATTAAGATTAAGATTTTGGAAGGTGGGTGGAGTCTACAACAGCCAATAAAAATTCACCTTTTGATTTTCAACGGAAATATTTAAGCTGCTACCATTCTTATACTGTTAATAGCAAATGCCTCAAACCTGATACAGTCAGTCATTGGGTGACTAGGGTTCAAATTCAGAAAGGGGGCGGAGCCACAAACAGCCATATTTGTTTATTTTTCAATGGGAATATACAAAGTATTGATACCAAGGACCCCAAAGCTGATAAATTTGATAACTGAGTGACTGTATGTCAAGGTTAGAAAAAGTGGCCGGTGCCAACAACTACATTTTTCATATGGCAGGGTTCCCAAACTTTACACAATTAGCCACTGGGTGACTGGGATGAATATTCAGAAATGTGGGTGGAGCCTACAGCGCCAATCAAAATTGACCTATTGATTTTCAAGGGGAATATTTACATTGCTACCATTCTTACACTGTTAATGGCAGAGGCCTCAAACCTGATACAGTCAGTCATTGGGTGACTGGGGTCCAAATTCACTAAAGCCACAAACAGCCAATCAGATTTCTTAGATTGATTTCAGCCGGTCTCTTATTGGCAGGGTTCTCAAACGTGACACAGTTGGCCACTAGGTGACTGGGACTAATATTCAGGAAAGTGGGTGGAGCCTACAGCAGCCAATCAAAATTCACCTTTTGATTTTCAAGGGGAATATTTACATTGCTGCCATTCATACACTCTTAATGGCAGAGGCCTCAAATCTGGTACAGTCAGTCACTGGGAGACTGGGGTTTAAATTCTGAAAGGAACGGGCCAAATACAGCCAATTAGATTTGTTTAATTTCAATGGTAAAATGCAACTTATTTATGCCAAGGACCCCAAAGCTCATAAACTTGGTCATTGAGTGACTGTGTGTTAACCACTTGCCGACCGCGCACTCATAACGCGCGTCGGCAAAGTGGTAGCTGCAGGACCAGCGACGCACATCTGCATCGCCAGCTGCAGGCTAATTAATCAGGAAGCAGCCGCTCGCGCGAGCGGCTGCTTCCTGTCCATTCACGGCGGGGAGCTCCGTGAATAGCCTGCGGGCCGCCGATCGCGGCTCACAGGCTAAATGTAAACACAAGCGGAAATAATCCGCTTTGTTTACATTTATACAACGCTGCTAACAGTAGCAGCGTTGTACCAGATCAGCGATCCCCGGCCAATCAGCGGCCGGGGATCGCTGTCACATGACAGGCAGGAGCCTGTTAGAGGCTGCACAGGACTGATCCGTTCCTGTGCAGCCTCCGATCTCCGGGGCAGGGAGGGAGGAGAGGGAGAGGGGGAATCCTGCGGTGGAGGGGGCTTTGAGGTGCCCCCCCCTCGCCAGCCACACGCAGGCAGGAGCGATTAGACCCCCCCCAGCACATCATCCCCCTAGTGGGGAAAAAAGGGGGGCGATCTGGTCGCTCTGCCTAACGGTTGATCTGTGCTGGGGGCTGTAGAGCCCACCCAGCACAGATCTCTGTAAACAGCGCTGGTCCTTAAGGGGGGGTAAAGGCTGGGTCCTCAATTGGTTAAGGTTAGAAATAGTGGGCGGAGCCAAAAACAACTAACTTTTTACATTGGAAAATATAAACTGCAGCTATTCTTACACTATTAATGGCAGGGTTCTCAAACTTCACACAGTTGGTCACTGGGTGACTGGGATTAATATTCGGAAAAGTAGGTGGAGCCTACAAAAGCCAATCAAAATTCACCTATTGATTTTCAAGGGGAATATTGAAACTGCAACCATTCTTACACTGTTAATGGCAGAGGCCTCAAACCTGCTACAGTCGGTCATTAAGTGTCTGGGGTTCAAATTCAGTAAAGGGGCGGAGCCAAACACTGCCAATCAGATTTCTTTGCTGGATAAACTGCTTCCATTAGCAGAATTTTGATGCCAGGAACCCAAAAGCTCACAAACTTGATCATTGAGTGACTGTGTGTCAAGGTTACAAAAACTGGGTGGAGTCAAAGACAGATTTTTCAGGGAAATTGTAAACTGCAGCCTTTCCTCACTGTTAATGGCAGGGTTCTCAAACTTTGCACAGCTGGTTACTGGGTGACTGGGATTAATATTCAGAAAAGTGGGTGGAGCCTAAAAATGCCAATCAAAAATCACTTATCGCTTTTCAAGGAGAATATTAAAATTGCTGCCATTCTTGCACTGTTAATGGCACAAGCCTCAAACCTGGTACAGTTGGTCATTGGGTCACTGGGGTTCAAATTCAGAAAAGGGGACAGAGCCACAAACAGTCAATCAGATTTGTTTCATTTCATGGGAAAGTACACATTATCGATGCTAAGGACCCCAAAGCTCACAAAATTGGTCATTGAGTGACTGTGTGTCCAGGTTACAAAAAGTGGGCGGAACCAAAACCAAATTTCACTGGGAAAATATAAACTGCAGCCATTCTTACACTGTTAATGGCAGGGTTCTCAAACTTTGCCCAGATGGTCACTGGGTGACTGAGATTAATATTCAGGGAAGTGGGTGGAGCCTATAATAGCCAATAAAAATTCACCTGTTGATTTTCAAGAGGAATATTTAAATTGCTGCCATTTTTACACTGCCAATAGCAGATGCTTCAAACCTGCTACAGTTGATCATTGGGTGATTGGAGTTCAAATGCTGGAGAGGGGTGAAGCCGCAAACAGCCAATCTGATTTGTTTAATTTCTATTAGAATATACAAATTATTGATGCCAAGGACCCCAAAGCTCACAAACGTGGTCATTGAGTGTTTGTGCGTTAGGGCTAGAAAGTAGGCGGAGCCAACAACAGTCAAATACATACACGGGCAACGCCGGGTCATCAGTGGATGGAGACAAATACAAATTTCCCTGGGAAAAAGTAAACTGCAGCCATTCTTACACTGTTAATGGCAGGGTTCTCAAACTTTGCACAGTTGGTCACTGGGTGACTGAGATTAATATTCAGAAAAGTGGGTGGAGCCTACAAAAGCGAATCAAACTTCACCTATTGCTTTTCAAGGGTAATATTTAATTGCTACCATTCTTGCACTGTTAATTGCACAGGCCTCAAACCTGGTACAGTTGGTCATTGGGTGACTGGGGTTCAAATTCAGAAAAGGGTGTGGAGCCACAAACAGCCAATCAGATTTTTTAATTTCAATGCAAATTATTGATACCAAAGACTGCAAATCTCACAAACTTGGTCATTGAGTAATTGTGTGTTAGGGCTAGAAAAAATGGGCGGAGCCAACACCAGCCAGATACATACCCGGGCAACGCCGGGCAATCAGCTAGTATATATATATATATATATATATATATATATATATATATATATGTGTGTATATATATATATATATATATATATATATATATATATATATATATATATATATAGTATAGATGTATATTTATCTATGTATGTACCTACACCTGTGCATGTACCGAAATGTGTGTATATATATATATATATATATATATATACATATATATATATATATATATATATATATATATACAGTGGTGTGAAAAACTATTTGCCCCCTTCCTGATTTCTTATTCTTTTACATGTTTGTCACACTTAAATGTTTCTGCTCATCAAAAACCGTTAACTATTAGTCAAAGATAACATAATTGAACACAAAATGCAGTTTTAAATGATGTTTTTTATTATTTAGTGAGAAAAAAACTCAAAACCTACATGGCCCTGTGTGAAAAAGAAATTGCCCCCTGAACCTAATAACTGGTTGGGCCACCCTTAGCAGCAATAACTGCAATCAAGCATTTGCGATAACTTGCAACAAGTCTTTTACAGCGCTCTGGAGGAATTTTGGCCCACTCATCTTTGTAATTCAGCTTTATTTGAGGGTTTTCTAGCATGAACCGCCTTTTTAAGGTCATGCCACAACATCTCAATAGGATTCAGGTCAGGACTTTGACTAGGCCACTCCAAAGTCTTTATTTTGTTTTTCTTCAGCCATTTAGAGGTGGATTTGCTGGTGTGTTTTGGGTCATTGTCCTGCTGCAGCACCCAAGATCGCTTCAGCTTGAGTTGACGAACAGATGGCCGGACATTCTCCTTCAGGATTTTTTGGTAGACAGTAGAATTCATGGTTCCATCTATCACAGCAAGCCTTCCAGGTCCTGAAGCAGCAAAACAACCCCAGACCATCACACTACCACCACCATATTTTACTGTTGGTATGATGTTCTTTTGCTGAAATGCTGTGTTACTTCTACGCCAGATGTAACGGGACACGCACCTTCCAAAAAGTTCAACTTTTGTCTCGTCGGTCCACAAGGTATTTTCCCAAAAGTCTTGGCAATCATTGAGATGTTTTTTTAGCAAAATTGAGACGAGCCTTAATGTTCTTTTTGCTTAAAAGTAGTTTGCGCCTTGGATATCTGCCATGCAGGCCGTTTTTGCCCAGTCTCTTTCTTATGGTGGAGTCGTGAACACTGACCTTAATTGAGGCAAGTGAGGCCTGCAGTTCTTTATATGTTGTCCTGGGGTCTTTTGTGGCCTCTCGGATGAGTTTTCTCTGCGCTCTTGGGGTAATTTTGGTTGGCCGGCCACTCCTGGGAAGGTTCATCACTGTTCCATGTTTTTGCCATTTGTGGATAATGGCTCTCACTGTGGTTCGCTGGAGTCCCAAAGCTTTAGAAATGGCTTTATAACCTTTACCAGACTGATAGATCTCAGTTACAGTACTTTTGTTCTCATTTGTTCCTGAATTTCTTTGGATCTTGGCATGATGTCTAGCTTTTGAGGTGCTTTTGGTCTACTTCTCTGTGTCAGATAGCTCCTATTTAAGTGATTTCTTGATTGAAACAGGTGTGGCAGTAATCAGGCCTGGGGATGACTACAGAAATTGAACTCAGGTGTGATAAACCACAGTTAAGTTGTTTTTTTAACAAGGGGGTGCAATCACTTTTTCACACAGGGCCATGTGGATTTGGAGTTTTTTTTCTCACTAAATAATAAAAACCATCATTTAAAACTGCATTTTGTGTTCAATTATGTTATCTTTGACTAATAGTTAACGGTTTTTGATGAGCAGAAACATTTAAGTGTGACAAATATGCAAAAGAATAAGAAATCAGGAAGGGGGCAAATCGTTTTTCACACCACTGTATATATATCTATCCTGAACAGATTCTGTCTTGTAGGTACCTTGTCGGCAAAATAGTAAAAATCACTGATAAGCAAATTACTTTACAACCATAAAAGTTTTCCTGGCAGAATACAACTTCTGGGGGCAGGGAAAGATAACAAACATGAACTATTTACGTTTTTCTCACTCTGGGACACTTAATAGGCTGCTACTGATTAGAGACAGTAAAATGTTCAACCTACTTTGTAAATGTTTAAATATAAAAGAAAACACTGGGATACAAACAAGAAAAAATTGTTTTTAGGAGTACGAGGATAAATATAACTGTTTATCTCATCAGTTTTATTTTCACCTCAGGTTTACTTTAAACCATCAAAGGGTGTTGAAAATTGTGTAAAAGGCATTATGGGCATAATTCACTAACAGAGCGCATACAGTTTAATGGCCAGTATGCAGAATAGGCAGAGTGCATTACACAAATAGCGTTCCCCAGGTTGTGCACACAATGGTCTCAGTTCACAGTGAGTTACCACATTCCGTAACCAAATGTCAGAAAATGACTGAGTAAGTATGACTATGTGCAGATTCACAATGCTTTCCGCCTGAAGTTAAAGGGGCACTATTGCTAATTTCATCTTTTTTAAACCTTTTAGCATACATATGTGTTGTTATAGGATTGTTTTTTCACATTATGCAGTCTTTTACAAATGTATTTGTTTACTGGCAATAATCATTTATAGACATGCAGTCACGTCAGCAGTTTTACCTTTCTGACGCCAATGTAGCCTAAACCATTCTGCAATAGGGAGGCATCTTTTACTGGTTATTGGATTATACTTTTCTTTCACCCCGCTGGCTATCTCAGTTATTTTGTCCCACCTTGTAACTGCTCTATCGAGCAGTTACTGAGCTCACAGCAGCCGCCGTAAAGAGATGGATGCAGTCTCCTCCGTGCAGCATTGCGAGCGGCTGTTTGTAGATACGCTGCCCGGCCGCCAAGGACCCCCTTTTCCAAAGCAGGCAATGAAACGGACACCTATTGTTGTCCGTTTCCATGGTAACCCGACCGGCTTTCCGATCTGCGCAGTCTAGCGGCAGCATCAAAGAGCTCACACAAGCGCTCTAGCTGTGTGTTGCTCTGGTTTGCACATTGAGCTGTATTAATTAGTTTTATTTCAGCAAAGTATTTTTAAAGGTTTTTTTTGTTGCTGAGAAAGCAGGTAGATATTTATTTATGAATTATTTGGTTTTAAATAAAAAAATAAAGTAATTATAGTTACCGCATTATTGCATAAATGTACACATATTACATATATTTATTTATATGATACAATAATATGTTGGCGCTATATAAATACAATAAATAATAGTTATAGATGAGTGTATAATATATATAACAGCAGTATGAGAAACACTAGGAGGAGGTCCCTGCCCTTGCGGGCTTACAATCTAGAGGGTAGTGGGGAGGAAACAAAAGGGAAGGAAACACAAGGATTAGTGGGTGAGCCAGTGTGCCTTCAGTGCTGCCTACAGCAAATTATAGGCTTGTCTGAACAGGTGTGTTTTCAGAGTACATGTAAAGGTTTCCAGACTCGTGGCATGACGAACCGGCTGAGGGTGAGAGCTCCAAAGGAGAGGGACAGCCCGTGAGAAGTCTTGGATGCGAGAGTGAGAGGAGGTGACTAGGCTGGAGGACAAAAGGGTCTCCTGTGAGGAACGGAGGGTCCGGGCGGGGAGGTATCTGGAGATTAAAGAGGAAATGTATGGAGGCGATAGCTTGTGTAGAGCTTTGTATGCAAGTGTGAGAAGTTTAAACTGGATCCTTTGGGCAACTGGTAACCAATAGAGGGATTGGCAGAGAGGGGCTGCCTCAGAGGATCTAGAAGAGAGGTGGATGAGACGGGCCGCAGAGTTTAGTAGGGATTGGAGAGGTGCCAGTCTGCTTTTTGGTAGACCACAGAGTAGGGTGTTACAGTAGTCAAGGCGGGAGATGATTAGGGCATGCACAAGCATTTTAGTTGCTTCTTGTGAAAGGAAGGGACGGATTCTGGAAATGTTTTTGAGATGGAAGTAGCAGGAGGTAGTTAAAGTGTTAATATGTGGTTTAAAGGAGAGCTCAGAGTCCAGAGTTACCCCTAGGCAACGAGCTTTGGGGGTTGATGCTATTGAACATCCCACGGAGCACTGTTCAAGCGATCATTCAGAAATGGAAGGAGTATGGCACAATTGTACACCTACCAAGACAAGGCCATCCACCTAAACTCACAGGCCGAACAAGGAAAGTGCTGATCAGAAATGCAGTCAAGAGGCCCATGGTGACTAGGGACGAGCTGCAGAGATCTACAGCTCAGGTGGGAGACTCTGTCCATAGGACAACTATTAGTCATGCACTGTACAAAGTTGGCCTTTATGGAAGAGTGGCAAGAAGAAAGCCATTGTTAACAGAAAGCATAAGAAGTCCTGTTTGCAGTTTGCCACAAGCCATGTGGGGGACACAGCAAACATGTGGAAAAAGGTGCTCTGGTCAGATGAGACCAAAATGAAACTTTTTGGCCAAAATGCAAAACGCTATGTGTGGCGGAACACTAACACTGCACATCACTCTGAACACACCATCCCCACTGTCAAATATGGTGGTGGCAGCATCATGCTCTGGGGGTGCTTCTCTTCAGCAGGGACAGGGAAGCTGGTCAGAGTTGATGGGAAGATGTATGGAGCCAAATACAGGGCAAACTTGGAAGAAAACCTCTTGGAGACTGCAAAAGACTTGAGACTGTGGCGGAGGTTCACCTTCCAGAAGGACGATGACTCTAAACATAAAGCCAGCGCAACAATGGAATGGTTTAAAACAAAACATATCCATGTGTTAGAATGGCCCAGTCAAAGTCCAGATCTAAATCCAATCGAGAATCTGTGGCAAGATCTGAAAACTGCTGTTCACAAACACTGTCCATCTAATCTGACTGAGCTGGAGCTGTTTTGCAAAGACGAATGGGCAAGGATTTCAGTCTCTAGATGTGCAAAGCTGGTAGAGACATACCCTAAAAGACTGGCAGCTGTAATTGCAGCAAAAGGTGGTTCTGCAAAGTATTGACTCAGGGGGCCGAATAATTACGCACAACCCACTTTGCAGTTATTTATTTGTAAAAAATGTTTGGAATCATGTATGATTTTCGATCTACTTCTCACATGTACACCACTTTGTATTGGTTTTTCTTGTGGAATTCCAATAAAATTGATGCATGTTTGTGGCAGTAATGTGACAAAATGTGGAAAACTTCAAGGAAGCCGAATACTTTTGCAACCCACTATATATATATATATATATATATATATATATTTATATATATATATATATATATATATATATATATATATATATATATATATATATATATACAGTATATATGTGTGTGTGTGTGTATATATATATTTACAAGTAGATGTAAGCTCGTTACTTTAACCTACTATATGATCCAGTTATGTTTTACAAATCCCCTCCTGCCCCTTTGATAGTCCACCTTTGCCGCATGTTAACGCCATGCACAATTCAGTTACAGGTGCACGCATATGTCCATCTGGTCCCCTGCACCTCGAGTTCCAATAGCTGTCAGTGGTCTACAGGAGTAGTAGTGCAAACGCATGGACACAGGGACAGGGGACACAGAGAGACTTAGGGATTATTTTATATTAGCAAATTAAAGTCCGTTTGAAAAGTGGGCTCTAGGTTTAGGTTTCTTGCCGCACGTGCGCCCGTCATTCGACGTGTGATTGCCTGCCATCCCATCGCCATTCGCGCCGCCTGCTTACACGCTGCACACCAGGCCGTCCTCTCACACGCTGTCTGCTATGCTCCCTGGCCCCTTCTTTGTCCTTCTGTCTCTTTGAGGCTGGGTATGTGCTGCGCACATGCGCAGTAGCACAAAGCACGGACCCAGCCACACAGGGACAGTGTGACGCAGGGACACAGCAGTTTATTATAGAGGATCCTTTGTGAGTAATGTGTGCTGCACCAATAATTTCATATTAGTAATGAAGGCTTTACATTCATCTTCTCTACCATTAATGTAGCAAATGTAGTTTGTCACCTATACTAAGTTATGATTCAATTGTACTTGGCTGCCATAACTGTAGCAATATATAGATTACTACCTAATCTGATAGCTTTACCCAGGGGAGGCGCCAGGGGTGATTTGGGCGCTGAAGCACCTCTTAAAATTGTTCAATCATCCCTAAAGCACCCCCTCAAAGTGAATTGACTTTCGGCATCTAATAGACGCCATGTCAGCTCACCGGCAGCAGCAGTCCGTAGCTATTGCAGTGGCAGAGCAGGGCTACGGTAAACTGGAGTCCAAAGCCCTCCTCTGGAGACTTCGAGTCTGCAGTGCAAGCATTCGTTTGCCATTTTCCCATAGTCCTGGTCTCAGAGCGGGAGTCTTAGTTTAGGAAGTCAGGGACGCTGGTGGCTGCAGGGGATCTTGGGAGCTGCGTGCCGGACGGGGGCCTGGACAGGAGGTCTTCTGTAGGTGAGTAAATGCTTTCTTTTAATTTATTTTTTTTTAGTTTTTTTCTGGTTAAATATGCTGACATGATTGAAGTGTTTTCTGGTCAAATATGCTGCTATGATTGATGTGTTTTATGGTCAAATCTGCTGACATGACTGATATGTTTTCTGGTCAAATCTCATGACTTGATTGAATTGTTTTTTAGGCAAATCTGCCACATGATTGAACGTCTTTTCTGGGCAAATCTACCGACATGTTTGAATGTTTTTTCTGGGCAAATGTGCCAACATGATGGAATATGTTTTGTGGGCAAATCTGCCGATATGATTGTATGTCTTTTCGGGACAAATCTGCCGACATGATTGAACGTAATTGCTTGGCAAATCTGCCACATGATTGAACGTCTATTCTGGGCAAATCTGTCTACATGATTAAACGTATTTTTTGGTCAATTCTTCCGACATGATTGAACACATTTTCTGTGCAAATCTACCGATATGATAGAATGTATTTTTTGGACAAATATGTTGCATGTTTGAACGTTTTTTCTGTGCAAATCTGCCATATGATTGAACTTATTTTATGTGTAAATCTGCAACATGATTGAACGTGTTTTCTGGTCAAATCTAACGAATTGATTGAACATATTTCCTGGGCAAATTTGCTCATAATACATGTTTTGGCCTTTAGACAGACTAGTAACTTACAGCACTACTGTAGTGAGGTATATCAAGTCTGCCATATTTATTCCCTTTTAAGCAATACCAGTTGCCTGGCTTATCCTGTTTATCCTCTAAATGTAATACTTTTAGCCACAGACCCTAAACAAGCATTCAGCAGATCAGGTGTTTCTGACATTATCGGATTTGATAAGATTATCTGCATGCTTGTTTCTGGTTTGTGAATCAGACATTACTTCAGCCAATTAGATCAGCAGGATAGCCAGGCAACTGGTATTCTTTAAAAAGAAATTCATATTGCAGCCTCCATATAACGCTCACTTCAGTTGTCCTTTAAATAATTAGGCCCCTTTTACACATCAAATCTGCCACATGATTGAATGTATTTTGTGGGCAAATCTGCCACATGATTGAACGTATTTTCTGGGCAAATCTGACACATGATTGAAGTGTTTTCTGGTCAAATCTGTTAATATGATTGAACATAGTTTCTGGGGAAAGGGTCACTAAAACTTGGGCCCAATGTTTTTGCGTTGTAATTTTGAATAACAGTTAGCTCAGCCTTTATTCTGGTCATGGACATGCCCATTTTTTTTCCCGCGCGTTGTAGGTTATACCTATAACCAATTTTTTTGCAAACTTCGTGCGCTGCATGTTGTGGCCTCACCCATTGAGCGTTGCGGGTCATCAACTACCCCAAATTTATGTCCTGCACCTGCATAGCAACCCCTTAATAAAATCCTTGTGCCGCCTCTAGCTTGTACCACATGTACTTGTCTTGCATCACAACGGTACATATGGAATGTAACCTATACAGTGGCCTGTAATACAAATATTTTAAGAAAATTATTGTAGTACTTTTAGATCGCTACCAACAATGATGAAAATACATTTTTTTTGTTATTTATCCTGTGGGCACTACATGTATTTGGCAACCAATAAATTAGTAGCTATACTTTGTTACCTATACTGAGGGCTGCATCAAATGTGCCTATGTTTCCATTAAAGCTGTACCTATATTGAGGTCCATATGAAAGCATCAAATGTATCTAACTTGACTACCATTACAGCAGTACCTATAGCTTGTTACCTGTTTGTAGGCATGTATCACATGTACCTGTTTACCATTATTGTAGTATGTGTAGATAGCTACGGTACCTATTTTAAGGCCTAAACTACATGCAACTGGCTGCTGTAATAGTAGTACCTATAGCTAGCTACGTATACTGAGGTCTGCATCACAAGTACCTTGTTAAATTATCAACAGTTCCTATAAAAAAGTTACCTATAATGAACAATACACCTGTTGCCTGTTATTTATTCAGAGGGCAATATATGTATGTGATTATTATTGATCACAGTGGACAAATGGGGCGCAGGAGAGGAGAAAGAGATTAAGGAGTAGACTACACAGGAGGTAAGTATGACCTGTGTATGGTTATTTTGACTTTTTATTTTCAGTTCAGGTTCTCTTTAAAGCGGGATTGTCACCATAAAAATCTAATTTCAACAGCATTTGATCTGAGTGTATTAAGTGATAAAGATGCTAATCCTGCATTCAAAACTTTCAAAACTTTTTCTGCTGTTATGGTTTGGAGTTATCACATACATAGGAGCACTGGCCCTTTAATAGTCAGTGCCAAACAGTTGCATGCTGGGGGCATTCTTTTATCTATAATATATTGCTCCTCTTCCATTTATTTCCCAGCCTAGCTGCTTATCTGAAACATGATACTCTGCTCACTTGTGTTTACAAGCAAGGCTGAGGTGACTCAGCGGAGGAGAAAAGAAAAAAAAAGTTAAGGGCAGAAATGACATCAGGATTTAGCCTCAAACTGTGGGCAAATGACATGGTTCCCACCAGGAACAGAATTCTCTTTATTTACTATATAAAATTCACTGAAATCAAAATGTGGACAGTACAATACATGTGTTATGCAAGTAGATCAAGTATTTCTATACTGTATGTTTTTTTTACCCTGGCATAGTATGGCTAATCCTACTGCTGCCATATTCCCTCCTCCCTGGTCCCCCAAGCTGGCTGCTAGGCCTCGCAGGTCACCCTACAACTGTGGTCCCCATGGCCCCTGCATTAATATGCATATACATTGGGTCATGGAGGAGAAGCGCCCCTGCAAGGATGTAAGGAGTACACAGAGCCACAGACCATTGAGGAGTGTGCCAGCTGGGACAGGGGAGTCACTATCCCTACACACAATCTCCACTCTACTAATATTCGTCTCTCTTCCTCTCTGGTCACCTCTCCTCACTCCCACTTACAAGCCCCCCTCCTCTGGAACACCCTCCCTGAACACATCCGCTACTCATCCCAAGCTGCTTGGTTACTCTGCTGTCCTGCTGTCTCTATAGTGGCAGAGCTTTGTGAGTGGGTCAGGAGCCAATTGAATTAGCTCCTGAACCTGTCTATCAGTGTAAGCAACTCCTATTGGCTTACATTGATAGACAAGGTTAGGAGCCAATGAAAGGGGCTCCTGACCCACTCACAGGAACGGCAGAGTGGGTGGCTGAGGTTCATGGCATGCGGGATGAACGGCGGTTGTGTCGGGTACGTGCGGCGATTAGTCAGTATTTGTCTGAGTTCGGCTGTTTCTGGTACCAGCAGTCTCTGGTCCTTAAAGGGACCCTGAGCAGTCAAAAAAAAAGAAACTGGTACTTACCTGGGGCTTCTTCCAGCCCACCGTATGCCGTGAGGTCCCGTGGCATCCTCCTGGCTCCTCTCCCGATTCCGCTGGCAGCTCCTTTACTGGCGACTTTCGGGCTGTAGGTCGGCCATATACTTCCTGAACGGGGTGCTCTGCGTCATCACGCCAGCCGTTACGCATCATTGCGCCCGCCGGCGTGACAGTCCTGCACATGCGCAGTTTAGAGATAGAAAAGCTCTTAAGTGGTTAAAGGACCACTATTGCAAAAAAAAAAAAAAAAAAAAAAAGAAACAAAAAATACAAGTAAACACATACAAAAAAGAAGTTTGTTTCTTCCACAGTAAAATGAGCCAAAAATTACCATTGTCCTATGTCACTGTCACTTACAGTAGTTAGTATAAATCTGACAGAATTGAAAGGTTTTTGACTAGTCAATCTCCTCTCCTGAGGTGATTTGCTAGTCCAAAACCTGTCAGATTTCTACAACCTACTGTGACAGCAACATAGGAGAAAAGTAATTTAGGCTAGTGACACACCAGGAAGTTGCGTTTAGGGGACGTTATTGGGCACATAACGTGCCCCTAACGCAACGCCTGGTGCTCTTTAATGTGGACGTCAGAGTGAGCCGCGTTGTGCAGCTCACTCTGGCGTCCGTGATGCCGTGATGCGTACTCTTGGACGCATGCGGCATCACGTGGTCCCGCCGGCCAATCGCCGCACAGAGCGGCCGCACCAGGAAGTAAACACTGCACGTCACAACGTGCAGTGAATATTAATTAGCCATGTGCCTGGCCGCTCTCCGCTCCTCCCCAACATGACTGAGCATGTGCAAGCAGTCTAACGCGGCTTAAGCCGCTCTAACGCCGTAGCATGCTGCACTTTCCGCAGAACATGCAGCGTTACATGTAACGCAACGTGGGCTGTGTGAACAGCCCACTTGTGTTACATTGCTGTGCGTTGGGGGAGCGTTACAGGCTGCACTAACGTGCGCCTGTAACGTCCCTGTGTGGAAGCAGCCTTATAGCTTCTTTCACTCAGGAAGAAATGTACTTCTTGTTTGTTTTTGTGTTTTAAATTTTACAATTTTGGCAACAGTGGTCCTTTAAAGAGACTCTGAAGCGTTATTAAAAACAGCTTTTTACCTTATATTCAGCAGGGGCATGCTTGCCCCTGCTAAAACTCCGCTATCCTGCGGCTGAACGAGGGGTCTTTATCCCCCAAATCACCCCCGGCAAAATCCACAACCAACTTGGTCGTAGATATTGCTGCTCATGGAGGCAGGGCTAATGGCTGTAGCTCTGCCTCCATGCGCGTCTATGAGCCGCGGATCTCCGGCTCTCCCCTGCCCCTCTCTGTGAAGGAAGACTGAGAGGGGCGGGGGAGAGGTGGTGATCAGCGCTAATAGACGCGCTGAGAGGCAGGGCTGCGGCCATTAGCCCTGCCTCACACAGAAGCGATCCACTTCAGAGGGGATTTGGGGAGTAAAGACCCCTCAAGTTCAGCCGCAGGATAGCTGCGTTTTAGCAGGGGCAGATATGCCCCTGCTGAATATAAGGTAAAAAGTGATTTTTAATAACGCTTCAAACTCTCTTTAACTCTGTAATTTTCAGACATTTTGCTGCCAAATGCGGTACTATTTGGGACTAGATACATACCTCCCAACTTTTTGAGACGAGAAAGAGGGACACTTAAGCCACGCCCCTGCCACACCCCCACTCACGCATACCATAATGATTTCATAAGAAAAATATGTTGTTTTATAATTCAAACCACACTGGTCCTTCCTATCCTGGTTCATTTTCCTTCATAGTAACATTTTTAAATTAGTATTATATCAATGTAAAGGATGGGAATAAAGTGTAGAGAGTGGGTGCTATGTAGATACAATACAATGGTTTATCTTATCAGTGTATTTTCACTTCATCAATGTGTTTTCAAACAAGTAGGTGATGCACGATGACGTCAGTCATACAGGATGAACCACCATTTGTGACAGTCAGCAAATTGCTCTGCCATCCTCTTCACTCGCATTTCTTATATAACCAGTGTTTCTACATAACGCACGCCTGACGTGACGTCACGTGACTAAAAAAATGACCTTCCTAACATGGCGTCTTTTTCACGACCAGCTCCTCTTCTAGACGCCCCCCTAACGTCATTTCCCAAAGGGCGTGGTCTGCCGCGTCACGTGATCTCAACTGCCTCTTGCTTCACGTCAGTGAACACACAATCCTCATGATAATGGGAAGGGCGGGAGCCGTGCTGCGGACACTCGGGGCAGCTCGGGAGATTCAGCCGGGCAGGCGCAGCCCCTGCTCAGTCGGGAGGGGTGGGAAGGCCGAGGCCTGTGCTGGTCACGTGGTACTGAGCGGGTCACGTGGTACTGAGTTGTGCTGCTGTTTCCCCGGTAAAGATGGCGTCTGTGAGGCAGAAAGCAGCACTTTCCAGCTGATGCGGCGAGGGACTGCAGACTGCTCCGGGCTCAGCACTGTGAGTGGCTGCGGGGGGTAGGCGGGGAAGGGAGAGCCTGGAGAGAGGGTAACATGTGCCGGCTGGGCTGTGTCTGCAGGAGACTGACAGAGAGAAGTGACAGCTGCTGGCCTGGCCCCGACTGCCCTACACATAGTTCCCAACTCTCCCTTTTTCAGATGGACTGTCCCTCTTTCTCACTCATTTGTCTCTTTCAGGACTTCCGAGGCCAAAATGCAGAAAATAACACTATACCTTTCTATTAGCAGAATCCACGGAGGACGTCCTGAGCGTCCCCCGCTCCGTTCCGCCGTCAATGCAGGCCTTTCCGTTCCCCCAGGGCATGGTCCGACCCCACCGAACGGGTCGCATCGATTCCACCTCTAAGATGGCCGCCGCCTTGATCCGCGGCTGCGCACTATGCTTTGTTGCGACTGCGCAGTGATGTGAGAACGCCCGACGTACACTTGGGGAGCATGCCGGGACCCACTATGGCTATCATTCATAAAGCATTTCCGCATGCAGAAATGCTTAAAACAGCTGACTTTACCGACCACTTAGCAAAGTCAGCATTCATAACCCCTCTTTCCGCATGGAAAAATGACATTACCGAGCAGAGTGATAAATCACCGCCTTGTGCGGTGATTATCGGTACAAATGTAGCAAAATGTTCATTCATTAAGCTCACCGCAAGCGGTGTGAGGTCGGGAAGTACCGCTCCCTCTGATGTGGCGATACCAATGTAAATGAATGGAGACACAGAGACCTCCCAGGCAGCTGCAGCAGAGCGGAACACGGAGAAATGTATCAACTGGGCAGCTTCCGTGTCTCCGCAAGCCCTACCGCCTGCCTAGTTCGGGGAATCTCCGCACTGCTTCCGCACATGGATACTTTTTTATGAATGCCCACCCAGAAGTCTAAAAATCCACCAGTGGTGTTTTCCCGCACAGATTCTCTTTACCGACAACCTGTTCATGAATGATAGCCTATGCGGCGGGAGGCAGGCTAAAGGCTGCGCAGTCGTACTCGTGGCAAAGCGTACTTCGCAGCCGCGGATCAAGGCGGCGGCCATCTTAGAGGTGGAATCGATGCGACCCGTTCGGTGGGGTCGGGCCATGCCCTGGGGGAATGGAAAAGCCTGCATTGACAACGGAGCGGGGACGCGCAGCACGTCCTCCGTGGATTATGCTAATAAGGTATAGTGTCATTTTCTTCATTTTGGCCTCGGAGGTCCTTTCAGGACTTTGTCCCTCTTTCTATGTAAATATATGTATTTCTCAATTAAAAAAATGTGTTCGACTCTAAACTTCTAATCTTTATGGTATGTGTGAATAGGGGTGTGGCAGGGCGTGGCTTAAGTGTCCCTCTTTCTCATCTCAAAAAGTTGGGAGGTATGATACCTCCGACCGCTGTCTCCACTGCTGGGCTTGGCGTGTCCTTCTCTCACTATCTCGCCTGCCACGCTGCTCCCTGTACAGCCGAGTGTCATGACTGCTTCAGCCGGGGAGATCTGCCTCTATACTGCCCCTGGTCCAACAAACCAGCATACATTGACAAAATAGCATACATTTAAAGTGATATTGTCCTTTTTAGTAGAATCAGTGTCCCCTTGCCCGCTCGCTGGGCTGCAGGCTCAGTCCTCGCTTTACTCGGGACAACTTTTTATCCTAACTCTTATGTCCACTTGGATAGTGGACATTGCACATCAGGACCCAGGCTGCTAACTCGGGTTGCAAGGTTAGTGCTGCTGATGGGCATTATGGGGTTAACGTATGACCTGCATGACTTTGCTCATGCTTAGTAGCATTTGTATGCTATTCTGTCTGGTATGATAAAATGTCGCAACATCCACGCTAGGCATATGCTGCTGGCCTGAGTCCCCGCACACACTGGTGCCATGCTGAGCAGCTGCCTCGGCACTAGTCTACTTTAGGGGACCCACCGTGAATCCCCATGGAGAATTTGAGCTGCGCTGAAAAAGGAAAGAATTTCCGCTTTCAGCTCGTTCAAAACCCCACAAGTACACATCTACCTATGGATAGCTGAGGATCTGCTCTAACAAATGATGCCACTTTCGGTGAGCAAAAGCTCAAACTCACCGTGTAGGAGGCGCCGAACGGCTGCAATCGTTGCTCAGTCGGCCATCTTAGTTCTGTGCTACTGATAAATTTCTCCCTTCTCATTGGAGGGATTGTTAGCTGGGGGCGTGCCGGAAAAGAAACAAAAAAAACCAGTGGCTGTGGAATACAACATAACTTCCACTGAACTTGGCTCCTGTCACTCTCTTGCTGGCTCCTGTATATAAGCCTGAATATCCTGCCCCAATATGTTACATAATATATACTGTATATGACTATCTACATTCACTTCCTGACCCCACTGCTATCAGCCATGACTGCTCCTCTGTATCTCCTGTGTACACTATGGCTGGCTCCTGTACAGCACATATATAACCATAAATTTTCCGGCACGCCTCCAGCTAACAATCCTAATGAGGGAGAAAAATATTAGCAGCCACAGAAGTAAGATGGTCGTTCTGCGCCTCGTACACGGTGAGTTTCAGCTTTTACTCACCGAAAGTGACATCATTCGTTAGAGCAGGTTCTCAGCTTTCTATAGTTATAGGACTTGTGGGTTTTCAACCAGCTGAAAGTGTAAATTCATTCCGTTCTCAGCACAGTTTAAATTGTCTATGGGGATTTGCAGTGGGTCCCCTAAAGTAGACTAGCGCTGCTGCCTCAGCCTGACTGAGGGCACCCGCCACCACTCCCCATATACCGGCTCCGGAATCCCTGGGCACAGCATTAGTCATCCCAGCTCACCCCGGAAGTTTATATCTGGAACACGTGGTAACCGCAAGGTTGTTCTAGTTTGTATTCACTTTGCCCTGCTGACCGACTTTGTGTTGCAGGTGCGGCTGCTGTCTCCACTCTTTCATGGTCTTTGGATTTTTTTTTTATTTCTGTAATCAACTAGTGTGCGCCACCCAGTCATTTGAGGTTTTTTGTGTGCTGTGGCTATTGCAGACACGTGCTTTATTCTGTGCTGTATGCGGATTATTACATCAGAGCAATATGTTTTCATATGCCTGCCATACACGGTACAATAAAAACGTTTGTTTTTCGAACGATTATCCTGTTTTTTCGCGAAAAATCTGATCGGACATGCTGGAAAAATCTTTATATTCGATCTAATGGAATAATCGAGCTACATTTAATCGAGAAAAAAGGAAAAATTGTACCATGCATGGCCACCTTTTAGATTTAGGTCCCTTCCCCACTGCATGCACACTAACTTGATTTGTGAAGCGTGTGATTGCAAGGACGCCAGTGCCATAAAGGCCTAATATGACCATTCTGATAAGTGATGAGTAAGGTAGTAGTTATAGATTATATCACGTGAATTGATGGAGAGTTATAGGTGGCCACACACTGTGCAATCTGACTGTATAATTTAGTCCATGTAGTATAGCAGCAATAGATTCACTGTGACTTGGATATATTTTTCAGTTAGTCTTTTATATTGACAGTGGTAAAATTGGTGATTGATTGTACAGTCAGATTGCATGGTGTGTGGCCACCTTTAGTGTTGTAGAGCTTGATGTAGCACAACATTGTCACCTGTCCCACGTTGCTCCCTATCCCACTGGTGTGAACTCTACAACATTCTTTTTGAGCTGTTAAACTGAAAGCTTATCGCTCAGACATGTTGTAAGGTTGAACTGAGCAACTGAATCATCCAGAAAATCTGCACATGTACAAAGGGAGGGATACATTATACAACTTTTGTTTTAGTAGAATCCTGTCTGTTGACTTTGAATTTAAAGTGGATCTGAGATGACCTTTTACTTATTGCATAATTGTGTTCCTTTCCTATTGTTTATAGGGCATTCCTCAAGCCAAATACTTTGTTTTTGTTTTAGTACTCTAATTCCCTATAAACTAAACAAGCCACGCCCACAGGTTTTCAGAGAGCCTTGGCAGTAGCAAGGGCTCATGGGAGCTCAGTCTGGGCAGGAGGAGGGGGAGGTGTTACAAGCCATTGATTTCAGAGGCAGAGGGGAGGAGGGGGGATTAGGCTGATGGCTCAAGATACAGATAAGCCTGCCTCTGTGTAATGTTTACAAACAACATGGCTGCTTTCATTGTATCACAGGAGGAAATAATCATATTCTATTAAAGCTGTTTGCAGCTAGATTTGCTGTGTAAGCCATCTAAACTGTAGATAAGATATATAGACAAGTTACTTGTTATAGTTAGTTTTTCATCTCTGATCCGCTTTAACAATAATCTTAAAAAGAAGGCCCCCTTTATTCATCCCTTTATTCATTGTCATGTTGTTGATTAGATAAGGCTTTTTCTTTTTATTCTTTTTTTAAATTATGCTTTGTACACCCTTTGCAATCTCCCATCAGTTCGATGGGTCGAATCGATCATTTTGAACAGGCCTGATTAGATTTCTGATCACTTTTGTACAAAATCAGACAGAAACCTGATTGGACCATTTGGAAATGATCGATTCAACCTGTCAATCTTAAGGGAAATTGTACAGTGTGTACCAAGCATGAGCGTTGGTGTGAGAGGAATTGCTTGCCTACGGATCGCTTCTCCAGTGGCCTCTCATTTGTATGGTGGTTGCCAACTCCTCCACATATGCTGCCGTTGGATAGGACCTATCGCCCCTATCATAAGAAAGTAGACCGTCACCCCAGACATTACCATGACATTGGGGGCTATATAAAGAGGCACAGATATTTTCCCTGCGTTCAAAGCCCCCTTGGTTAAGAACTGACTTGTGCTTACAAGGCCTGAGGGGATGTTCCTGAAATTAAAAAAAAAAAAAAACTGATGCAAGTAGTCTTCAGGATCCTAATGAGCTGACTTGCGCCATTCTCTGCCGCACCGTTTGTCCACTGGCTGAAATGATGATTTTTAAGATGGAAGTACTTCCAGGGGTTACAGCATGTCATTGAGTAGTGCACGAGAGGGCCTGATCACCGACCATGCCGAGTAGCTCCTCTTGTGCACTTTTTTTTTTTCCTAGCTCAGGCGGGGAGAGGTGTGGAAAGGGTGTTCCTGATGCTGGAGGGGGCGGTATACAGTAGACCCTCTGCAGCAAAGGATGGCCCTTCCTGAAAAAGCTAGCGACAATCTCGTCTGTAATTTTGGGGGGCTGGAGCAGCGGCCATGGGGGAGGCACAGGGGAGGGATGGAAGGACACAGCGGTATGTAATAACCACACTAACATGTGTTAGTGTCCTATTTAGTATAGAAAATCTACCTTGGGTTCTCTTTAAAGAGAATCTGTCTAAACACCCTTTTCTCTTCCTCTGGGGTATACTTGCCTTGGGAGGGGGGCACCTCTGGATCCTGATGAGGCTTCCACCATCCTCTTAATACCCCCCCCCCAAACCACAGCCGACATGGATGTGACGCAGTAGCACCAGCGCTGGATTGCTGAGGCTTAGGAGGATGGGGGGGGGGGGGGGGGGGTAAGCCTCATTAGGACCCGGAGACCCCCCCTCCCCCTGAAGTAAAGCTCCTCGGGGGAGGAGGCTTCTTACAGATTTTTTTTTTTTTTTTTTTACAATAAAATTGTTTCAGCTGGTAATATCTGTAGGATAGATGTGAACCATGTTCACTTAAAGCCCACCTGAACTCTCGTATAAAATATATATTTTGTATACTCTACCCATGGGCACCACTGTAGAGGTGCTTGTTTCCACTTGGGTTCCCCATTCCACACTGCCACCCGATGCTGGCTTGTCAAACTGGAATGCAGTTGTCTGTGTCGATACACGAGCTCATGAGCCAGGCCTACCCAGTGCACAGGAATAAGTGCATCTGAACTAAGTAATATGCAAGCTCTCTGCTGTGCATACGCAAGGAAAAAGACTGCTTGTGCACAAGTGCTCGTTTCCAGTGGGCATCTGCAGAAGAAAGGCAATGCAGCTACCAATGGGGGCACTTCAGGTCTAGTGTCAGAAGAAGGGATGCGAGAACAGGGATGACCCAGGCAGAAACGAATGCCTCTGCAGTGGTGTCTGTAGGTGAACTTGCGTACCACATGTGCAGTGTTCTCTCCAGGCTCTTTTAGCCATGTTCTCCACCCAGCGAGTTTTGGTGAGCGACCGTCTGTCATCGGTTCACCTCCTCATATGCTGTAAGCATAGTTGCTCACAGAAGCATCGGCCCTGCATTCTCTCATCTCACCCCACCCGGCTACTTTTTGATGCCACCCAGCTGGAAAAAAATTCTGGGGAGAACACTGCATGTGGTCTTAAATTGTATTTCAAATTCTGGAATGTTTTAAAGCATTGATTCAAATGCAGCGGATATAAGATAAGTAGTGTCTTCTGCACATAGCTGCACGTTTGAAGTGACAGCAGCTTCAGTATTCACTGTGAGATTCATACCTTGCCTTTCTTGATATTTAAGATGATGGAACCAGATCAGGATTTGTTGCTTGCTGCTCAGTGAATGTGGCATCAGCCCTAATGACCTTTTTTGATGAAGACTCCTTGGATATAGGCCTCATTTCACCTAGTCCAGCACCGGCTAGCCATCCAAGTAAGTTACTTGAATAAAAAGAAAAGTATTTGACTGCATTTATTGCTTATACACTTTTATTTTCTTTTTTTTTTTTTTACCATATTTAGTACTTTAAAGAGTAACTGTCAGGCTGCAAAAGCTAATTTAAACCTCTATTCTCCTGTGTTAAACCGTTTAGAAGGAAGCCAAAAAGGCAACACTGAAGTTAAAAATCTCTCTTACTATGATGTGTGCTGAACAGCAAGGATCGTTATTCCCAAGCTCCTAAGGAGGCCGGCAGGACGCAGAACAAATACTGCAAAGCATTCTATCCCGCCCTAAGGCTGCTTTCCCAGTGGGAAGTTACAGGCTCATGTTACAGCATCTTGTAACTTGCAGCCCAGCTCGCAACACTGAAAAATCAATGTGCTGTTCACAGGGCACATGTTCTGTTAGAGTATAGTGCATGAGCCCGCTATTGTACCTAGCCACATGGCTAATTAATATTCACTGCACAGTAGTGTTGTCCGCATCATGAACCATTAGGATCTTTGATCCTGATCTTTTTTGTGAGTCGAATCATCAGGAAGCAGGGAGGATATGACATCACAATTGGCTTCCTAGAAGACAAACATGGAACCTGCCATGAGCTGTCAGGAGCATCATTCTCTGCAAATACTATATAAAAATTCTGTGAAGTACAAACGTGGACAGTGAAATGCATATGTAATGTAAGTACAGCCAATCTTTAGCTACTGATATGTGTTTTTTTTTTTCTCTGAGACCTTATACCTAACAGCTCCTCTTTAACAATATTGGCTTCAGAGGGAAATTCCACGTTTGGAAAAACGGTGCATTCAGTTTAGTATGTATATGTGTATGTAGGCCTGAACGATTTTGGGAAAAAATTGAATTGAGCGATTTCTGTCCGAAATCACGATTTCGATTCACGATTTCCTGCAAATCAATCTTTGTTCCCCCTCTGGGTCTCTCTCTGCGCCCCCTCTGGGTCTCTCTCTGTGCCTCCTCTGTCCCCCAAGCTGCAGCACTGCTGGGCATACCTTCCAGCACGAGTGCAGCGATGCCCGTCTATCCACCTCACCTCCTGCAGGCTCTAATGCACGGCATACTTCCTGTATGTCATGTGACCTACAGGAAGCATGCCGTGCACAAGAGACGGTGAGAGAGGACAAAAAGCGCTTGACTCCTGTCAGAAGGTATTTCCAACACTGCCGATGCTGCAGGCCGCACACGCTGGGACTTGGGGGAAGTTTGAAGCCGCTCGTTTCCACTATAGCGAATCCGCATGCGGGCACTGCATGCGGATTCGCATACTTAATGTTAGTGGATGGGGCTGTTTCCACGTGTGCGGCGGCGGCGTTTTTCGGTGCGGGGAAAATCTGCACTACAGTCGTGCAGATTCGCGTGCGGCAGGAATGCGGGCGAATCGCCGCTAATGTATTCAATAGGGAAATCGCATGCGGCTTTGTCATGCAGATTTCCCCG
This sequence comes from Hyperolius riggenbachi, assembly GCF_040937935.1. Lineage (NCBI taxonomy): Eukaryota > Metazoa > Chordata > Amphibia > Anura > Hyperoliidae > Hyperolius > Hyperolius riggenbachi. The sequence continues at coordinate 666,725,406 of NC_090646.1, forward strand.
CGATTTCGCATGCGATTTCGCATGAAAGCCAATAGAAATTAACACAGGCAGTGACATGGTTAATTTCGCATGGCTCCTTGCCATGCGAAATCGCATGCGAAATCGCTGGTAAATCTGCATGCGGAAACGCAGCCGCATGCGATTTCTTCAGCGGTGGAATCCAGGCGATTCCGCACCGCTACAGTGGAAACGAGCCATAAAACTTTCCCCTTGTGGAAATAACCACTTTATGACAAGCTGACTTATAAAAACGTCCTGCTAGAGCCTCTTAATGGCTCCAGGATGTTTTTATAAGTCAGACAGTGCTGCTGCCTCTGTGCTCGTGCATTCCCATGCATGTGAAAATAGTGAAACAAAAAACCCACCATAGAAAAAATACACCTTTATATTCGAATAACTATATTGTCACCATACTTTGTACTAGGGACATAATTAAAATGTGATAAAATGTGTGGGTTTTATGTACAGTAGCAGTGTTAATATTAAAACTATAGGGGATGAAATTGAAGAAAGTGTATTTTTTTAATTTTTTTTCCTTTTTTTTCCATTTTAAAATGCAAAGAAAATAAAGTAATTACTGAAAACAAATATCAACCCCAAAAAGCCCAATTGGTGGTGAAAGAAACAAGATATAGATCAATTCATTGTGATTAGTAGTGATTAAAGAGAATCTGTATTGTTAAAATCACACAAAAGTAAACATACCAGTGCGTTAGGGGACATCTCCTATTACCCTCTGACACAATTTCGCCGCTCCTCGCCGCATTAAAAGTGGTTAAAAACAGTTTTAAAAAGTTTGTTTATAAACAAACAAAATGGCCACCAAAACAGGAAGTAGGTTGATGTACAGTATGTCCACACATAGAAAATACATCCATACACAAGCAGGCTGTATACACCCTTCCTTTTGAATCTCAAGAGATCATTTGTGTGTTTCTTTCCCCCTGCAGTTCTCATGCACTGAAGTTTCAGGCTGCTTTTTCTTCCTGCAAACAGCTTTGCCCTTGTCTAATTCCTCAGTATGTGAAAGCCCAGCCAGCTCAAAGGACGATTTATCCAGCTTGTAAGAGAGAAGAGAGAAGCTGCCCTAATCTAAATAATACACAGGCAGTGTGCATAGAGGGGCCTGGAAGGGGGAGTTCATAGCAGAACCACAACACTGAAGAACTTGGCAGCCTTCCAGACACAGGCTGACGAGTCTGACAGGGGAAAGATACATTGATTTATAACAGAGACTGTGATAGCAGAAAGTGCTGCAAAAAGCCAGAACACATTAGAATAGCTTTTGGAACTTGTAGGATGATAAAAAACAGGATGCAATTCTTGTTACAGAGTCTATTTAAGCTATTGGCAAATGAAAGGGTTGAGCACTGAAAGGGGAAAATTGCTCTTGTCCGTTAGGGTAAAAACGTCTTTAGGGTGAAGTGGTTAATCACGGAAATTGCCACTTTGACGATTCAGAAATTGTGAGCTCGGTGATCACAATTTCGATTTATCTTTCAGTCCTATGTGTATCCAAAGTTTCACAGGGGGGCCCAGTGATTTCTAGTGACGCCTCTGCCTGCATGAAAAACTTAAAGGGGAACTGAAGTAAGGCCTGGTGCACACCAAAACCCGCTAGCAGATCCGCAAAATGCTAGCAGATTTTGAAACGTTTTTTTCTTATTTTTCTGTAGCGTTTCACCTAGCATTTTGCGGTTTTGTGAAGCGTTTTTGGTGTAGCAGATTTCAGATATTGTTACAGTAAAGCTGTTTTTGAACAGCTTCTGTAACAAAAACACCTGCAAAACCGCTCTGAACTGCCGTTTTTTTCAGAGCGGTTTGTGGTTTCCTATACTTTGGAGGCAGAAACGCCTCCGCAATCCAAAAAATGCCTCACCCTGGGAGTATGCGTTTCAGCAAAACGCCTCCCGCTCTGGTGCGACCCACCCCATTGAGATACATTGACCAAGCGTATCCAGAAACGCCAAAAACCCCGCTCGGTGTGCACCAGCCCTGGGAGTGATATGGTGGCTGCCATATTTATCTCCTTTTTAAACAATACCAGTTGCCTGGCTGTCTTGCTGATCTATTTGGCTACAATAGTGTTTGAATCACACCAGAAACAAGCATGCAGCTAATCTTGTCAGATCTGACAATAATGTAAGAAACACCTGATCTGCTGCATGCTTGTGCAGGGGCGATGGCTAAAAGTATTAGAGGCAGAGGATCAGCAGGGCTCCTAGGCAACTGATATTGCTTTAACGTAAATAAAAATGGCAGCCTCAACATCTGTCTCACTTCAGTTGCCCTTTAATTGCTCCAAAAATAACAATCACCCCAAAATCGCAATTGCAGAAGAAACTTCTTCAGCTTTAGTAATAAGGTACTGCAGGTTAAAACAGGTACATTCTCCAGAGCAACTAATAAGTATTTATGGGGGGAAGGGGCAATAAATTATATACATTTTAATTCATGGAGAATTAATTTTTTTTAATTATTTTAATAAACTGAGCTTAATCCGGCTTTAGCTTAAATGATACCAGAGCCCAAAAAAAGAAGAGTAACGTGCGGTGGAGGCATCTGTCCTGATGCTAAACCCTCCCCCCCCCCCCCCCTCCCGGTCTCCTTTCTGCCCTCTGCTGTACCTGGAATTGCCCCTGATCCTGTCTTACGGTTGGCTTGGTCGGGAAGGATTGCCTCTTTTCTGGCCGGGCTGTACGTGTACCACTGCACGCTACCATGGCCGAGAGAGCTCTGCGCATAGCATCATCGTGACATCACATGCATGTGCAGAGCACCGTCCAGAATAGATGCAATGCTTGCCGACTGGACGACGGGGCCACGGGACATTTCCAGGTACAGGAGGGGGCAGAAAGGAGAATGAGGGGAGTGGTGAGCATCAGGATAGCTCACCACACATGCCTACTCCCTCGGCTTTTCATCTTTTTTTGGGATCTGGCCCTTTAAGCTGTGTACACAGATACAAACATTCTCGGCAGAGGTAGTCAATGGGGGCTGCTATGGCCGTGATTCTAGTGTATGTACAGCAGACCCGCACAGCATAACTACTGAACAACGGCATTATTCTTTTGCTCTCCTTCTCGGCTCTCCTTTCCACTTCATAGCAACAGAATGCATCACTAGCCTGAAGGCTAGCAACTAGTCTACGCAGAACTCTGCTCAAACTGAGAAGGATCAAGGCCCAATCTCAGCCAGGCAACATTCATCATACGTGTGCACCAAGCTTTAAAGGAAACCTAAGTGAGTCAACATAAAAAAAAGAAAAAATATACGTACCTGGGGATTCCTACAGCCCCCTGCAGGCTGATCGGTCCCTCGCCGTCATCCTCTGCTGCCTCGATCCTACTGCGCAGGTGCAGAACGCTCCCAACCACGAGAGCGCAATGTGGGAGTGCACGAGGCTGGACTGCACCTGCGCCAACTGGCTCACTTACCAAGACCCATAGGGAAGGAGGACTGCGAGGCACCGATCAGCCTGCATGAGGCTGGAGGAAGCCTCAGGTATGTATACATTTTTCTTTTTTATGTGGTCTCAGGTACACTTTAATCTCCCCTTACCATACCCCTCCTACAAAACTCCCAACTTTAAGCAACACTTCAGAGAACTGAATCCAAACATTATTATGCAAATTATGGATGCAGCTTGAAAATGGACCAGTCGCCAAGGTGGAATTTATTCAGCAATTATTTATAATTGACCATCACCATCGGGTGCCTTGTTTTGGACAATACACAAATTATTTAAATAAAATGAATTCTTCAGAGAAAGTTAAAGCGTAACTGAAATATGGTCAAAAGAAAACTTGTAAGTTGGCGATCAAGAAACTGACGTGTAGTGTGGGGGACCGGAGGATCGTTCAGGGATGGTGCGGGCACAGGTCGGCTGCAGCGGCTTGCACCAGGCAAGTCATACCACCCAACTTTTTAAGATGAGAAAAGGGACACTTAAGTCATGCCCCTGCCACACCCCTGATCACGCCCCCGTCACACCCCTAGTCACACATATAAACATTTTTATAAGAAAAATATGTTTTTTAATTCAAACCACACTGGTCCTTTCTATCCTGGTTAATTTTCCTTCATATTAACATTTTAAAATGAGTAATATATCAATGTAAAGGATGGGAATAAAGTCAAACATTTTTAGTAGATAAATATATATATTTACATAGAGGGACAGTTGGGAACTATGGGTAAGTGAGTGTATTTTTTTTATTATTATTATTATTATATTTCAGTTTTGTTTAAATGACAACCTAAAAAATTAGGAATAAATATTGACATTAGTTTGTACACGCACTGAAAACACACAAAATGGAGACTGTCATTTTCGTTTCCATTCTGCTCCCAGCTGTACAATGTGCGGTTATACAGCAGTAGTATATTGCCTAAAGCGTCTTCTGCTTGGATTTGTATGGACCAATCAGCGCAAGTCTGCATTATATTGTGTCAAATCAGATTGCTTAGAATGAAAATTTAAAAACAGGATGTGATCGAGTAAGGGGCGGGGCAAGTTTTCACTAGAACAAATGAGCGTTGAACTTTCTACCAATAGAGAAGGCAGGGGACTGACTGCACAGCTTTGAGAACTGATCAAGAAGTCGGGGGCGTGACTTTCGCGTGGATACAGCGTCTGGCCTGCTGTGCTTTACATGTGTAGTAAATAGGGTTGAAAAGTAAATATAAGTTATCAAAGTAATAGTGTAGCGATTTTATTTTATCGTGATCACTCTCGTCTTTAGCACAATCTCGGTAGATGTCGTCGGATGTGGTCTGGTAACATCATGGGTCGAGGTAACTGTTTCATATATAGATTGTTTGGGTTTTTTTCTCCTTCTGGTGGAACAATGCGAAAATACATCGAAGTGTCCTTTATGGTCGTTTGTAAACGCATTCCGTAAACTTTGATCTGTGGAGTGCTGTAACGATCTCGGTAGTGCCCATTGTATGTATTTGCAGATCATCTCTTCAAAACTAGACTGTAGTAGTGACGATGACTTTTGTTTAAAACTAGCTTGCTCTTATGTATGGGATATGCACGACCAAAAAAGTAATATTTTGCCATTGGATTTTTTTTTGTTTGTTACTTTATATGGTGTTTATTCTTTCAATTCTCTTCTCCAGCCTACCATCTGCAGACTTACCCATAGACATTATTAATTAGTATTTATATAGGGCTGACATCTTCCGCAGCACTGTACAGAGTACATTGTCTTGTGTTGTCCCTAGGAGGGGCTCACAATCTTAATTACAATACAATAACATTTCTATAGCGCTTTCTCTGATAGGACTCAAAGCGCTTAGGCTCTCTCAGATTCAGTAATTGGTAGTAGGATGAAGTATTCACACAACAAAAGTTATATTTCTGCAAATGCCAAACTGAACAGGTGGATTTTCAGTCTGGATTTAAACACGTCCAGGGATGGAGCTGTCCTGATCTGTTGAGGTAAGGAGTTCCAAAACATAGGGGCAGCATGACAGAAGGCTCTGGGACCAAAATTTTCCAGGTGGACTCTGGGTATGACTAGAATGCGGGGATCTGAGAATGCGGGGATTGCTACGCAGCTGCAACATATCTTTCATGTATCCAGGACCCAGATTATTCAGTGATTTAAATGTCAGTAGGCCGATCTTGAATAGGACCCTCCATTCTATAGGTAGCCAGTGAAGGGAATGCAGGACTGGCGTTATGTGGCAGTGACGGGGTTGGTTGGTTAGCAGTCTGGCAGCAATATTCTGTATCAGCTGTAGGCGGTACAAGACCTTTTTTGGAAGGCCGGTGTAGAGAGCATTACAGTAGTCCAGTCGGGAGGTAATGAAGGCATGAACTAAAGTTGGTAGGTCTTCTGGGGGATGAGGTGCTTGATTTTTGCGATGTTCTTAAGGTGAAAATAGGAGGATTTCACCACAGCAGAGATGTGAATTCTGAAGTTTAAATCCCAATCAATTAGAAGTCCCAGGCTACGCACATGATCAGAGCTGTGTCTATGTATGTACTGTATATATCGTAGTCTAGGGTCAGTACAGGGAGAAGTCAATTTAATAATCTATATGTTTTTGGGACGTGGAATTAAATCTGAGTGCCTGGAGGAAACCCATGCAAACATGGGGGAACATACATACTCTGTGCAGATAGTGCCCTTTGAACCGGGGACCCAGTGCTGCAAGGCGAGAGTGCTAACCAGTATGCTGCTGATGACTGGTTTCCTAAAGGTGCTCATACACGGTAACAAAAACAATTGAATAGAGAAGAAAGTTAAAATTTTGCAGCAGCAAATGGTTGTGAGAGTTTGACTTTTCACTGCCTATCAGCTGCTTGTGGTAAAGGGCGCTCAGTAAAGCAGAAATTTGCCTCCTTCAGGTTGTAAGCACATGAGGTCTCCCACAATGCATCACTGCTGTGGAAACCGACCCTAAATTATCCAGAATGCTGGGTCAGTGACCCACATGCAAGGGGCCCATACATTTGCCGACCAACCAATCGACCATCCAATTCGATTATTTTAATCGAATTGGATGAAAATTGGTGCTGCCAAATGCATGCCCGACTGACAAAGCGAATATTTTCGGGACAGAAATTGGCCGTACTGTCGATCGCGCATACTGGAAGATGCCGGGCCGAAGTTGGTTGGTCAGGTGTGCGGCAGTATGGCGGCCAAATTGCGAACGAATGACGAGACGACAAACCCCCGCCGCAATGTAAAAGGGTGCAACGTTAAAGTTGCACGTTAAAACATGTATCGCAGAATAACTCACTGCAATGAAAAATCAATGGCCTCAGTGTTCTTCCCAGAATTTTTTTCCAACCGGGTGGCATGAAAATGTAGCCGGGTGGCATGATCAGAGAATACAGGGCTGGCGCTTTTCTGCACAACTCTGATTACAGAATAGGAGGAAGTGAGCCGATGACAGCCGGGTGCTCACCAAAACTAGCGGGATGGAGTACCTGGCTAAAAGAGCCTGGGGAGAACACTGGGCCTGTTCAGTGGCTGGATGGTGTAATGGTTAAGGGCTCTGCCTCTGACACAGGAGACCTGGGTTTGAATCTCGGCTCTGCCTGTTCAGTAAGCCAGCACCTATTCAGTAGGAGACCGTAGGCAAGTCTCTCTAACACTGCTACTGCCTATAGAGCGTGTCCTAGTGGCTGCAGCTCTGGCGCTTTGAGTCTGCCAGGAGAAAAAATAAATGTTGTTTGTCTTGTCTTGTTCACAGTGCAGACGTTGCACTGGTGTCTAACGCTGCACGTTAAATTAAAGTACTACATGCAGTGCGTTATACAAGTTATTAGCTGCGTTAGACTGTTTGCACATGCTCAGTAACACTTGGCGACGTACTCTTCATTGCCTGTATTTTCTACTGTACATGCTGTATGCGTTGGTAACGCTGCGTTGTTACTTTTTGTGCACGACTTTAATGTTGCATCAAGCCGCAACGTCCTAATGTGAAAGTAGCCTAAATGTATGTAGTGCTGTGCATGTATACATTACCTGTCCTGTGTCAGCCTCCACACGGTTTCCGTCCATCTCGCCGGGTTCCGCATACACACCGCCGGCGCATAGCATCTGACGTCAGACAATATGCGCCGCTAGCGTGTATGCGGCTGTTACTTGACGAGATGGACGGTCACCGCGCGGAGGCGGACACCTAACAGGTAATGTAGAAATGCACAACACTACATCCATTTATACATTTTGGGGGCAGCGGCAGGGTGGACGCGGTGGCTCAGCCGATTCCCTGATGATTTCATGGTGAAATCAGAGGGGAATCTGCCTGTAGTGTATGGGCAGATTCGATTAGAGACAAATTTACATTTGTCTCTTTGTCGAATCTGCCCATATTCGTTCTAATGTATGAGCAACTTTACTGTATTCAACTTACATTAGCATCAACCCAGAATCCTTTGCATCTCATTGGTCGCTCCTATCGGGTATTATACCATCTAGCCCTTGCTATTCCTTCCATAGTTTGTGAATGTGTCTCTTGGGGCACTTTTCCACAGACTGCTAAACTGCTTGCCCTGTGAGCAGTTACCAGGCTGCAGTGAGCAGTTACCAGGCTGCAGTGAGCAGTTACCAGGCTGCAGTGAGCAGTTACCAGGCTGCAGTGAGCAGTTACCAGGCTGCTTTGAGCAGTTACCAGGCTGCTTTGAGCAGTTACCAGGCTGCTTTGAGCAGTTACCAGGCTGCAGTGAGCAGTTACCAGGCTGCAGTGAGCAGTTACCAGGCTGCAGTGAGCAGTTACCAGGCTGCGGTGAGCAGTTACCAGGCTGCGGTGAGCAGTTACCAGGCTGCGGTGAGCAGTTACCAGGCTGCGGTGAGCAGTTACCAGGCTGCGGTGAGCAGTTGTGAGAGTTGGACAGTCATTTCACTTCAGTGTTCTCTCCAGGCTCTTTTAGCTGGGTGCTCCACCTGGCTAGTCTTGGTGAGCACCCGGCTGTCATCGGCTCACCTCCTCCTATGCTGTAAGCAGAGTTACTCACATAAGCACTGTCTGTATGTGCAAATTTCTGTGCATATAACTGGAATTTTCCTACAGAATATAGATTTGATTTCTTGTGGTACTGAATTACTTTTTATTTGGCCCCATAAGCAATTTGCTGATGCATGCAATGAACACACCCCACATTTTCTCTTAGGACATGACGGCTCATAATATATGGTACATGGCTTATCACATGTAGGAAATGTTTTGTTTGAGAAAAGAATGAGTTTAGTGTACCTGGGTAAAATCAGCTTAAAGAGAACCCGAGGTGGGAATTACTTTTACTATTGGGGCACAGAGGCTGGTTGTGCGCACTAAGACCAGCCTCTGTTGCCCCATCGTGTGCCTCCATGTCCCCCCTGCTCGCCGCTATACCCCCCGCATTGCTGGCTGTGTCGCCAGCTCAATGTTTACCTTCCGCTGTCAGTCAGCGCTGCTCCCCCGCCTCCTCCGCATCGGCGCCACCCGCCGCGTCACTTCCCTCCTATCAGCGGGAGGGAAGGGACACGGGCGGGTGCGCCGATGCGGAGGAGGCAGGGGAGCAGCGCTGACTGACAGCGCAAGGTAAACATTGAGCTGGCGACACGCTGCGTGTCGCCAGCAATGCGGGGGGTATAGCGGCGAGCAGGGGGGACATGGAGACACACGATGGGGCAACAGAGGCTGGTCTTAGTGCGCACAACCAGCCTCTGTGCCCCAATAGTAAAAGTAATTCCCACCTCGGGTTCTCTTTAAGTTGAATTTAAATTTTGCTAGTTCAGCCCCACAGCAATATCAAGAACAGTGTACCGGGACTTGGTCTAAAAAGTTTTGAAGACCACTGTCCTAGGTTGTCCAATGAGGAATTATCAGACCATGACTGCAGAGCTGTAGTAGCAAAGCTGGCCTATCAAGGTTTCCGGAAAAACAACCATGGTATTTTGCTAATTGAGGGGGGTAATTATTATTACTAAACAACATTTATTGTTGAGCACAGTTACATTGGTAAGTTGTTGGCATATGCATATAGTACCTAGCATGATAAGGAATACCAGCATGTTTGATTGCTCAGTGACTGAAATAAAATTAACAATCATTTTAGATATGTCTGGAGCAGTGGATACCAAAAATGTATTTTTATCAGTGAGGATTAAGCAGGCCATACATGAAAATTACAGCAATAAAACTCTTGCCTTGGCAGAAAAAGGCTTCTGAATGAGGCCTGGTTCACTGCAGAATAATTCTGCTTTTTATCTCACTGCCCATACCATTCTATGGGGCTGTTCACAGTACTGCATTGTATAACGGATTGCGTTAAATTCGAACTCGCTGCATGCAGGCTTTGTATTAAGATCTATGGCCAGTATCCTTTGCAATTTCCACTAGTGTGTAAAGCATGCGTTCTGCAGCTGACCACTGTGAACCTAGCCTGAAGGGAATAGATGAAAAAAAGTAATTTGTAGCTCTCTGACACTACAAGACAGTCAACTTTTTAAAAGAAAATAAAACTGGGGTATTCCAAAGTGTGTGTTTGTTTTTTTTATCAGTTTATTTTTACTCCAGGTTTATGAGACTCTGTAACAAAATTTTGAGCCTTATTTCTTCTACCCTATAAGATCCTATAGCTGTTCTAATGTGGTCTGGCTTACTGCAGCCTTTCCTAGTTGCACAGTGGCTGTGTTATCTCTGTTATATGATCTAATCTTCTCTCTTCTGTTGGGTCTGTCGGGCTCAGGCAGTCAGGCTGGAATGTGCTGTGCTGCTTGTGATTGGATAGAAGCTATACACACCCTCTCCAGGCCCCCTGCACACTCTGTATGACACACACTGAGCTACTCTCAGCCTATCACTTGCTATGTCTTTTGTTTGTAAACACTGCCTAAAACTGGCAATTACAAGCCAGGATTGCAGCAGGAAGTGGCAGAAACAGCACAGAGGGGCCCAGGAGAACATAATGAATAGAATGGTATGCTTTTTATTGTAAAGTACAGATTCTCTTTAAGTGTGCCTGACGTGAGAGTACAAAATAAAACTATATTCTTGCCTCAGAGTCCCAGATTCTCTTGGTGCCCAGCATCATCTCAGCGCTGGATACCTCTAAACATATTATACAAGAGCTTATCAAATATGTTCTCATGGCTGCGCTCTCGTCTATGTATGAGCGATTTATACTGGATGGTAGCACAGCCAAGGAGATGAAGAGTCCCGGGCAGCAGTGGTTGGCTCCCTGGGGACCGTGGAAGGCCACTACTTGGGTATTCCTGAATGCTGTGATCTGGTTTACATAACCTCTTCAGTGCTGCCTGAAATACAGTGACTTCTTCAATAGATATTGAAAGATCAAGTAATACTGTATCTCATCAGTACTGTCTCACAACCTGTTGAATGTGTTTTTGACGGAGATTGAGGCTTCTATGGTGATGTGTATCAGTGCGCTCAGCAGAGTCAGCCCTGTTCCATGTGTACTTCTTCCTCTGTACCTTTAAAAGGGAACTGAAGTAAGAGGTATACGGAGGCTGCCATATTTATTTCCTTTTAAAGAGTAACTGTCAGGCTGCAGGAGCTAATTTAAACCTCTATTCTCCTGTGTTAAACAGTTTAGAAGGAAGCCAAAAAGGCATTAGTGAAGATAAAAATCTCAGTTACCTTTGATGTGTGCTTATCAGAAAGGCTGTTATAGACCCATAAGGACGCAAGCCGCATACTAAACTGCAAAGCATTCTGGGGCCCTCCCCTCGGCTGCTAATGAGACGTTACAGCAGCTTCTAATCAGTCCAGCGCGTAGCACTGATAAATCTCCGGGCAGAGTACACTGCAGGAGTCAGCTATTGTTCCTAGCCACATGGCTCATTAATATTCACTGCACACTGTGTTATTCAAGTACGAGCTTTTCTGTGATCAGGAAGCAGGCAGGACATGACGACACATTTGACAGAAAAACATGGAGCCTGCCATGAGCTGTCAGGAGCATCTATCTCTGCATATACTATATACAAATTCTGTGAAATCCAAACGTGGACAGTGAAATGCATATGTAATGTAAGTACAGCCAATCTTTAGCTACTGATATATGTGTTTATTTTCTCTGAGACCTTATACCTAACAGCTCCTCTTTAACCAATACCAGTTGCCTGGCAGCCCTGCTGGTCTATTTCTCTGCAATAGTATCTGAATAACACAAGAAACAAGCATGCAGCTAATCTTGTCAGATCTGACTTTAAATCTGAAACACCTGATCTGCTGCATGCTTGTTCAGGGGCTATGGCTAATAGTATTAGAGGCAGAGGATCAGCAGGGCTGCCAGGCAACTGGTATTGCTTAAAAGGAAATAAACATGGCGGCCTCCATATCACTCTTCAGTTGTCCTTTAAAGATGGCGGCGTCAGACTTGTCACACAGCGGTGATTACCCTGAAATAAAAACTAACCCTCCCTGTCTACCTTCCAGGAAAGAATAACCCCAACCACGGCAAGGGAAACCGCGGGGAAGCGCAGGAAGTCAGCCAAGCTGGAGGAACCAATGAGAACAAGCCGAAAATGAACGGGGTCGGTGGGTTTGTGTATGTTTTGTGTGTCCGCTCAGTCAGAAGCCGTAACTAACGTCTAGCGATGTCAGAGAGGCGCCCAGTTCGTTGCGTGGCAACCCCTTGTCACTAGAACGCCTCTCTGCAGGCAGCAGTCTCTGTATGGGTGTGTCCATATGCTTCCACACAGGAGCTGCCCTACAAATCCTCATTATGAGCTTGTTCTGTGGTTTTGTTTTTGTTTGTTTTTTCCTCTTTTGCTGTGTAGGAAAACTTCATTGTTCCAATGTGCTTGGCTGGCTGCAAAACTTGCTAGTTGTAGTAATGCTGACCTATGCATTTAGGCTGAGATTTTTCTATAGGTACAATTTAAATATATGTTATATTTATATTATACTTATGATTGACACCTTTTGTATGCTAAAACAGTTCTTGTATTGTACTGGCGAGTGTAGGTGTCAGTGTAAATTTGTAGAGTTCTCTAAGTGGACGTTTCCTGTTCCTGGGAGGAGCCTATGTCGTCTCGTGGTGGACCTGTCCTGGAGGTTACAAAAAATGGTGTTAACAGTGCTTTCTGTACAGTGAAAAATTGCTGGAAAGTCTCTAGGAAAAAATACTGGAAAACTCCAAAAAGCGTTTGCGCTTAGCGATTTCTGGTGTGAATGCCGCCGCTCCTCTCCTCCCTCAAGATTGGCGATCCCCGGGCTCTGATTGGCCGGGGATCGCCGTCCTCTCATAGGCTAATGCCTATGAGGGGCGGAACAGGGTGAATTGCCTTCCTGTTCAATACAGGATGTTGGAGGGCAGGAGGGAAGAGAAGGGAGGGAGGGATAAGCAGCCTATACAGGCTGAGGAAAAAAACAAACAACCGCCACAGCGATCGGACCCCTCCGGCGGCATGTCCCCTTAGGGACAAAAAAAGAGGTGAGTCCGATCGCTGGGCTCCATAGCTGGGCTGTGCAGGAGGCTGAAGGAACTGCACAACCCAGCAGAGCTAAAAACAGGCTGTGTGTGTGTGTGTGTGTGTGTGTGTGTGTGGGGGGGGGGGGGGGGGGGTTAACACTGCGGTCGTCAAGTGGTTAAAGTACAATATTGGAGCTTGTGCCCACACATGTGCTTTGTATCCTGTCCAATCCCTCCTTCAGGCCCCCCCTGCACACTGCAAATCCGTTTTGCGATTGCTATTCTAATTTGAGATTCCGATTTTTCTTTGGATGCTATCAAAAGAAAAACGCAGCATGCAGTAATGATCAAAAATCCTAAATTGGAATAGCATGTAAAAATTGCAAATTGGAATTGCATGTAGTATGCAAGAGGCCTCAATGTGTACCTCAAAACAAGGCAAAAAAAAAACGAGAACAAAAAAAAAACCATAGCATAACACTTAAAACAATTTTCACTCCACTGTGCACCAATCTGTCCCTAGGCATAATCCCCCAGTAATATGGCCGCACAGATTTTTAATCAGGTTCCTAGACAGGATATGGAAACAAATGCAGAAAAATATTAAACATGCCTGAAAGACAGATTCATATACAGTTGAAATGCAGTGTTTTTGCAATGGCTCACCTGCCTAAAGATTTGCTGTTCTGACCAGCCAGTCCTGTGATCCAGATAACTCAGCAACACAGGACAATATAAGTACACATTTCAAAAGTCTCTTTACTAGTCTGCCAATTGGACAGTGTTGGTGTAATGTCACATTTTGATGCCCTGTTGCTGCGAATAATCATGCATATCTGCAGTGTATTCTGAAATAGTCACCCCCTTCCCAATCCTTTAAATTACTGGCCTCCTACACACCAAATGTTGAGGTGAGAGCTACTTTTGTGCAAACTTGCTGCCTCTGAAGGTGCGTACACACATGCGACTATAGTCATTTGAAACTATCGTTCCCCGATCGTTTAAAAAAAACAGCCAACGACCATTAAGTCTAACGACGGACGAGCGAGAACGATCGATCTAGCTTGGTGGATTTTTTCCAACGACGATCGTTTGTAAAAGTAGTACATCGTTACAAAACGGTCGTTCGGACTAGGCTTGACATGCACATATTTCTCCATGGAACTTTTCATTTTTATGCGCAAGCGCAATAGTAGCTTTACGTGATATAAGGTTCGTTCTAACGATCAGATCGTTACACACCTTTAAAAGCTAACTTTACTTAGGTCGTTCTTTCGTCAATTAAAAGTTCGTTCGTCGTTCACAACGAACGATCGTTGTCGTATGTGTGTACGTAGCTTGAGTCCAACTGGTTCAAAAGATATGCAATATCTTGGGAACTAGCGGGCTGCAAATTGGCACATATTTTACTTGCCTTGCCTACAATTTTTGGTGTGTAGAAGGCATGGGTGTTGATATATTAGCAATAAATGTGTAATGCTCATGCGCGCCACAAAAAGCGATTATTTAGCAGGAGAAAAATGTAAAAATGATGATGATCAGGAAACCGTGGCGGACAGCAGAAAGCGCCATTACAGCGGTCATCATTCTGCTTTTGTCTCAGAATAGTAAGGATGTGAATAACTACATACATGACAATCAGATCACAGTTGAATTGCATCTGCGAAGTATGAAGTGCCAATTTTAAAGAGACTGTGAAGCCTCTTAAAAATCCTTTTTTTTTTATGAAACAATCCTGTTGAATACCTTAATCCTACCTAAACCGCCACATCCCCGCGGCTGTAAACTATCTAAACCCCCCCCCTAACTTGCCCTCCCTCTCCCCAGCAAAATCCACGACTTTCTTGGTTGTGGATTTTGCTGCCCTGTGCGCTTCCGTGTGAGGCCGGGCTATGAGCTGCAGCTCTGCCTCGCACGTGTCTGTCAGCGGCGGATCTCCGCCTCTCCCCCGCCCCTCTCAGCGAAGGACGACTGAGAGAGGCGGAGATCCGCCACTGACAGACGTGTGTGAGGCAGAGCTGCAGCTCATAGCCCGGCCTCACACGGAAGCGCTGCCCAGATCGCCCCCCCCGGGTATTTAGGGGGGATTTAAATAGTTTACAGCTGCGGGGATGCGGTGGTTTAGGTAGGACTAATGTATTAAGCAGGATTGTTTAATATAAAAAAGATTTTTAAGAGGCTTCAGAGTCTCTTTAAGCAATTGGTTGCATAGAATAGTTGAATGTTTAAAATGTATTTTTTTTGTCCATTGAGGAATGTTATTGAATTTCCAGGTTACTTAGATGATGATGATGATGATGATATTATTATTTATATAGCGCCAACATATTCCACAGCGCTGTACAGAGTGTATTATCTTGTCACTAACTGTCCCTCAGAGGAGCTCACAATCTAGTCCCTACCATAGTCCTATGTCTGTGTATGTATTGTATATATCTTAGTCTAGGGCAAATTTAGGGGAAGCCATTTAACTTATTTGTATGTTTTTGGGATGTGGGAGGAAACCAGAGTGCCTGGAGGAAACCCACACAGACACAGGGAGAACATACAAACTCCTTGCAAATGGAGTTTACACCTGGATTCAAACTGGGGACCCTGCAATGCAAGCCGAGAGCGCTCACCACTACGCCACTGTGCTGCCTACTGTTAAAAGGAACTTGTTTGAAAATGTGGGACCTGCCTCACAGATTCTTCATAAGTTTCCCATACATATAGCGATGGGCAGATTTACCAAGAGACAGATCTCTCTCTCCCCCCACAATGTTTTGACATGTTTTATATACAATGCAAGCTGTGTTTTCACCAACTGATCTTATCTAATATGTATCAGAGCAGAAGATGATAAAGCTATAAAATATAAGAAACAGAAAGTTTCAAAAGCTGTAGTCTGAGAAAAACCAAAGGCCGTACCATGAGCTCCTATGGCAGGCTTCCGGGAGACCTGTATTGTGCAAGCTGTGCTAGGGTCATGCAAGAAAGAGAGAATGAAAGAGAGAGAAGGGGGACATTGAAGAGTATAAGTACTGTATATGTAATGTAAAAAGAAAAATATTTGTTTCATCAGTTGTGTTGTCTGTGCAGGATGTGGGACCCGGGAGTCAATTAAAAATTGATAAATTTCTGAGCCCCCTCAAACCACCCAGTGGTCGCCCCCCTCTTCAGGAGGAAAACTCCTCAGAGGCTCACAAGAAGGATGAAGGTAAGAACCCTGCTCTGCACAGGACTTTTTGGATTGTTTTTCTTCACACAAAACTGTCTGTACACCTCTTTGTGTAAATTGGATTCATTGATTATATTCTGAGGATTTCATTTTTAAATAAATTATCCAGCAAACCCCGACTGATTTTATTTTTCATTCCATCTGTTACATGGCATATGTTTGCAACCTTCTATAGGGTCAGATCTGAATAGAACAAAGACTGCTGAAAATGGCAATTTAGGAGGGTTATCACCCAGCAAAAAGAATGTAGGACCCAAAACTGTGGAGCTAAAGGGTACATAGCAAGACAGAGTTGAGGAACATTTAGATAGGATCATGTGCCAATAGGTCTGGGCTTTAGGGCAAGTCCACCATGCCACAGACTACCAGTATTGCCACTGCCTCTAACACAGAGGGGGTCTTGTAGCATCTAATTTGTGTCGTCTGGAGTATAATAGGTTTGATGTAGCTTTAGATGACTCTAATGTTTACAAGTACATGCTATTTTTAGGCATAGTCTCACAGCAGTGCGTCCATCTTTTGTCTGACAAGGTCTTCCCCACATCCAGCTCCCATGGAGGTTTTTCTTACACCATATGGTCATTAAGTATAAAATAGAGATTAGGAATAAGACCACTATCAAACGGGGAGTCTTATGCTAGGACTTCTTTTGATGTTTCTACAGAAGGACAACACTTGTTCGTTTTTCCCCAGTTTTCTCTATAGGATAGGATATGCTGTTTGATTGGGAGAGCAAGTGTGTCTTTACATGCCTTCTTGATTGTACATTTTTTTTTTTTTACTGCATAGATGTTCCGAGAGGCTACCTTAAAGAGAACCCGAGGTGAAGTTCTAACAATACAATCCACATACAGAGGCTGGATCTGCCTATACTGCCCAGCCTCTGTTGCTATTTCAATCCCCCCTAAGGGGGGCTGCGCTCTGTAATCCACCATAATGCACAGCCGCGCTGCCGACTCACAGCTTGTCACAGCGGGCTGCGTTTATCTCTTTACTGTCAGTCTGCCGCTCCCCCGCCTCCTGCAGAGCTCCGGTCCCCGCCCGCGTCCCTTCCCTCGCCGCTGATTGGATGGAAGGGACGCGAGCGGGGACCGGAGCTATGCAGGAGGCGGGGGAGCAGCAGACTGACACTACAGAAGTAAATACAGCCCGCACAGCTCAGCTGTGATTTATGATGGATTACAGAGCGCAGGGGGAATTTAGGGGGGGATTGAAATGGCAACAGAGGCTGGGCAGTATAGGCAGACCCAGCCTCTGTATGCAGCTAGCATTGTGAGAACCCTGCCTGGGGTTCTCTTTAACCACTTAACGACCGCCTAATGCCGATAGGCGGCGGTTGGTCGTAAGTGGGTTTCCATGGAAACATGTCAGTTCACGGAGGGTTCTCTTTAACACTGGTATTACTTCACTATAGGCAAGTAAGCATATTCCATTGTCTGAACCTGCTGAGACCTCTAAAACACCCATTATATGATCCGGTGTAGCTACACTCTCTCTGATAAACCAATGAAAACAGCTTCTGTACCACTGCAGTATAAAGCCAGCCATGAAATCAATATGCTGCAGTCAGTCACTCTCTGGATCTCTCCAGCATCTGCAATATTATAAGCAAAATGATAGTCACAGTCTCCCCACAATGCACTAAAAACAGTTGGTTAACTGTTAAGGTGCTAAATATGATATAGTCTTGATTGTGCAATGCTACCGATTGTACATAGTAGAAGGGTAACAGGAGTGAATATACTTTGAACAGATACTTAAAGAGAACCCGAGGCGGGGTTCTCACAATGCTAGCTGCATACAAAGGCAGGGTCTGCCTATAGAGCCCAGCCTCCGTTGCTATTTCAATTCCTCCTAAATCCCCCCCCCCCCCCCCCCATGTGCTCTGTAATCCATCATAAATCACAGCTGCGCTGTGCGGGTTGTGTTTACTTCTGTAGTGTCAGTCTGCCGCTCCCCCCGCCTCCTGCAGAGCTCCGGTCCCCGCCCGCGTCCCTTCCATCCAATCAGCGGCAAGGGAAGGGACGCGGGAGGGACCGGAGCTCTGCAGGAGGCGGGAGGAGCGGCAGACTGACAGTAAAGAGATAAACGCAGCCCGCTGTGACAAGCTGTGTGTCAGTAGCGTGGCTGTGTTTTATGGTGGATTACAGAGCGGGGGGGGGGCTTAGGGGGGATTGAAATAGCAACAGAGGCTGGGCTCTATAGGCAGACCCAGCCTCTGTATGTGGATTGTATTGTTAGAACTTCACCTCGGGTTCTCTTTAACCACTTGAGGACCACAGTCTTTTCGCCCCTTAAGGACCAGAGCCTTTTTCTCCATTCAGACCACTGCAGCTTTCACGGTTTATTGCTCGGTCATACAACCTACCACCTAAATGAATTTTACCTCCTTTTCTTGTCACTAATACAGCTTTCTTTTGGTGCTATTTGATTGATGCTGCGAGTTTTACTTTTTATTATATTCATCAAAAAAGACATGAATTTTGTCAAAAAAATGACTTTTTTAACTTTCTGTGCTGACATTTTTCAAATAAAGTAAAATTTCCTATACATTTGAGTGCGAAAGTTATTCTGCTACATGTCTTTGATAAAAAAAAAACCATTCAGTGTATATTTATTGGATTGGGTAAAAGTTATAGCGTTTACAAACTATGGTGCCAAAAGTGAATTTTCCCATTTTGAAGCATCTCTGACTATTCTGACCCCCTGTCATGTTTCATGAGGTTCTAAAATTCCAGGATAGTATAAATACCCCCCAAATGACCCCATTTTGGAAAAAAGACATCCCAAAGTATTCACTGAGAGGCATGGTGAGTTCATAGAAGATTTTATTTTTTGTCACAAGTTAGCGGAAAATGACACTTTTAGACAAAAAAAAAAAAAGTTTCCATTTCTTCTAACTTGCGACAAAAAAAATGAAATCTGCCACGGACTCACTATGCTCCTCTCTGAATACCTTGAAGTGTCTTCTTTCCAAAATGGGGTCATTTGTGGGGTGTGTTCACTATCCTGGCATTTTGGGGGGTGCCTAATTGTAAGCACCCCTGTAAAGCCGAAAGATGCTCATTGGACTTTGGGCCACTTAGCGCAGTTAGGCTGCAAAAAAGTGCCACACGTGGTATTGCCGTACTCAGGAGAAGTAGTGTAATGTGTTTTGGGGTGTATTTTTACACATACCCATGCTGGGTGGGAGAAATATCTCCGTAAATGACAATTTTTTGATTTTTTTTTTACACACAATTGTCTATTTACAGAGATATTTCTCCCACTCAGCATGGGTATGTGTAAAAATACACCCCAAAACACATTATACTACTTCTCCTGAGTACGGCGATACCACGTGTGGCACTTTTTTGCACCCTAACTGCGCTAAGGGGCCCAAAGTCCAATGAGTACCTTTAGGATTTCACAGGTCATTTTGCGACATTTGGTTTCAAGACTACTCACGGTTTAGGGCCCCTAAAATGCCAGGGCAGTATAGGAACCCCACAAATGACCCCATTTTAGAAAGAAGACACCCCAAGGTATTCCGTTAGATGTATGGTGAGTTCATAGAAGATTTTTTTTTTTTGTCACAAGTTAGCGGAAATTGATTTTAATTGTGTTTTTCCACAAAGTGTCATTTTCCGCTAACTTGTGACAAAAAATAAAATCTTCTATGAACTCACCATACTCCTAACGGTTTACCTTGGGGTGTCTTCTTTCTAAAATGGGGTCATTTGTGGGGTTCCTATACTGCCCTGGCATTTTAGGGGCCCTAAACCGTGAGGAGTAGTCTTGAAACCAAATGTCGCAAAATGACCTGTGAAATCCTAAAGGTACTCATTGGACTTTGGGCCCCTTAGCGCACTCAGGGTGCAAAAAAATGCCACACATGTGGTACCGCCGTACTCAGGAGAAGTAGTATAATGTGTTTTGTGGTGTATTTTTACACATACCCATGCTGGGTGGGAGAAATATCTCTGTAAATGACAATTGTTTGATTTTTTTTTACACACAATTGTACATTTACAGAGAGATTTCTCCCACCCAGCATGGGTATGTATAAAAATACACCCCAAAACACATTATACTACTTCTCCTGAGTACGGCGATACCACATGTGTGACACTTTTTTGCAACCTTAGGCCTAACGTCCTATTCACAGGTCATTTTGAGGCATTTGGATTCTAGACTACTCCTCACGGTTTAGGGCCCCTAAAATGCCAGGGCAGTATAGGAACCCTACAAGTGACCCCATTTTAGAAAGAAGACACCCCAAGGTATTCTGTTAGGAGTATGGTGAGTTCATAGATTTTTTTTTTTTTTTTTTGTTACAAGTTAGCGGAAAATGACACTTTGTGAAAAAAAAAATTACAAATCAATTTCCGCTAACTTGTGACAAAAAATAAAATCTTCTATGAACTCATCATACACCTAACAGAATACCTTGGGGTGTCTTCTTTCTAAAATGGGGTCACTTGTAGGGTTCCTATACTGCCCTGGCATTTTAGGGGCCCTAAACCGTGAGGAGTAGTCTGGAAACCAAATGCCGCAAAATGACCCTTGAAATCCTAAAGGTACTCATTGGACTTTGGGCCCCTTAGCGCAGTTAGGGTGCAAAAAAGTGTCACACATGTGGTATCGCCGTACTCAGGAGAAGTAGTATAATGTGTTTTGGGGTGTATTTTTACATATAACCATGCTGGGTGGGAGAAATATCTCTGTAAATGACACATTTTTGATTTTTTTTAAACACAATTGTCCATTTACAGAGAGATTTCTCCCACCCAGCATGGGTATGTGTAAAAATACACCACAAAACACATTATACTACTTCTCCTGAGTACGGTGATACCACATGTGTGACACTTTTTTGCAGCCTAGGTGCGCTAAGGGGCCCAACGTCCTATTCACAGGTCATTTTGAGGCATTTGTTTTCTAGACTACTCCTCACGGTTTAGGGCCCCTAAAATGCCAGGGCAGTATAGGAACCCCACAAGTGACCCCATTTTAGAAAGAAGACACCCCAAGGTATTCCGTTAGGGGTATGGTGAGTTCATAGAAGATTTTATTTTTTGTCACAAGTTAGTGAAAAATGACACTTTGTGAAAAAAACAATAAAAATTGATTTCCGCTAACTGTTAACAAAAAAATAAAATCTTCTATGAACTCGTCATACACCTAACAGAATACCTTGGGGTGTCTTTTTTCTAAAATGGGGTCACTTGTGGGGTTCCTATACTGCCCTGGTATTTTACGGGCCCAAAACCGCGAGTAGTCGGGAAACCAAATTTCTCAAAATGACTGTTCAGGGGTATAAGCATCTGCAAATTTTGATGACAGGTGGTCTATGAGGGGGCAAATTTTGTGGAACCGGTCATAAGCAGGGTGGCCTCTTAGATGACAGGTTGTATTGGGCCTGATCTGATGGATAGGAGTGCTAGGGGGGTGACAGGAGGTGATTGATGGGCGTCTCAGGGGGTGGTTAGAGGGGAAAATAGATACAATCAATGCACTGGGGAGGTGATCGGAAGGGGGTCTGAGGGTTTGGCCGAGTGATCAAGAGCCCACACGGGGCAAATTAGGGCCTGATCTGATGGGTAGGTGTGCTAGGGGGTGACAGGTGGTGACAGGAGGTGATTGATGGGTGTCTCAAGGTGTGATTAGAGGGGGGAAATAGATGCAAGCAATGCACTGGTGAGGTGATCAGGGCTGGGGTCTAAGGGCGTTGTGAGGGTGTGGGCGGGTGATTGGGTGCCCCAGGGGCAGATTAGGGTCTAATCTGATGGGTATCAGTGACAGGGGGTGATTGATGGGTAATTAGTGGGTGTTTAGAGGAGAGAATAGATGTAAACACTGCACTTGGGGGGTGATCTGACGTCGGATCTGCGGGCGATCTATTGGTGTGGGTGGGTGATCAGATTGCCCGCAAGGGGCAGGTTAGGGGCTGATTGATGGGTGGCAGTGACAGGGGGTGATTGATGGGTGGCAGTGACAGGGGGTGATTGATGGGTGATTGATAGGTGATTGACCGGTGATCAGTGGGTTATTACAGGGATGAAGAGATGTAAATATTGCACTCGCGAATTGATAAGGGGGGTCTGAGGGCAATCTGAGCGTGTAGGCAGGTGATTGGGTGCCCGCAAGGGGCAGATTAGGGACTGATCTGATGGGTAACAGTGACAGGTGGTGATAGGGGGTGATTGATGGGTAATTAGTGGGTGTTTAGAGGAGAGAATACATGTAAACACTGCACTTGGGGGGTGATCTGACGTCGGATCTGCGGGCGATCTATTGGTGTGGGTGGGTGATCAGATTGCCCGCAAGGGGCAGGTTAGGGGCTGATTGATGGGTGGCAGTGACAGGGGGTGATTGATGGGTGGCAGTGACAGGGTGTGATTGATGGGTGATTGATAGGTGATTGACAGGTGATCAGTGGGTTATTACAGGGATGAAGAGATGTAAATATTGCACTCGCGAATTGATAAGGGGGGTCTGAGGGCAATCTGAGCGTGTAGGCAGGTGATTGGGTGCCCGCAAGGGGCAGATTAGGGACTGATCTGATGGGTAACAGTGACAGGTGGTGATAGGGGGTGATTGATGGGTAATTAGTGGGTGTTTAGAGGAGAGAATAGATGTAAACACTGCACTTGGGAGGTGATCTGACGTCGGATCTGCGGGCGATCTATTGGTGTGGGTGGGTGATCAGATTGCCCGCAAGGGACAGGTTAGGGGCTGATTGATGGGTGGCAGTGACAGGGGGTGATTGATGGGTGATTGACAGGTGATTGACAGGTGATCAGGGGGGATAGATGCATACAGTACACGGGGGGGGGGGGGGGTCTGGGGAGAATCTGAGGGGTGGGGGGTGATCAGGAGGGAGCAGGGGGCAGTTTAGGGTTAAAAAAAAAATAGCGTTTTTAGATAGTGACAGGGAGTGATTGATGGGTGATTGGGTGCAAACAGGGGTCTGGGGGGTGGGCAGGGGGGGGTCTGAGGGGTGCTATGGGCGATCAGGGGGCAGGGGGGGGAGAAATCAGTGTGCTTGGTGCAGACTAGGGTGGCTGCAGCCTGCCCTGGTGGTCCCTCGGACACTGGGACCACCAGGGCAGGAGGCAGCAAGTATAATAGGCTTTGTATACATTACAAAGCCTATTATACTATTTACATGCGGCGATCCGGGTGCTAGTAACCCGCCGGCGCTTCCGAACGGCCGGCGGGTTACAGCGTGAGGGGGGGCGGAGCCAGTCGCTGGCGGCTGATTGCGTCACTAATGACGCGATCGCCGCATAACCACGCCTGCCGCCGCCTCTGCCGATGGGCGTATTGCGGTCGTTTGGGCCCAGTCTTTGCCGCCGCCCATCGGCTGGGGGCGGTCGGCAAGTGGTTAAGAGATCCAGCATTGTTTTTATTTCTAAGCAGAAAGCCAGCAAATGTCATCTTTCATAGTCTGTGATCACAACTGTACTGTAAATACTGGCATAGCTTTGTAGGTTTGGCACAAAGGGATTCTCTAAAATCTTATCTGACCACATAAAAACACATACAAATACAAATATGACAGGGACTTGCATCTTGAAGAGGAACTCCAGCCTAAACAAAGTTACTGTCATTAAGTTACATTAGTTATGTTAATTAAAATAGATAGGTAGGATAATCTCTTACCCACTCTGTTTTAAATGAACAGGCAAATGTTTGATTTCATGAGGGCAGCCATCTTTTTGGTTGAAAGGAGGTGACCGGGAGCATGAGACACAGTTCCAACTGTCCTGTGTGCGGATCACCCCTCCCAGTTGCTAGGCAACGTGAATAACAACATAGGAAATCCCATCATGCTCTGCACAGCATCAGGGAAAAACCGCCCGGGCAGATTTCTTTGATGGGGTGGAGCTTAGCTAAATGCAGCTAAAAAAGATGCTTTGGTAAGAAAAACAAAGTTTTGATTCTGTGAAACTGTTAAAGAAACACCAAGCCTTTTCAGTTCTGCTGAGTAGATTTTTAGTCCGGAGGTTCTCTTTAATTTGGGAATTTGCATGTTAAGGAGAACTAAAGAAAAACAGTTGAACATGGTGCAAACTCACTAGAAGTCTTATCTGATAGCATAAAACGCTATTGTCCATAAATGCTGTCGTTGTCTCCCCTCCTCATCCTCCTCCAATGCTATAAGCAGAGTTGCACTGACCCTGCATTCCCCCATTGCTCCCCACCCTGCTACATTTCCATGCCACCCAGCGGGAGAACAATTCTGAGTATAACACTGTGAGGTTTGCTGCGAGATATTCTCTTGGGTCTAAGGAGCATCAGCCAGTCCTTTCTTTGGAGAAGAGAAGTATAATCCCTTCTCTGGACGATTTTTTTTTCCGTTTGACCTGTTTGTTAATTTAACTTGCTGATTTAATATGGCTTCTGGTTTTCTTTCAGTATTTTGTGACTTGTTTATGTGAATTGTTGTTTTAGAGATAAAAACTGTGGCTGAAATAGAACTGAAAAGAATAGGAACAGAGCCCAAAGAAAGTGAATGCAGTGTTTCCAACAGCACACCGACCCAGACACTGACTGTGATAGAGACACAGAAGAAGTCGCCTCCTAGAGACAAGAAGCCAGAGTCACAAAGAAAAGCCAAAGCAAAGCCGAAGAGACGGAAGTGAGTATGAAATGCCTTTATGATGAGCCTATGTAAGGATCAGTGTTGCCAACCGCCCATAAATTTACGGGCAGCCCGTAATTTTTGATACAAATTAAGCTGCCTTTGATACAAATTAAGCTGCAGCGTCCGTAAAAGGGCGGCCGATTAGCCGCCCGCTCTGTTGCAGGAGGACAGCAGCGCAGTGGAGGGAGAGCTGTGGGCAGCGGTGGAGAAGGGGGGCAATCTCCCCCCCCCCCCTTCTCTCACATTAGTGCTCTCCCTCCCTCGCTGACTGTCCCCCTCCTGATCTAAGTGACGAGTGGCTGGCAGTGGCGTTTGGCAATGGGCGGGACTTACCTTCCGTCTCGCTCCTGCGCCGGAAGTTCTGCTGCTCTGGTCTGGACCAGACCAGAGTAGCGGCAAATCATCCCGCGCCGGCGACGAGAGAAGACGCAGGTAAGTTCCGCTCACTGCCGCCTGCCACTGCCAGCCACTCAGTCACTTAGTTCAGGAGGGGAGAGCGAGCTGCTCCCCTCCTGCTTTGGGGGGTCACCTGGCTAACCATGGGCACATATACATCTGGCTACATCTACTGGGCACATATAACCCTGGCTACATCTACTGGGCACATATAACCCTGGCTACATCTACTGGGCACATATACCTCTGGCTGCATCTACTGGGCACATATAACCCTGGCTACATCTACTGGGGACATATAACCCTGGCTACCCATGGGCACATATACCTCTGGCTACATATACTGGGCACATATAACCCTGGCTACATCTACTGGGCACATAACCCTGGCTACATCTACTGGGTACATATAACCCTGGCTACATATACTGGGCACATATAACCCTGGCTACATATACTGGGCACATATAACCCTGCCTACATATACTGGGCACATATAATCCTGCCTACATATACTGGGCACATATACCCCTGCCTACATATACTGGGGACATATACCTCTGGCTACATATACTGGGCACATATATGTGCTGGCTACATATACTGAGGACACTGGCTGTTTGCCATTATGTGCATTTACTGGTGCAAAGCTGTCTCTTATGTGCATTTACTGGTGCAAAGCTGTCTCTTATTATGTGCATTTACTGGTGAAAAGCTGTCTCTTATTATGTGCATTTACTGGTGAAAAGCTCTCTCTCATTACGTGCATTTACTGGTGAATAGCTGTCTCTCATTACGTGCATTTACTGGTGAAAAGCTGTCTCTCATTACGTGCATTCACTGGTGAAAAGCTGTCTCTCATTACGTGCATTCACTGGTGAAAAGCTGTCTGTTATTACGTGCATTTACTGGTGAAAGGCGGTCTCTTATGTGCATTTACTGGTGAAACGTTGTCTCTCATTATATGCATTTACTTGCCATGCCCACTTTAGTCGCCGCAAATTTCCTCGAACATGTTGCACCCTACCCATTTGACTGCCCCCTCATATGTGCCAGTCTAGAACCGGCCCTGTACCCCTGCCTACATATACTGGGCACATATACCCCTGGCTACCTGTTCTGGGGACATTTCTCCCCCTGGCTACCTGTTCTGGGGACATCTATACCCCTGGCCACCTATTCTGGGGACACCTATAGACCTGGGGCTACCTATTTTTGGGGAACCACTGCTGTCAGATTAAATGTATTTTGGGGAACTGCTGCCAGATTATGTGTATGTTGGGGGAATCGCTGCTGCCAGATTACATCTATTTTTTTGGGAACCACTGCCATATTATCTGTATTTTGGAAGAACCTCTGCCAGATTACGTGGATTTTTGGTGAAATGCTGTAAGATTACATGTATTTTGGGGGAAGGGGGGGAAACACTATGGCAGAGCTCAAACTTCCCTGGCAGACCTTTCACAGCAATATTAAAATCATGTATATTTGGCCCCACCCATGCCCACGCCCACATTCTGTTGCGTGGCGCTGGGGGTTTTGTCAGTAAAAAAAATCTTTTGTCAGTAAATTTTTAGGTATTTGTCAGTAAAAAATAACGTGAAAGGTTGGCAACACTGGTAAGAATGAACTAAAAATGATTTCCAATCCATTTTATTTGTTTTAAAGCCATAAGTAATGCTTGAGAAATGGGGGGTGTCTAGAGATGTCTTAGTGGAGTAGGGAGATCATGTGGGTATCCAGGACTCGCAGCTGCAACTAAGTAGAAACATGCTGCAGATGGCTCAACAGATTCAGGTTTATCCAGACTGCACAAAATAGTGTGAAAAAATGCAATACAGCAGGCACCTTGTCTTACAAGTACTTACAACTGTTTAATAAAGTTTATGTAAAGCTACAAAACTAGAATTTTATCATTTGAAATGATTGTGTATCAGTATGTTTCTTCCAGAACATTGTGCAGCCAGGGTACCCTGGCAGGCCGTCATCTGCCCTCTAAATGCGGTTTTGTTCAGAGGGCAATAGGAAGATGAGCCACGACCCAGGAAGTACTCCCACGACCCAGGAAGTACTCCTGGGTGGCGGCTTAGCTTCCGATTGGAGGAAGCTAGCGGAGGCAGGTAGCGGTGTGTAATATGGAGGCAATTCTGGGAAACTGACAAGCTGGCAGCTAAACAGACAGCTGGCGACAAGCAGATTGTCACTAGCCTGTCGCTATTTATCAGGGGGACAGCAGAGTCCGGGGGAAACTGGCAGCATCAGAAGGACACAGAGGCATGGCATTGTGCACATAACATGCCTCTGGGTCCTATTAAGATTTAAAAAATCTGCCTCGGGTTCTCTTTAACCCTCGTGCCGTTTGCCAATTCTGACGGCAAGGGGGCGGCGCAGCACTTTTTTTCTTTCTTTCTTTTTTTTTAATTTTAATCATGTGGCGAGCCCAGGGCTCGCTACATGATAGCCGCTGAGAAGCGGCATCCCCCTACCTAGTTCAATCGCCGCCGCGATCTTTGGAAGCAGGAAATCCCGTTCAGAACGGGATTTCCTGCAGGGCTTCCCCTGTCGCCATGGCGACGAGGCGAGATGTTGTCACCGACGTCATGGATGTCAGAGGGGATCCCGATCCACCCCTAAGCGCTGCCTGGCACTGATTGGCCAGGCTGCGCAAGGAGTCTGGAGGGGGGGGGGGGCGGCGGGTAGCGGCGAATCGGCAGCGATTGGGATATGCACGCAGCTAGCAAAATGCTAGCTGCGTGCAGTAAAAAAAAAATTGTGAAAATCGGCCCAGCGGGGCCGGAGAAATCCTTCTGCGCAGGTTACCCCGAGCTGAGCTCGGGATAACCGGCAGGAAGGTTAAGGTTGAGAAAACACAAACATTGTGACACACAGGGATCCTAGGCTTGCATGAGTGTTTATTTCTCCATTCTAGATTGATTACTTTTATCACAGACGGCTCGAGATAAAAGCCTAATTTACAGCAGGGAGTTTCTCAGTGCAAGGCTGACCTAATGCAGTGAATCTGTTTTCCTTGGATTCATTTTTCTTAACTAGCCCCCAGTGTGTTATTAAGTCACTAGATTTGTAAATCTGTATATTGTTTTCATAGTATATTGCTCAAAATTCTTCCTAGGGAACCAGCAACTAAATCTCCAAACAGAAAAGTAACAGACTACTTTCCAGTCAGAAGAAGCAATAGAAAAAGCAAGAAAGAGCTGGAGGTAACCAAACCTTAAAATATCCATCCTTATAAGA
This sequence comes from Hyperolius riggenbachi, assembly GCF_040937935.1. Taxonomy (NCBI): domain Eukaryota; kingdom Metazoa; phylum Chordata; class Amphibia; order Anura; family Hyperoliidae; genus Hyperolius; species Hyperolius riggenbachi. The sequence goes on from NC_090646.1 coordinate 666,753,795, forward strand.
TGTGTGCCTTTTTGTTGTTCTGACCCCCATTCCATTGCTGTTACAGTGTGAAGAAAAGCAGAGAGTGGATCATCTGATTACAAGTGCCACAGAGGAGGGGATGAAGGTAGTTCTTCACAAACTTACACTTGTTTATCCTAACTTGGCTGACACTAAAGCCGGCCATACACTAGACCGATCGACAGCAGATTAGATCACCGGGATCGAATCTGCTGTCACATCGTTTCACGCTAAACGCTAAATTTCGATCGATTTCGTCCCGAAATAGATCGATCCCGTCGATCGCTCCGTGTGGGAAATTACCGTTGATCGCCCGCGGTAGGGAGCGCATCGCTAGCGGCGTACGATCGACGTAGGTATACATTACCTGAAGCTGGCTCCCGACATGTTCTCTGCATCACCTCCCGTCTGGGAACCTCTCCGCATCACGGCATCCGTGTATAACTTCCTGTGTCACTGCAATGACAGCGGAAGTTCAAGTACTAATAGAGAATATATAAGAAGGAAGAACCGAGAGCCCAATATGGTGTAGTAAGTCAAGGCAAATGGTATATTAAAGAGAAAAATGTATACTCACAAACCAGGGTTACCTCCAGGCAACCACTATATAAGCAGGTGAGGAGATTAGCCTGTCCCCACTCAGGATTAAGAAGTCGCTCTCTGTAGACGTGAGAAGAAAGGGGTATCCCCCTCCGCCAAGGGTGGATATATGATATAGTATTTAGACTGAAAAGAGGCGCCAAACAGGTTAAAAGCAGTAATTAAAAATGTTAAAAATGCTTAGGAGGCAGTGGTGGACTTACCTCCAAGCAGACACAAGCAACTGTGTATTTCAACAAAAATTAGATTTATTGGTACACTCCAGCGCTCTATTTGAACTTCCGCTGTCACTGGAGTGACAGAAAGTTATAAGCGGATGCCATGATGCGGAGAAGATGCCCGGAACCAGGCTTCAGGTAATGTATACGGGGGGGACAGGCGGCAGGAGCAGCTCAACAGATTGTGATCGGTTTCAGGCTGAAATCGATTCACACTCTGTTTGCAGTAAAAGTAGCCATACGATCCCTCTCTGATCAGATTCGATCAGAGAGGGATCTATCTGTTGGTCGAATCTGATGGCAAATCGACCAGTGTATGGCTACCTTTATAGTGCTAAACTGGTGGCTTTCCGTGGGTGTGGTGGCTTTTAATGTTCGTTCTCTGATGTTCGAATGTGCAGCTTTTGCTGCGAAAGCTAACTGGAATATAAATAGTGTTGGGTAATTAATGTTCAGAATGCAGTCAGTTTTTCACCTACTCATAACAGAAGCATTGTGACTACTGTGCTTAGGGGCCCCTTTCCACTAGGGCCAAATGTGGGATGGGGAAAAGCTGCCAATACTTTGAATTATTTGCTGTCTGCGGTGCCATTCTGGATGGCATGCTGCAGACTCCTGGCTGTGCATGGCGTGGCTAAGTGATCTGCATGTGTGCTCCCATCACTGCAAGTGCCATTGTGGCTCCTGCAAGGTGCACACCGGCTAGTGGAAACCGGCCCTATGGCTTCTCTTTCACTTTAAAGCGGACCCAAACCAAACATTTTTTTAAATTAAAAATATGTAGTTGCACCACTCTGACCCATACAAAGATAAACACTCCTTCAAGCCTATGAGCATTTCAGTGCATGCTTCACCCTTCTCTTTTCATAGCTAGGGTTATACTGGGGGCAGCCATTAGCAATTCCTCCATTGCCGGACACCACCTACTCCACCAGTCTGCCGGATTCTGTCCCGACAATATGAAAGGAAGCGAGGGGTTCCTCCAATAAATGTAAAATATTTTATATTTGTCATCATGCAGCTGAAAAAAGGCTGCTATTTATTATTATAATTTAGAAAATAGATTTTATTTCTGAAATCTTGTACTTTTAATTTGGGTCCACTTTAAGCAAACCTGAAGTGACAAAAGTCAAAATATAAATACGTCATACTTCTCTTCCGCATAGTCTACTCATTCATTGCTTTCTCCTCTCCTTCGTTCTGTTTTTCCACTGATCAATGGAATTCTCCATCCTCCATTTTGAAAGTGGCTATTACTCCATAATGGCCTCCTGATCAGCACACAGTTAAACTGTAATATTGACTCACTTGACTCATAGGGAATCATGGACCTTACCTTGCTCATCAGTTGTCCTTTCAGGTATAACTGATAGCAACTGAGATATATATATATATTCTATCTATCTCAGTTGCTAACTGCAAGTAAAATGGATATCCCAACGCTCTAAACCCCCTCTAACCCCCCTCGAGCACATAACCACTGGTGCAGGATCTGGTCAGTCACGCTGTCCAAAACCACACAAGGGATCCGCAAACCACAGTAGGATGAATAAAAAACGCAATTCTTTATTTGAAAAACTCCACATAGTTGATCCTGTGGATATATTTGTCTTTCTGAAGCTTGTCGGGCTCACAATCTGCCCTTATTCATAGTATATATATATACATCCTTCTTGCATTTGTCCCTGGAAGAGAGGATAAAGGTTGTAGGGCTATTACAAAAAAAGCTCATTTGGGAACCCAGGGACTGCAGTGGTCAGAAGAAATGTTTTTTTAAAGGGAACCTGAAGCAAGGGGTAGATGGAGGCTGTCATATTTAATACAGTTGCCTGTCTGTCCTGCTGTTCATTCTGTCATTGGTAGCATGTGGATCGCATACCTGAAACAAGCATGCAGCTAATCTTGTCAGAAACATCTGATCTGCATGCTTGTTCAGGGTCCATAGCTAAAAGTATTATGCTAGGTGTACACCATTCAATTTCCCGGCCAATTGATGCGTTGAATTATTTCTGACATGTTTGATCAGCTCCCGATCGATAACTGGATTGATTTTCTACAGTAGTGATCGGAAAATCGATCCTGTTATCGATCGAGAGCTGATTGGACATGTTGTTAATAATCATTTTGACACATTGATGGGCTGGTAAATTGAATGGTGTGTACCCGAGCATTCGAGGCAGAGGATTAGCAGGATAGCCAAGCAATTTGTATTGTTTAAAATGAAATATATCAGCCTCCATATTCCTTTCTTCACGTTTGCTTTAATTTACAAAAAAGCAATTTCCACATCAATTGGATAAGCTGGGTGGGCAGCCGAGATTCTGAGGTGGTTTAATAACTGTCCTTATGACTTTTTGTCATTTCTGCTCAGACTGATAACATTCCTGGTAAAGGCCGAGGTGTGATCACAACTCGAGATTTTCATCGAGGAGAGTTTGTCGTTGAATATCATGGAGATCTAATTGAAATCACAGATGCTAAAAAACGAGAAGCAGAATATGCCCAGGATTCCTCCACTGGCTGCTATATGTACTATTTCCAATATCTTAATAAAACCTACTGGTGAGTCATTCATAATATGCAATTCTGTCCTGACACTTAAAGGGGCACTACAGCAAAAAACTGTAAAATGTAAAATATGTGCAAACATATACAAATAAGAAGTACATTTTTTCCAGAGTAAAATGAGCCATAAATTACTTCTCTCCTATGTTGCTGTCACTTACAATAGGTAGTAGAAATCTGACAGAAGTGACAGGTTTTGGACTAGTCCATCTCTTTATAAGGGGATTCTCAGTGATATATTTATTTTCAAAAGCACTTAGTGAATGGCAGTTGCTCTGTCCAACTGCCAAAAAACTGTGTAGCGAGCAGGGAGGCCAGCATCATTGTTTAAATCCTTTTTAGGGAATATCTTTATAAAGCATAAAAGCCTCGCTAAGAATCCCCTATAAAGAGATGGACTAGTCCAAAACCTGTCACTTCTGTCATATTTCTACTGCCTACTGTAAGCGACAGCATTCTAGGAGAAAAGTAATTTATGGCTCATTTTACTCTAGAAAAAAATGTACTTCTTATTTGTCTAAATTTTACAGTTTTTCACTGTAGAGCCCTTTTAAATGGAATGTTTAGTGTTTAATCTCATTTTTTGTGTTATTTGTATTTGAGGTATGGTTTGTTTTCCATTTTGATTTGCAGTACAACTACTGGTTTCACTGGTATAGTTGTTTGTAAGAACCGATACCTTAGTGCTGTAACCATGCTTTTACTATTACAACAGCAATGACTCGCTGTCTTGTAGACTGACGCCTGGGCCCTGCTGTCATCTAAGGAGCCACTTTAGGTTCCTGGATGCGAGTCTCATGTCAGGGAATGAAAGCTGCTAATGTGTGCTCCCATGGGTGCACGTCGCTATTGCTTGTGCATGTGGGCATCCATTTAAAATCATTGGGAACTACTAATAAAAAAATGAAGCAGATACATAGCTAAATAGAGGGAAGGCTGTGGGTCCTCTAGAACCTTCCTTCTCCTCTCCCAGCACCCGTTCCAGCGCTGGCTCCCTATAGCAGTATTTGACTAATTTGGTGAAATACTGCTATCTCCGCCACTGAAGGAAGGGTTGGGGAGCCTGAGTGCTCCCAAAGACGGGCCGCTCCATACTGCACACACGAGAGTTCCCTCTCCTATACTAACATGTGCGCAGTGGAGCCGCCTGTCTTCTGGAGCACTCTGCTCTCCAAGTCCCTCGCAGCGGGGGATTTATACGGGGGAGCCAGTGCTTAAAATGATCCTCCGGACGAAAAATCTACTCAGCAGAACTGAAAAGGTTTGGTGTTTCTGTAACCGTTTCACAGCATCAGAACTTTGTTTTTCTTACCAAAGCATCATTTTTAGCTGCATTTTTACCTAAGCTCCACCCATCAAAGAAAAAAAGCCCGGGCTTTTTTCCCTGATGCTGTGCAGAGCATGATGGGATTTCCTATGTTTACGTTGCCTAGCAACTAGGAGAGGTACACAGGACAGTTGGACATGTGTCTCATGCTCCCTGTCACCTCCTTTCAACCAAAAAGATGGCTGCCATCATGAAATCACAAACCTTTGCCTGTCCTTTTAAAACAGTGTGGGTAAGAGATTATATTACCTATCTATTTTAATTAACATAACGTAACTTAAAGGAGTTGTCAGGCAAAAAGTTAGAAAATAAGCGCTACTTACCGGGGGCTTCCTCCAGCCCCAAGCTCCCAGCACGTCCCTCGCCGCAGCTCTCCCCGCAGCCGTTCTCCGGAGTGCCGACCCGGTCCCCGGCGATGACGTCAGAGCGACCAGGAGGTTGCTCTGTACTGCGCGCTGTCAATCACCGCCACGTGGGCCGGAGCGGACTGCGCAGGCGCAGAACTACTAGTTCCTCTTTAACGGAGGGGACCAGGGGAGGAATGGAAAGGCTCTATAGGACTCAGGGCCTTCCCTCTCCTTAAGGTGGCCACACACCATACAATTTTTTAAATATCTGTTCAAGTCAAGAATTGCAACCAATTTTTCTGACTGATTGTAACATTTCAAAAATCTGACCGATGTACCACACACCTATGTTCAATTTTTCCTCAATTATGATTAAAAAATGATTGGAAACTCTGAGAAAATTGCTAGGGTGTAAATATTAATAAGTTGACAATCTACCACACAACATTTTCATAAAAATTGATCAGAAAAATCCACCACTCCCGATCAACTTTTATCGAATAAAAACGGGAGATCCAATCGAATGAAAAATGGGCTACATGATCCCGGGGGTTGATCGTAACAGGTAGCCACAAAAATCGCAGCTCCCCGTCACTCCTGAGGGCCGCAGTGGCCCACTTTCACTTTTGTCACCTACAGGTCACGATGCTGCAATGAGATTCATTCTCTTATTCAGCGTGTAGAGAGGCGGGGGAGCTGCAGGGGGTGTGGCCAGGGAGAGAGAACTGCCCAATGGCCGCTCGCTCTGGAAACCATGAAGCAAGAGGCACGTTTGCGGTTTGCTAAAAACCTCAAACCGCCGGTGTGCACCAGCCCATAGAGATACATTAGCCACGCGGAGTTTCAGGCGGATGCTGCCGGCGGATCCCCCCAGTGTGCACTGGGCCTTATACTTGGCAAGCGGTGATGCACTGGCTCTTCTGACCGGCATGAATGTTTTCAGCAGTATCCATAGCTTTTTAGGTGGGATTGAACCAGTCTGGTTGGCTTCCACTCACCACATACATTATCGAGGCATCCTTGCCCTATCAAGTTACGTTATGAACGGTCTGGGGTTTTCCTATTTTGCTGATCACTAACTATGCCTATTTTTTTATTTTCAGTGTTGATGCAACAAAAGAAACTGGTCGTCTAGGAAGACTGATAAACCACAGCAAGAATGGGAACTGTCACACTAAGCTACATGACATCAACAATGTACCTCACCTCATACTGGTTGCATCAAGGGACATAAAAGCTGGGGAAGAACTGCTGTATGACTATGGAGATCGGAGCAGATCTTCCATTGAAGCACATCCATGGCTCAAGCATTGACCTATATAGAGATGACTGGATTTTACCCTTTGTGAATGGATTTGGTTTTAAACGGAGCCCTTTTTTCCCATTAGTATCGCACAGTTAAAAAAATGAAATGCAGGAAGTTTGCCATAGTGATTAAAGGGATACTGTAGGGGGGTCGGGGGAAAATGAGCTGGACTTACCCGGGGCTTCTAACGGTCCCCCGCAGACGTCCTGTGCCCGCGCAGCCACTCCCCAATGCTCCAGCCCCCGCCTCCGGTTCACTTCTAGAATTTCAGACTTTAAAGTCTGAAAACCACTGCGCCTGCGTTGCCGTGTCCTCGATCCCGCTGATGTCACCAGGAGCATACTACGCAGGCCTAGTATAGTCTGTGTCTGCGCAGTACGCTCCTGGTGACATCAGCGGGATCGAGGACACGGCAACGCAGGCGCAGTGGTTTTCTGACTTTAAAGTCTCAAATTCCAGAAGTGATCCGGAGGCGGGGCCAGAGCATCGGTGAGTGACTGCGCGGGTACAGGACGTCTGCGTGGGACCATTAGAAGCCCTGGGTAAGTTCAACTCATTTTCCCCCGACCCCCCTACAGTATCCCTTTAAGTTATGTGTGTCTCTTCCTGGAATTCTGGGATGTTTCTTACATGTCTTCAGACACTGAATGCTGCAGACTTACTGTTGGTATTATAAGGGCTGATAGAAACGTTAAATGTTTGTTGGTCATGTAAAGACTGACCTGATAACCATTGTGCAGCAGACCTCCCATGGTCGGAATAAAACCACAACCAGCTAGGAGGAATATCTACCTAAACAGATCACTTCTTTCCTAAGCCTGATTGGTCCCAGAGGAGGGCAGAGCTTTGCTCAGAAACAAGATTATTGCCTGATGTAAACTGCACGCTGTTTGGCTCAGGTAACAGGTGCGTTGTTTATGTACACCGGTAACAAGTGCGTTGTTTATGTACGTCGCTTTATGCACCATGTGTGACCGGACAGATTTTGGAAAATATCCATCTGTGTGGCATGAAGGACTTCCTAAGCAATCTATTATGTTGTATTCCGTCGATTTCCGCTTCAGGGAAAATTGCCATAAACCGTTTAGTACAAAGACTCTTCCACCAGATTGCAGAATGTATGGCTAATATTCATTCCCGATTGCATTGAATTATCACAGGCTAAAAATTAGCAATTATGTGCAGATCCTTGATTCAGAACCAACAGTATACATTAGAGATTATGAAGCACTGTAAGTTTATTAAGTTTAATTATTGTACATGGTTCAGTAGTCTTTAATGTTCAGAACATCTTTGTCTGGCCAATTATACACTATTGGATGACTGGTGGCTGTTTGTGTGCTGCATGTTACACTGCTTTGCTTAATAAGCTCTTTACTCCCAAGGCCTCTTAAAACGGGGTTTATGTAGTGAAGCAAAGCTCCGTATCTTGCCATGACACAAGTAGGGATGGTCATTAAGATGCAAATAATTGAGTTGATGCAGGATTATGCAAATTCTGTATGGACCAATCAAATTCTACCTTTGTGGGACTTCATTGGTACATTTTCAAGTTGCATAAATTTGCTAAATCCTTCATCAACTCAGAATTCTTTACATCTCCTGAATTGAGGCTCATAAGATGGATGTCAAGTGGTCTGAATAGTTAGGCTGACAAGTGGGTTGTAATTACCCTTAGTTACCCTGCACCCACACAGATGGTGGTAGACTTCTCCCCTCCCTCTCCCCCCCCCCCCCCCCCCTTCCTTTCTCCTCAAGTCATAGAAGTATTTTTACTGAGCAAGTTCTTCAGTTCTTCATGGACAGTCACAGGAAACCGTTTACCCCTTTTGTACGGCTGTAGATGACTTTGTCCCCAAATAGGTGAATACAACCTCCTACATGAAATGATGGCAAGCTGGCAGCATGGTTTTTAGTAATAAGAATTGTATAGCTAGATATAATTTTTTAAATGCACCATTTTCTTCTTGTCCTCCATTAGACCAAGTAAAAAAAATGTGAATTGAATGAAGTGAAAAAGAATATAGCTTTTAGGAAAAGGCCCCGTTCAGACTGCAGAACGCGGACCGCAACGCATGTGGACCGCAACGCGTACGAACGCACGCCATCCGCGGTCGTATGCGTTGCGTGGCTGATCCCATCACTGAAAAGTGAATGGGACAGCCACGCGTTTTTACAAAAAATGCGTGCAGCATGCGTTCCCGGACCGCACAGGTCCGGAACGCATGCAGTGTGAACATCAGACATTGCACTCTATGCAATGTCTGATGTCGTGCGTGTCGGCCACCTGCACGCGTTTCCAAAACGCGGCTGGAAACGCGTGCAGTGTGAACGGGGCCAAAGTGTATTTATCCTTTGTCTGTGCAGCTGAGGCAAAAGATGAACAAGGCTGTAATGAAGCCTCAGGGTATTTGTTTACACGATCCTCTGCTTCCATCACTGCCCCTGGAGTACGGAGGAATCAGAAACTGGTTTTAGGGATATTGAACAGGTCATGTATTCCATGTCTTTATAGGAACAGGAGTTGGAAATTAGAGTGCTTTTTTTAAAGGAATAGTCAGGCTTGTTTCCACTACACGCAGATTCTGCATGCAGAAAACTGGCTCCAATGAATGCCTATGGGAAATCTGCATCAGAAAAATCGCGTTCAGTGGAAACAGGCCCATAGGCATTAATTGGAGTCAGTTTTCTGCATGCAGAATCTGCGTGTAGTGGAAACAAGCCCTGACTTACCTGGCGCTTCTACCAGCCCCATGCAGCCATCCTGTGCCCTTGTAGTCACTCACTGCTGCTCCGGTCCCCCTCCCCCAGCCAGTTTCTTACATTTGCTTACATTTTTATGCATTCCCGCTGTTGCAGGAACATTCACATACATTTATACGTGTTAGTAACACGTTGCACCACTAAACCGTAAAAACGTATGTGTTAATGTTCCTGCAGCAGCCGGAATGCGTAAAAATGTAAGCATTGCGGCCAGAAGACCCCGAGGTCGGCAAAAACAAAATTAGGTGGCGGTGGGGGACTGGAGATGCAGTGAGTGACTCCGGGGGCACAGGATGGCTGCAAGGGGCTGGGAGAAGCCCCAGGTAAGTGGTTTTGTTTTTTCCTGACAATTCCTTTAAGCTGAAAAGTGGCAACAGCTTCTTCTGAAATGGAAAGAAATGATTGAAGATAGGACAAAATCTGTATAGAAAAGCAGCCTAGACTTGTAGACTTCACAGAAAGCCATCCCATCTTCCTCTGCATAAAACACAATTTAGTCATTCTTGTTAGTATGGCAGATCTTCTTTAACTGCTTCCTGGTCATTGGGTTATGAAATATGAATTTTGCTTCCTGTTCTTGACTGATGTATTTTTGAATAGCAGAGAGAGGGGGAAAGTGACTTCTTTTTAATATAATATTTTGTTAGCCATGAAATTCTGCGCTATGATGGATGCAGGATTATAACTGATATTTTTGAGCTAGATTTAGGCCATGTTCCCACTTCACAAGGCGCAGAAACACGTCTTTCCAGTGGTTTGAGTGTTAGCAGTGTGCAGACATGGGAACCACAATATGGGACTGTGTACATCTTTACAGATTGCTGAATATCGCCTATAGAGGGAACAGGGCCTTTAGCTTACTCCAGTCTGTCCTAAATGGTGTTACTGTAGAAGCCCAGATTCGTCTAGCAAGATTTTTTTTTTAATGCATTGAGTGTAAAATATGACAAACATTTTTATATTGTAAAATAAGAATTCTGTGGAATAAATATTTATTGGTATGAGACAAGTTTGTGTATTTTTCTTTTGTCCCAGATTTAAGATTTTGAATCTTAAAAGGACAACGCCAGCGAAAAAAATTAAGCAGTTAAAATTGACAGGATTTGAACTAGTCCATCTCTTTATGGGGTATTCTCTGGTATTGTCTTTGTCAAAAGCATTTCCTGAACAGCAGTTGAATAGTCTGACAAAATAGTGCGCAAGTGAGTAGGGAGGCTGGCTGATATCTTACTATTTTGGCAGTTAGAGAGAAATCGTAACCAAGAATTGAACTTCATCCCAATCAGTAGCTGATACCCCCTTTCCCATGAGAAATATTTTTACCTCCTCTCAAACGGATCATCAGGGGGCGCTGTATGGCTAATATTGTGGTGAAACCCCTCCCACAGTGTGATGTCAGCGCCTCACAGCACTGAGGTCCTGACATCACACAGTGTGAGAGCCTTGTTGCATTGTGGGAAATAACAGCTGTTTCCAACTGCCAAAAAAGCAAGCAGCATCTCCTTCTACTGACATCACCTGCCAGCAGTGAAAATGTCACCATGTGATAAATATCAGAATGTAAATCGGGGAGAGGAAAGATTTTACAATGGCAAACACTGACTAAGGCCCAGGGCACACCGAGCGGTTTTTGGAGCAATCCGCCGGCCGCATCCGCCACTAAAAACGCTTGTCTAATGTATTGCAATGGGATGGTGCACACCGGCGGTTTGCGGTTTTTGCCAAGCCGCAAACGCGCCTCCTGCTGCGCGTTTGCGGTTTTCGGAAGCGTTTCGTCCTCAATGTAAAGTATAGGAAAAACGCTAGTTCAGAGCGGTTTGCCAGGCATTTTTGTTACAGTAGCTGTTCAGTAACAGCTTTTACTGTAACAATATGTGTAATCTGCTACACAAAAACGCACGCAAAACCGCTAGGTATGTTTAGAAAACCTCTCTAAACATACCTAGAATCGCTCTGAAATCAACTCCCAAAACCGCTAGCAGATTGCGGATGTGCTAGCGGTTTTGGTGTGCACTGGGCCTTAATCATTTATACATAATTATTGTAAAAAGTAAGCCCTTTTTTTCATTACGTTATTTTCCCTGGAGTTCCTCTTTAAACTGCCATTCAGGAAATGCTTTTGAAAACATGTAAAACCCTGAGAATCTCCCATGAGCGGCTGGACTAGTCCAGGCATGGGCAAACTTGGCCCTTTAGCTGTTAAGGAACCACAATGCATTGCAGGAGTCTGACAGCCACAGTCATGATTCATAAAGGCAAATGCATTGTGGGACTTGTAGTTCCGTAACAGCTGGAGGGTCGAGTTTGCCCGTGCCTGGACTAGTCCAAAACCTGTTGCATTTGTCAGACTTTAAAGGGAACCTGACACGAGTAAAAGTATTTAAAATAAACACATGACGTAGCATACTAACCTCACCGTCAGTTCCTCTCAGAAGCTCACTATTTTCTTCTTGCATTGATCCCTTCCAGTTCTGACAATATTTTGTCAGAACTGAAATATACCGGTTGCTGTCAGTTATATATCAGCAGCTGTCAGTTACAACTGAATGTGCAAGGTAATGTCCATGTTTCCCTATGGCTCAATTGGGTGATATTACAGTGTAACAGTGTGCTGACCAGGAAGCTATTATGGGGTAATGGCCATTTTGAAAATGGAGGACGAAGAATTCCATTGATCACAGTGGACAAATGGGATGCAGGAGAGGAGAAAGAGATTGATGAGTAGACTACACAGGAGGTAAGTATGACCTGTTTATGGTTATTTTTACTTTTTTATTTTCAGGTTCTCTTTAAGGCTTGTTTTACACACATAACTGTGTCCCGTCCTGTCAGTTTTTTTTTTTTACAGCTGGCATCAGTCTTATGTTTCTCTGGCTTTGTTCAGACACACATCTGTACATATCTGGTCCATCGAGAGAAAACAATACCAAACTGACAGGACTGGACCAGACACGTACACATTTGTGTGTGAAACAAGCCTAACTGCTTACCTTTTTCACTGGAGTGGTCTTTGAAGCTTGATATTGGCTTTGGGGTGAGAATGCTGCAGGTTTTCTGTTTCTTTAACACTGAAGGCCAAAGTGTATCTTCAGTCAGAGAAGTATAACAGAATTGCGTTCCCTATAGCCAGGAGGTAATCCCAGTAATAAGATGTAAGAGATTTTTTTCGATACAATGTTGCAGTTGTACTTCACTATATAGTACTTATAACCGCGGTGCACACCCTTGATAAGTTATTGGAAAAGATCTATGATCATCAGCAGGTGAAAAGAGAATCACCAATGAATGAATGTTCTTGGACATAATGAACAAGCTATCCAGCTGGATCCATTCATGTTTGTACAAATTATTATTATTATTATTATTAAGTATTTATATAGCGCCGACATCTTACGCAGCGCTGTACAGAGAATATATTCTTGTCACTAACTGTCCCTCAGAGGAGCTCACAATCTAATCCCTACCTTAGTCGTATGTCTATGTATGTATCATGTGGTGTATTTATTGTAGTCTAGGGCCAATTTTAGGGGGAAGCCAATTAACTTAATTAACTAAATGTATGTTTTTGGGATGTGGGAGGAAACCGGAGTGCCCGGAGGAAACCCACGCAGACACAGGGAGAACATACAAACTCCTTGCAGATAGTGCCCTGGCTGGGATTCGAACCAAGGACCCAGCGCTGCAAGGCGAGAGCGCTAACCACTACGCCACCGTGCTGCCCAAATATTGTTAGAGTATGATGACCATTGGTGCAAGATGGCTCCGATGAACTTTGAATGAAAGTCCTCACTTCCTATGTGTGGTACATGAACATCAGGTCTTCTACCTATGCCACAGGCAATCTGTACACACAGAGTTGTGGCATCACATCATGTTGGGCAATCATACACAAAACCTTTATTTAATGTACGGGGGGGGGGGGGGGGTGTTTCATGCTGCAATCTTGCGCACTACATGCAATTTTTTTTTTGTCCTGCATGCTGCGTTTTTCTTCTTTTGTTGATGGCTTCTAGGGAAAATCAGATTCGCAAATCGGATTTGGGATTTGCAGTGTGCAAGAGGCCTAAGGGCCTGTACACACTTCTGCGCTTGCACTGTGTTTTTAAAATCGCAAAGCCTACATGAAAATAGAAAAATCGCATCACACCAGTGTGTACAGGTCTTCACGATTTTCATGATTTTTCAAGAGACTTTGCCATTAAAAAACGCATGCGATTTTAATAGCGCAAGCACAGCAGTGTGTACAGGCCCTAAAGCTGATTTCTGTAATCAGTCCTTCAATGGCACACATCAGAAGAGCGCTCCTTTTTCCACCTTTTAAAGTGTTATAATTCTGCAATGGCTGGCTGGAAAAGTCAGTGGGAAATGAGAAGAGGGGATTCTGGAGCACTGGGGACCGCCTGAAATAAAGCTCTATACTAGATGTAAACTTGATGCAATTTTTATAGAAATGTATGCATTTTCCACTTGCATCCTAAAATGCACTGGCTTCCCCCAAATCTCCCCTCAGGCTGTAGTAAGCTTCTTTTTTTAACCACCCTGGCGTTCTGATTAAATCGCCAGGGTGGCTGCGGGAGGGGTTTTTTTAAATAAAAAAAAAACTATTTCATGCAGCCAACTGAAAGTTGGCTGCATGAAAGCCCACTAGAGGGCGCTCCGGAGGCGATCTTCCGATCGCCTCCGGCGCCCAGAATAAACAAGGAAGGCCGCAATGAGCGGCCTTCCTTGTTTTGCTTATATCGTCGCCATAGCGACGAGCGGAGTGACGTCATCGACGTCAGCCGACGTCGTGACGTCAACCGCCTCCGATCCAGCCCTTAGCGCTGGCCGGAACTTTTTGTTCCGGCTACGCTGGGCTCAGGCGGCTGGGGGGGACCCTCTTTCGCCGCTGCTCGCGGCGAATCGCCGCAGAGCGGCGGCGATCAGGCAGCACACGCGGCTGGCAAAGTGCCGGCTGCGTGTGCTGCTTTTTATTGCATCAAAATCGGCCCAGCAGGGCCTGAGCGGCAGCCGCTGGCGGTGTTGGACGAGCTGAGCTCGTCCAGACCGCTCAGCTGGTTAAAGGACAACTGGTAACGTGAATGATTCATTGTGCACTGTATTGCATGATTGAACAGACCTGCAATTTCCTGCATTTATACATCCTTTAACCACTTTACCACAGCAGGTGCGGATATCTACGCCCCTTTTTCCACCCCTTCCCCACCAGGGGCGTAGATAGTCACACCTCCCGCCGTTGTCCGTGCTCCCGCTCGCTCGTGTGCGCGCTCCCGCACTCATGCACACCGCCGGCCGCTCGCCCGGAGATCAATGAACGGGGAAATCCGTTCCCGTTCGTTGATCTAAGCCCCCCAGCAATGATCGGCTGCTTCTATGAGAAGCAGCGATCATTGTGACAAAAAAAAAGTTTTCCAGCCTCACTGAACTTCCTGTAAGCGTCCTTCCAACACTTACAGGTCGCATAATCAAAAAAGTACTGTGGCCAAATAGTAAAACTACACCCAAAAGCATTTTTCATATACAAATACATTGTTTTACACTATAAATTAACTAATTACCTCCCACACTCCCCAATTTTTTTTTGTTGTAATAAAAAAAAAATATACAATAAAAAAATACATAAGGGACTGAACTCTTTAAATATTTATGTCAGGAGGGTATAACACTGCTACTTTATAAATGATGGGCTTGTAATTAGGGATGGACACTAAACTGAAAAAAAATGCACCTTTATTTCCAAATAAAATATTGGCGCCAAACATTGTGATAGGGACATAATTTAAACGGTGTAATAACCGGGACAAATGGGCAAATACATTTTAATGTGCTTTAATTACAGTAGCATGCATTATTTAAAAACTATAATGGCCGAAAACTGAAAAATAATAATTTTTTTCCCACATTTTTTCCTATTTTCCCATTAAAACATATTTAGAATAAAATAATTCTTGGCATAATGTCCCACCTAAAGAAAGCCTAATTGGTGGCGAAAAAAACAAGATAAAGTTAATTTAATTGCGATAAGTAATGATAAAGTTATGACGAATGAATGGAAGGAGCGCTGAAAGGTGAAAACTGCTCTGGTGTTTCAGGGGTAAAACCCCTCAGTTGTGAAGTGGTTAACTTGTTAAGCCACCACCCTCTGAAACAAAGGATCTCCGATTTCAATATTTGTACCGCAAGCATGCAATGGTCAGTTTGTCTGACTACTGATGATTTTTGTATCCTATGTAGCATTCTTGCATCTGTGACAGGCAGCCTCCTCCGGAGCCATGAAACATAACACAGCATCTCTACTATAAAGCATGGAACATCCCACCCACTGCTGCTTTTCCATGTTATTCGCCTTTAATGCAGCTCTCCTAGTCCTAATGGCCACTTCAGATTACAAAGCATACAGTATTTGTGGGTTATGGTTTACAAAGCACTAAAGTACTTACACCTATTCTCCTGTTATGCTCCAGCCTCATGTACTTTGTAACTGTTTCCAAATCAAGCTACAATACACGTTTTGCAGGTAAGGTTGACAGCTGGGGTGTTTAGTATTCCAGCAATGTGGATTAAACTAAGGTGGATATCAACAAAGCATGCACTTGCTGGTGGTACTCGGGACAGGGAAGGAAACACTAGGGTTACATTTTTTCAAAACCAGCGCAAACAGAATAAGAGTTGGTGAGCTCCTGGCCAGTGCATGAGAGCAGCTGGCGGGATAAATGCCTCCTATACGAGGATAGGAACACATGCGTTTAAAAAAAAAAAAAAAAAGTTTGATGTATTTCCACTTCCTGTTGGGGAGTACACTGTGCTTCAGAGTTTAGAGCAGTCACAGATGCTATCTTCACACCTTCCCCTAAATAAATAATGGGTGGCTAGAGGGGGGAGCGTGGCTGCAGCTCTTATAGCTATTAGAAACCAGGGGGAAAATGGTGCTTGATTCACTTTAATAAGTAAAATTTGAAAGGTATAAAATTCGGGGCAAGACATTTAATTGAATCATGTTGAGTTTATCTGCCCAAGAGATAAAGTGTTCCATCGCTATAGGTCCAGCAAAAACCTGTTTTACCAAGTGTGGATAGTTTAACTGAAATAGGTTTTCAGGGTCTGGGTGTATAGTGATATATATTTAATACTAGAAGATTTCATTATGAACGGCATGTGGCCTATGTAACAAGATTTACCGCAGCCCCATATCAGCCAGGTTCCAGTGCGAAACATCCACCCCGTAAAGTGAACCTCTGGACTAAAAATCTACTCAGCAGAACTGAAAAGGTTTGGTGTTTCTTTAACAGTTTCACAGCATCAGAACTTTGTTTTTCTTACCAAAGCATCATTTTTAGCTGCATTTTTAGCTACATTTTTAGCTAAGCTCCACCCATCAAAGAAAGAAAGCCCGGGCTTTTTTCCCTGATGCTGTGCAGAGCATGATGGGATTTTATTGTTATTCACGTTGCCTAGCAACTGGGAGAGGTGCTCATGCTCCCTGTCACCTCCTTTCAACCAAAAAGATGGCTGCCCTCATGAAATCAAACGTTTTCCTGTTTTTAAAACAGGGTGGGTAAGAGATTATATTACCCATCTATTTGAATTAACATAACTAATGTAACTTAATGATAGTATGTTTGTTTAGGCTGAAGTTCCACTTTAAGGCTGGATGTTTTGGGCCGGTTTTACCATGTTTTGTTACAAAGCTTTGATGCAATACGGTTTCTCACACCTGCATTTTGCCTTAATGCATTTTCTGTTGCAAACATAACTGAAGTTTTTTGTTTTTTTTGTAAACCGTATCTTTCAGTACAACTTAAACTATTTTGTGAAGTAAAAATAAAATAAGGCTGTATACATATTAAATATTTTTTTTGGTGGGGGTTACTTTTGATTGTACAATTGCTTAGGAATATTTCTCCTCGCTTCTGAGCCGTTTGCTGGACTTTACAGTTTTTCTCACTAAACTGTTTTTTCTGCACTTCCTCCGCATGCTGTACGAAAGGTTTATTGACTTTTTTTTCACTATTACCGCCAAGTTACTGCACTATTTTACTAAATTTTACTCTCACCCGGAAACATTTTTGTGAATGTGGAAATGGTAAAAAAAATTGGTGATTGATGTCGGTAATTTTTTTTTCAAAAAATTCCTTTACCGCGCATGTATTGTGAATGGAGGCTTATGTATACATTGCAGGTGTAACGTGCGTTTACGGGCTGCTCACAGTACAATTTAGCGAATGAAGCCCAATACGTTATTTAGCAGCCGAGAAATTGCTTCATGTCTTCTTGTCTTGTGATTGTGCCAGTGACATATTTGCTCTAAAACTTGTTTTTTTTTAATAAGAGCGAGAGAGGAAGGGATCACACAGACCGCAATGGAGGGGAATTCCACTAACAGCAATTCAGGGGAATTCTGGTAAATGGATTCAAATATTTATTGGATTTAAAGAGACACTGAGGCGAGAAAAAAATGATGATATAATGAATTGGTTGTGTAGTACGAATAATTACTAGAACGTAAAGAGACTCTGAAGCGAATCTAAATTCTCTTTATTAACTTGTATTCATTTGAAGCACCATAAGCCCTGCTAAACCGCCGCTATCCAACACGGCAAAACGAGGGATTTATACCCCTCAAATCCCCTCTGCAAAATCCACGACTTTCTTGGTCATAGATTTTGCTGCTCAATGAGGCAGAGCTTTGAGCTGTAGCTCTGCCTCCATGCGCGTCAATCTGCCCGAGGATCTCCGCCTCTCAGTGAAGAAAGACTGTGAGGGGCGGAGAGAGGCGGCGATCAGTGGGGATTGACGTGCGAAGAGGCAGAGCTGCAGCCATAAGCTCTGCCTCAAGCAGGAAGCGCTCCCCAGACACAAGAGAGGGGATTTGGGGGGTATAAACCCCTCGTTTTGCTGCGGGATAGCGGAGGTTTATGGTGCTTCAAATGAATAAAAGTTAATAAAGTGAATTTAAACTTGCTTCAGAGTCTTAAAGAGACTCTGTAACATTAAAAAGATCCCCTGGGGGGTACTCACCTCGGGTGGGGGAAGCCTCCGGATCCTAATGAGGCTTCCCACGCCGTCCTCTGTCCCACAGGGGTCTCGCTGCAGCCCTCCGAACAGCCGGCGACTGTGCCGACTGTCAGTTCAATATTTACCTTTGCTGGCTCCAGCGGGGGCGCTGTGGCGACTTTCGGCACGGAAATAGACGGAAATACCCGATCTCCGTCGGGTCCGCTCTACTGCGCAGGCGCCGGAAACTTGCGCCTGCGCAGTAGAGCAGACCCGACGGCGATCGGGTATTTCCGCCTACTTCGGAGCCGTCAGAGCGCCTGCGCAGGAGCCAGGAAGGTAAATATTACGTCACCGCTGCACAGAGGGCTGCAGCGAGACCCCTGACGGATGGAGGACGGCGTGGGAAGCCTCATTAGGATCCGGAGGCTTCCCCCACCCGAGGTGAGTACCCCCCAGGGGCCGTTTTGTCGTTACAGTTCCTCTTTAAGTAGCAAAGAAAATATTCTCATATTTTTATTTTCAGTTATATAGTGTTTTTTATAACATTGCATCATTTTCTAATATTTGCAGTTTACACACTACTCAGCATTCTAAATTATTTTACAGAGCAGGCCAGTGAACTATTGACCTGTCCTCTGCAGAGAAAATAAAATACAGTGACTGACAGTTGCGATAACAAGCTTCAGAAGACAGAGCTCTCTGCGACTTTGAAAGTCGTGGAGCTCAATGGCTCTTTTGCATAGATAACAACTGGAGTTTTTTTTAACTCTTCCTGTACTGCAAACAATATTAGACTCATGTCTCTGTTCCTAATGTTTTATTTCTTAGCTGTACTACACATACAAATCATTATATCATCATTTTTTTTCACTTCAGTGTCTCTTTAATAAATGGCCTTTATTATAAAAGTGTCTTTTTTTTTTTCTTTCTACTGTAGTCACATAGCATTAAAAAATAGATGTCCCGCCTGTGAGACAACCGTGTGTTGTCTGGGAATTAATACTCTAAGGCTGGTTTCACAGTGGGACGTTACAGGCGCACGTTAGAGCAGCCTGTAACGCACCGCCACCGCACAGCAATGAAAAATCAATGGGCTGTTCACAGTGCCCACGTTGCGTTACATTGGAACGCAGCACGTACGTTGAAAGTGCTGCATGCTGTGCGTTAGACTGTGCGCACATGCTCAGTAATGTTGGAGGACGAGGTCTCCCCTCCTCCTCCTCGGCCAGCCACATGGCTAATTAATATTCACTGCACGATGTGACGTGCAGTGTTTACTTCCTGGAGCGCCGTTCTGTGCGGCGATTGGCCGGCGGGACCACGTGATGCTGCATGCGTCCAAGAGTACGCATCGCGGCATCACGTACACCAGAGTGAGCTGCACAACGCGGCTCACTCTGACGTCCACATCCAAGAGCACCAGGCGTTGCGTTAGGGGCACGTTATGCGACCATAACGTCCCCTAAAACGCAACGTCTTGGTGTGAAAGTAGCCTTAAAGAGAAACTCCAACCTAGAATTGAACTTTATCCCAATCAGTAGCTGATACCCCCTTTTACATGAGAAATATGATTTTCACAAACAGACCATCAGGGGGCGCTGTGTGACTTATTTTGTGCTGAAACCCCTCCCACAAAAAGCTCTGAATACCGCGGTACTCTGGGCAAACTGCCACAATGTAACAATGTTCACAGACAGGGAATAGCTGCTTACAGCTGTCTCTAACAGCCAAAACAGCTAGGAGCAGCTACATAACCTGCCCACAGTAAAAATGTCACCATGTAATAAATGTGAGAATGCAAATCAGGGAGAGGAAAGATTTTACAATGAGCAAACACTGACTAAATCATTTATACATAATTATGGTAAAAAATGAAGCACTTTTTTTACTACATTATTTTCACTGGAGTTCCTCTTTAAGGTGCAGTACAATATTTTTCTCAGGTGCAACTATCCCATCACATTTTCAGGATGGTAAGTATTCAGAAGATGATTATCGATAGTTCCCATACACGGGTTGACTAAGACAATGGGCACTTACTCTCATCAGATACGATGATAAAATCCACCATTATGATGACAAAATTATGTGTTCCAATCAACCATAGAATCGATTAACATCATTTTCCTTCACATATTGCGGGGTTGTCTGTACAATTGGATTGTAAGAATCTGATTGATTGGTCGAATCTGAGGAAAATATTGTAACATTAATGGGCACCTTTAGGAAGGATGCGTTAAAGAGGGATAGTCAATGAGTTGATGCAAAGTTATGCAGCTTGAAAACGGGCTAATGAAATGTCACCCCAGCAGGGTTTGATTGGTCCATTTTCAAACTGCATAACTTTGCAATCAGAATTTGCATACTCCTGCTTCTACTTGGAATTTTTTTTTTGCGTTTTTTCGACTATGACCATACGTAGAGGAAGGAACACTAAAGGGTAGGAGGCACCCAAAAATATCAATGAAAAAGTTAATATTTATTTTTTAATAAACCAGCCTACTTTTAAAGTGGGATAAAATTCAAATCATAACATTCAATAACAATGTGTTTCTTACTTTTTATTCCCCATACAGTTACCATATTTGCTTTTGTACACAAGTAATATTGTCTGTCTACAAATTACAAATTCCCAAAGTACATTTTATCTGCCCTGAAAGCTGCCATTGCATTTTATTTCATAGCTGCTGTAGTTCTATATTAAAATCTAGTAATCACTTCTCAGCTTCTTGGCTCAGGACAGCTCAGTTCCGGCAGTTTGCTAACGTTTACTAAATGTATCTGACAAAGGAATGTAAACACAAGATAATGTTAACACCTCTTTGGATGCGCCAGAAGCTTTCCACTGAAGAACAAAGTGCTGTGTTTAACTGTTTGAATGCTGTTCTGCTACTATTTGTTTTGTGATAGTAGATTTTATGCTGTAAATAATCTTTTTAACCCCCCTCCAGACCACCGAACGATGATCGGTGGCAGGAGTGTGTCAGCCCTAACGCCAAGTCTTGGGGGCAGAGATTAGCAGGGAACGCTCGAGCACATGTGCTTTGAGAGTGAGAAAAGGTATTTTTCGAACAATATTTAGCGCAAAAGCAACTTGTTTCATGGTTGTTAGCTGGTTCCTCGGGTCAATATTGTGCTTTCAAGTATAAAAACACACCATTCAAGACTCCTACTGGCTACATATTATGTAAAACATATATACAACCATACATAGAATCAAATGTAACATGAATACAGGTGCAAACAGAGATAAACGTGTACAGAGATAAAGCATATAGGGTGAAGGTACAGAGGCGCCAAAAGGATAAAACTCGATAAAATGTTTAAAATATTCAGGTGGTGGCGGTGGACCGACCACTCAGAAACAGACTTGATACTGTCGTAAGTAACAAAAAGGCAATTTATTTACATACTCCGCGAACAATAACAGCAACGCGTTTCACGGGCACAATCCCGCTTCATCAGGCATTAAACAACTGGAGTATCATACAACTGTAGGTCTGAGACACGCAGGTTTGATCTGACAGAGGAGCCTGGCTCTTCTACTGACCACATATGCTATTGCTCCGTTGTTATTGCCTGATGAAGCGGAATCAAACCTGCGAAACGCGTTGCATATTTGGAGTTCATAAATAAAATATATTGACTGTCTTTACTACAGTCGTTGTATGTCTACTTGGAGGAGGTAAGTCCACCACTACCTCCTCTATTTACCAAGAATTTGTTCTTTAAGCTCATTTAGCTTCCTTTTATCCTTTTGGCGCCTCTGTTCTCCTGCATAATACTGAAAAAAATGCGTTTAACTGACTAAACTATATTCACATCAATTCAATTCATAATTTTTCCAAATTTTAACATTTGAAAAAAGGAAATATAATGCTAAAAAGGATCAGTGTGGTTTGAATGATGAAACTACATCTTTTACTTCTGACAGGATACCACTCAACCTTACCCAACTCTGCTGGAAGTCCTGGGAATCAGGTAGCCAGGAACTGTAGCTATATAAGATCCACCAATCCAGTTCGTAGAAAAGTCCAAAAAGTTTTTATTTGAGCAATCAGGTACAGCAACAGCATAAAATAGCTAACATATTTCGATCATGCATCCATAGCCCAGAGCCGGGATAAGGTCCTCTGGCACCCAAGGCTGAGACAGCAAAGTGCGCCCCTCCATCCCTCCCACCCACCCCAGCAATCACAAACTGATTGCTATTAGACTAAGAGGCGCCCCAACCCCCCAAATCTCTAGTTATCTGGCTGCAGTCACTGCCATGTATCCCCTTTTCTTATTTCTCTCCGCTTCAAACACAATAGGGGAAGGATAGCTGAGTGAGTTGTGTGCCACCTCCTACACTGCAGCCTCTGGAGCTGGAGCCTCTCTCACCTCTGCCTCCGCCCCCTCCTACACTGCGCCCTGAGGCTGGACCCTCTCTCGCCTCTGCCCGCCCCCACCCTGTGTGTGCCCCTCCTACACTGCGCCCTGAGGCTGGAACCTCTCTCGCCTCTGCTTCGGCCCAGTGCCTCCTCCTACACTGGCCCTGAGGCTGGAGCCTCTCTCGCCTTGGCCCTGCCCTGTGCCCCCTCCTACACTGCGCCCTGCGACTGGAGCCTCTCTCGTCTCGGCCTAGCCACATTCCTATTATCTTATGATATGCATGTTGAGGGGTGTGGTGGAGTGTTGATAGAGGTGTAGCAGGGGTGTGTCTTAAAGAGTCCCTCTTACTTATCTAAAAAAAATTGGGAGGTATGGTTTTTGGGATCGCCGGCGATTGTTGGCAATCCCATAGCACAGCTGACATCACTTGAGTGGGCCCCAGGCCGTAGAGCTGAGCTACTGCTAGGTGAGGGTGATGTGTTTTTGTATGTTTTTTTCCCCCTCTATTTTATTTGAAATTCCATTGTATGTCAGCATATGAATGACCCCCCTCCTGTCAGAAAGCCCCTTGGTGGCACAGGTAGATTGGATCCTCAGCATGGTATGCCCGGGCTTGTCTGAGAAAACAGCCTCTTGATATATCTCTTGAATCCAGCGAGGAGAAGTTACACAAACGTTTCTTCTCTCTGCTACTCCCTAACATGATAATCCTCAGTTATATTTACACGACCCCTCTGACTTCCTGTCAGATCCAGGCAGATAGAGCAGGCACAGAGGGATTAAGCAGAACTGGCTCAGGGATGCAAGAACCAGGCCTATTGATTATTACAGTTCAGATAACAGCGAACGTAGTGGTCCGGTCGGAACATGTAGTATTTACTGAACACAAATATCCTGCCAGGGAAATCACACGTATTTCAGGGCACATAACTAATATTAGGAGAAGGCTTGATTTGTTTAATGTTGAAAGAACAATAATCTTTTGAAATGGCAATGAAATAGGTCCACTGCGCGTTAATTATTACTTAGTACTTTTATAGCACTGACATCATCTGCAGCACTTTACAGAGAACATAGTCATGTCACTGACTGTCCTCAGAGGAGCTTACAATCCAATCCTACCATAGTCATATAATGTCCTACCATATTATTATTATGTATTTATATAGCAGTGACATCTTCTGCAGCACATTACAGAGTACATAGTCATGTCACTGACTGTCCTCAGAGGAGCTCACAATCTAATCCTACCATAGTCATAGTCTAATGTCCTACCATATTATTATTATGTATTTATATAGCACTGACTGTCAAGAACCGGCCCGCGGCACGCCTGCGTATACGGTTCCCGACTGCGGGTTTGACCAGATTAAGCGGGGAACAGCCTTATTTAAGCTACAAACAAGGCTGGAACCCCTCAAAACACCTCTCACTGCCACCACTAGCGTTGCTAGACACTTCCACTCTGCTGTCGAGTCCTCAGCGCGCACTCCGCGTTTTCGTATTTGGGTCAGCTTTGCGCTTAGGCCAAATACGGGAACGCCACGCACCCACACACACACACAGTTGCAATCTTACACTGTCGTGAAGCAAAGACCCACTAACAGTCGTTCCGAACGATACTGTTAGCTACTCGCACTGGCGTTGTTCGTACGTTGGGTCAGCTGCGCGCTTAGGCCAACGTATGACAAACGCCCCCCACACACAATGCAATTACAATTTCCTACGGTAGTGTTGCTCAAGCGTACAATTAGGCATGAACTTATACACGGTTACACTTCAGTCTCTTCTAGGCTATGAGTGTTAGTTTAGTACGGCAGAAGTCAAACTTAGTAAATAATAATTTAATATTTCAGAAAAAACATAAAACAGTGCAGAACTGAATATATACAAAAAGATTACAAAAAAACAAAGTAAAAATAGTTACAAGATAAAATGTACAAAGATAACACACAAAGCGATTTTGCTTACCAAAATAAACGGGAAATAAACGTACCAGCGTATCGATCTGGTGTTGTTGCGGGCGGTACGCACTTCTGGTCAGGAACCAGGTTAGTTCTAGCCGTGTGAGCTACCTCCAAGAACTACCAGTTGTGGCTATCCTAGCTGCGGTTTTATACTATGAAATACGCCTGGAGGCTGTAAGCCTGTGTGGACGGGGGGAAGCTAGATTTAATAACATCCTCAGACATAATTTGATTTCCCAGAGATCTGACATCCACATGTGAACAGTGTCCTATACAACAAAAGACTTTGTTAACCTCCAATCTCCCCAGGTTACAGGTGACAATTGATTAAGGCTTTCACATTGCAGCAGGATGTCCTGTGTGATCTGCTTCAAAGCAACTGTCTGATTAAGTGTTTCCTAATTACCTGTTTTCTGGCTGTCCAGAGGAACTGTATGCTAATGTCCCAGCCCCCTGCTTCCAGAGATATTCAATTTCCACAGGTAAAAAATGGTATCAAAAGGACTTCACCCATTTCTAATAGCCTGTCATGTACATTTCAGAGGTTCCTGTGTTAGTCTCCAGACACTGGTCCTCTGGCTTAGTGTATTGAGACAATGGGCCATCTCCTGAGTTCAAACAGCCAGGCAGATAATCCCATTAGCACTCTCAGAGGAACTGCATACAGACTCAAAGCACCTCATGGTCAAGACAATCACCCATTTCCTGGCCCCAAGCAACTCAAGGTAACAGCTCCCTTCTGGCAGACTTACACGGAACACAGGCAGAAAAATGAAAGAATATATTCCTTTATTCCTAACATCATCAGCACCCCAATATATCACCACAACTCCCCTCTTTAGAATGGGGCAAGGCAGATGTACTTCCCAGATTATCCTGCCAGCACCTACATTGTTGGTTCTGCTTGACGGGACAGTCCATCAGCATTCCCATGATTGCTCCCCTTCCTATGTTGAATGGTGAAGCTATATTGTTGGAGAACTAAGCTCCATCTCAGCAATTTTCCATTGTCCCCAGAAACCCGATGTAACCAACTAAGAGGGTTGTGGTCGGTTACGACGGTGAATACACGACCGTAGAGATAGTGCTGCAGCTTTTGTAGGGCCCATACAATTGCCAAGCACTCCTTCTCTATGGTGGCGTAAGCTACCTCCCGGGGTAGCAGCTTCCGACTTAAGTACAGAATCGGATGTTCTTCCCCAGTTTGGTTTACCTGGCTTAATACAGCACCTAGGCCAAAGGCTGAGGCGTCCGTCTGGACTACAAACCGTCGGCTGAAGTCTGGCGCTTGCAACACGGGAGGGCTGGCTAGGGCCCTCTTCAGAGCTGTGAATGACTGTTCACATTCTGGTGTCCAGAGAATCTGCTTGGGCAGCTTCTTTTTTGTGAGGTCTGTCAAGGGCTTGGCGAGGGCACTGTAGCTGGGGACAAACTTTCTATAGTACCCCGCAGTCCCTAAGAAGGACTGAATCTGCTTCTTCGTGTGGGGGGTGGGCCAGGACACAATGGCATCTACCTTCCCAGTATCTGGACGAAGCTCTCCCCCCCCCACCACATGTCCCAGGTACTGTACCTGTTTCATGCCTATCTGACACTTGCTAGGCTTGACTGTTAGTCCTGCTGCAGTGATGCGCCCCAAAACCTGTGACAGCTGCGCTAAGTGGTCGTTCCAGTTGGCGCTAAACACGGCGATGTCATCTAGGTAGGCGACAGCGCAGTGTTCCAAACCTTCCAGGAGACCATTTACAACCCTTTGGAAGGTGGCTGGGGCGTTTTTCATCCCAAAAGGCATCACATTAAACTCAAACAGACCTGAGGGGGTGATAAAGGCAGACCTCTCCCGTGCCTCAGCTGTTAGAGGGACCTGCCAGTATCCCCGACTCAAATCCACGATTGTTAGATATTGCGCGCCAGCTAGCTTATCTAACAATTCGTCGACCCTCGGCATTGGGTAAGCATCTGATGCAGTTATCAAATTTAGTTTTCGATAATCTACACAGAACCGAGTGGTCTGGTCCCGTTTGGGTACTAGCACTACAGGTGATGCCCATGCGCTGTGCGACCGTTGGATCACCCCTAGTGACAGCATTTCCTCAATCTCCTTGCTGATGTGGGCCTGAACCTCAGGGGAGACTCTATAGGCTGACTGTCTAACCGGCTTGTTATTTCCGGTGTCAACATGGTGTACAGCCAGGCTGGTCAGACCAGGGCGGGCTGTAAAGGTACCACGGTAAAGGGTCAGCACATCAGATAGCCCAGCCTGCTGCTCTGCTGTCAACTCCGGATTGATCTGCACCTCGGTAACAGAGTCGGTTTCCTGGGTGGATGCCAGGATGTCAACCAGGGCCTCTGCTTCACCGTCCGGTAGCAAACTGCAGACAGGGAGAGCGCAAGCGGTTCTAGCATGATGTTCCTTTAACATATTTACATGGTATGTTTTCAGCTGCTTACCTCGGTCATCCAGCGCGACCACATAGGTCACATCACTAATCTTCCTATGTATGGTATAGGGCCCATCCCAAGCGGCCTGCAGCTTATTCTGTCGCATCGGGTTTAGGACCCATACCTTGCGACCTACCTCCTAAACTCTCTCCCTAGCCCCGTGGTCATACCACTGCTTCTGGGTGGCCTGGGCTTGAGTCAGATTCTCTCGCACTAACCCCACCAGGGTGTCCATCTTTTCCCGGAACTTCAGAACGTATTCCACTATGGAGACCCCGGGGCCCATATCCTGCCCCTCCCAGACCTCTCGAATGAGATCGAGGGGTCCGCGTACCCTCCTCCCATATAATAGCTCAAAGGGCGAGAACCCGGTGGATGCCTGGGGCACCTCACGATAAGCAAACAGTAAGTGGGGCAGGTATCGCTCCCAGTCTCTCCCTTGCGATTCAACAAACACCCTTAGCATCTGTTTTAGAGTACCATTAAACCGCTCACATAACCCATTTGTCTGGGGGTGGTAAGGGCTGGCCATGATGTGTTCTACCTGCATCTGCTTACAGAGGCATTCCATTAGGCGCGACATGAATTGCGGGCCGTGATCGGTGAGCATTTCGCGGGGAAAACCGACCCGTGAGAAAATGCGCACCAATGCGTCCGCAACCTTGTCTGCCCGTATGGAGCTCAGGGCTACAGCTTCAGGGTAACGAGTGGCATAATCTACCACCGTAAGAATGAAACGTTTCCCTGTGCTGCTGGGTACCGCTAGAGGCCCAATTATGTCAACAGCAACCCTTTGGAAGGGCTCCTCTATTATGGGTAAGGGCCTCAGTGGGGCTTTGTCGGTGTCACCTGCTTTGCCGACCCGCTGACAGGCGACACAAGACCGGCAAAAATCAGCAATATCTGTCCCCATGTGGGGCCAATAAAAATTGTGGGCAAGCCGGGATTTGGTCTTGCGGATCCCCAAGTGACCAGCCAGGGGCACCTCATGGGCTATTCTCAATAGCTGCTCCCTGTACCTGTGAGGAACAATCAACTGCCGGTCGGCCTCCTCCACTTCAGACGGCTCAGAGGGAATAACCTCTCTGTACAGTCTGCCGTGTTCCCAGTACACCCTCACTCTGTCGCCCTCCACCGGTGCCCTGTCCGCCAGACTCCTGAGCTCTTCCAGGCTGCTATCAAGTCGCACAGCCTCGGAGAACTCAGCGCTGTCGGCCACAGGCACCAGGGAGGTGGCAAACTGAGAGGCCTCTGGGTTCTCAGAGCCAGGCTCTGAAGTGGAAGAGCCCGACCCAGTGACATCAGCCCCTTCAGTGGACAATTCGTCTGCTGCAGCCCGGGTCACCACTGCAGCTGACGGAACGTTCACGGTACACATGTCATTATGCAACACATCACATTTTACATCAACATTATCTGCATTCATGGTAACAACATGTCCTCCTCCAGGCCTGGGTACTGGAGACTCACTAGGGCTGGCTCCTAGTACACAGTCCGTAGCCCCTGGGGCCTCACCAGCACTCCCCGCTTGCACAGCATTATCACACAGTACCTTGCAAGAGTCCTGAACTTCTGCTGGGGGTGCAGGCCCCATGGGGTGTGGAGTAGGCTCATACCGGGCCACTAACCGTCCCAGGTCAGTACCCAACAAAACGTTTGTGGGGATGGCATCCGTTACCCCCACTTCTTTCATTCCGCTGCCGGCCCCCCAATCCAGGTGGACCAAGGCGGTGGGTATGGCGGGGGTGACACCCCCAACTCCTTTGACAGCCATAGTCTTGCCAGGAATGTACTCCTCAGGGTTCACAAGCTGGGGGTGCACTAGAGTCGCCTCTGCTCCAGTGTCTCTTAGACCGGTGGTAACCGTATCCCCAACCGTGACAGGTTGCAGATTCTCTGCATAGCTACCTGCATTCCTGGTGGCACACAACGCATTCCGGGCCCCGCCAGAGTTTGGGGCTTCCTTCTTCTTTTCTGGGCACGTAGCACTGATGTGACCCGGTTTGTTACAGGCAAAACATCTCCGAGTGTCAACGGTGGCTGTTCTACCTCCAGGCGGCGGCGGGACCTGGCTTCGCTGGGTGCTCCGAGGAGAAGGTCTCGCAGGCTTTTCTCCCTTCCAGCTGGGCGCCGTAGTCCTCCGAAAATCAGATGCTCGATTGGACGTGTAGGCATCAGCAACTTTCGCGGCCTCATCCACGGTCTTTGGCTCTCGGTCCCGTACAAACTGCCGGACCTCAACAGGGCAAGTGTGGAGGAACTGGTCTTTTATTATCAGTTCCTGCAGGGCATCAAAGGTTTCAACAGCCAGTCCTTTTACCCACTGCTGGAAGGCAGTGCGCAGGTTGCAAGCATGATCCAGGTAACTGTCATTAGGACCTCGCTGCACTGTCCTGAAACGTTTGCGATACACCTCTGGCGTGAGGTGGTATCGCGCAATGATGGCTTTCTTAATTGCCTCAAAGTCTGTTTCTTCCTCCTGGGGGAGACTCACAAACGCCTCCAGGGCCTTGCCTCTCAGCCCTGGTGTGAGGTATCTTGCCCACTGCTCACGGGGCACCCCATACTGCCGACAAGTCCTTTCAAACCCCTGTAGGAAAGTGTCTATGTCAGAGTCCTTGTCCATAGCGGGGAACTTATCCAGGGGGATTCTGTGGACTCGCTCACCTTCGCGTTCTGCGGGTCCAGCAGACCGGTTCTGCTGCTGAAGTTTAGCCAGCTCCAGCTGGTGTTGCCGTTCAGCTCTTCCCTCCTCTGCCCGGAGTCTGTCCCTCTCGGCCTGGAGTCGCTGGGCAGCTTGTTCCCTCTCTGCTTGCCGATGTTCCAGAATCAGCTTTAGGCGCAGTTCGGGCTCAGCCGAACCTAGTAGCTGTAGGTCGGCTTCCAGAGATGTCATCTCCGTGTTAGGTGGATCATCCAGGACATCGTCTCCACTCGCATCCTGTGGCGGGAGCGATTCCTCCTCTGGCGTGTCGTGAGCTGCATCTGCTGACGTTGAAGCACGGGCTCGTTCTGCCTCATCATGCTCCTCGAGCGCACGAACTAACTGCTCCTTAGTCTGGCCGCTCACCGTCTCGATGCCTTTGTGCTCACACAGGTTGAGTAGTATCTCTTTGTTTTGCCTTGCATAGCTGGATGCTTTCTGAGCCATCGTGTTGCACAAAATAAAAAGAAAAAAAAAAAGGGGGGGAGGGAAAGCAAACACCAAGTGTGTATCTTTGAACAAAAAAAAAAAGTATATAGATTCTGCACTGAGTAGACTTCTGTAGGCTAGTTGCTTCTACCAAGCTTCCAGCCTTTAGTACTCAGAATAGCGAGCTAAACTGCGTACTAATGTACTAAACGATGCCACCACTGCCAGCCAATTATGTCAAGAACCGGCCCGCGGCACGCCTGCGTATACGGTTCCCGACTGCGGGTTTGACCAGATTAAGCGGGGAACAGCCTTATTTAAGCTACAAACAAGGCTGGAACCCCTCAAAACACCTCTCACTGCCACCACTAGCGTTGCTAGACACTTCCACTCTGCTGTCGAGTCCTCAGCGCGCACTCCGCGTTTTCGTATTTGGGTCAGCTTTGCGCTTAGGCCAAATACGGGAACGCCACGCACCCACACACACACACAGTTGCAATCTTACACTGTCGTGAAGCAAAGACCCACTAACAGTCGTTCCGAACGATACTGTTAGCTACTCGCACTGGCGTTGTTCGTACGTTGGGTCAGCTGCGCGCTTAGGCCAACGTATGACAAACGCCCCCCACACACAATGCAATTACAATTTCCTACGGTAGTGTTGCTCAAGCGTACAATTAGGCATGAACTTATACACGGTTACACTTCAGTCTCTTCTAGGCTATGAGTGTTAGTTTAGTACGGCAGAAGTCAAACTTATTAAATAATAATTTAATATTTCAGAAAAAACATAAAACAGTGCAGAACTGAATATATACAAAAAGATTACAAAAAAACAAAGTAAAAATAGTTACAAGATAAAATGTACAAAGATAACACACAAAGCGATTTTGCTTACCAAAATAAACGGGAAATAAACGTACCAGCGTATCGATCTGGTGTTGTTGCGGGCGGTACGCACTTCTGGTCAGGAACCAGGTTAGTTCTAGCCGTGTGAGCTACCTCCAAGAACTACCAGTTGTGGCTATCCTAGCTGCGGTTTTATACTATGAAATACGCCTGGAGGCTGTAAGCCTGTGTGGACGGGGGGAAGCTAGATTTAATAACATCCTCAGACATAATTTGATTTCCCAGAGATCTGACATCCACATGTGAACAGTGTCCTATACAACAAAAGACTTTGTTAACCTCCAATCTCCCCAGGTTACAGGTGACAATTGATTAAGGCTTTCACATTGCAGCAGGATGTCCTGTGTGATCTGCTTCAAAGCAACTGTCTGATTAAGTGTTTCCTAATTACCTGTTTTCTGGCTGTCCAGAGGAACTGTATGCTAATGTCCCAGCCCCCTGCTTCCAGAGATATTCAATTTCCACAGGTAAAAAATGGTATCAAAAGGACTTCACCCATTTCTAATAGCCTGTCATGTACATTTCAGAGGTTCCTGTGTTAGTCTCCAGACACTGGTCCTCTGGCTTAGTGTATTGAGACAATGGGCCATCTCCTGAGTTCAAACAGCCAGGCAGATAATCCCATTAGCACTCTCAGAGGAACTGCATACAGACTCAAAGCACCTCATGGTCAAGACAATCACCCATTTCCTGGCCCCAAGCAACTCAAGGTAACAGCTCCCTTCTGGCAGACTTACACGGAACACAGGCAGAAAAATGAAAGAATATATTCCTTTATTCCTAACATCATCAGCACCCCAATATATCACCACACTGACATCTTCTGCAGCACTGTACAGAGTACATAGTCATGTCACTGACTGTCCTCAGAGGAGCTCACAATCTAATCCTACCATAGTCATAGTATAATGTCCTACCATATTATTATTATGTATTTATATAGCACTGACATCTTCTGCAGCACTGTACAGAGTACATAGTCATGTCACTCACTGTCCTCAGAGGAGCTCACACTCTGATCCTACCATAGCCATAGCCTAATGTCCTACCATATTATTATTATGTACATACAGTGGCTTGCAAAAGTATTCGGCCCCCTTGAAGTTTTCCATATTTTGTCATATTACTGCCACAAACATGAATCAATTTTATTGGAATTCCACATGAAAGACCAACACAAAGTGGTGTACACGTGAGAAGTGGAACGAAAATCATACATGATTCCAACCATTTTTTACAAATCAATAACTGCAAAGTGGGGTGTACGTAATTATTCAGCCCCCTTTGGTCTGAGTGCAGTCAGTTGCCCATCGACATTGCCTGATGAGTGCTAATGACTAAATAGAGTGCACCTGTGTGTAATCTAATGTCAGTACAAATACAGCTGCTCTGTGAGGGCCTCAGAGGTGGTCTAAGAGAATATTGAGAGCAACAACACCATGAAGTCCAAAGAACACACCAGACAGGTCAGGGATCAAGTTATTGAGAAATTTAAAGCAGGCTTAGGCTACAAAAAGATTTCCAAAGCCTTGAACATCCCACGGAGCACTGTTCAAGCGATCATTCAGAAATGGAAGGAGTATGGCACAACTGTAAACCTACCAAAACAAGGCCGTCCACCTAAACTCACAAGCCGAACAAGGAGAGCACTGATCAGAAATGCAGTCAAGAGGCCCATGGTGACTCTGGACGAGCTGCAGAGATCTACAGCTCAGGTGGGGGAATCTGTCCATAGGACAACTATTAGTCGTGCATGGCACAAAATTGGCCTTTATGGAAGAGTGGCAAGAAGAGAGCCATTGTTAACAGAAAAGCATAAGAAGTCCCGTTTGCAGTTTGCCACAAGTCATGTGGGGGACACAGCAAACATGTGAAAGAAGGTGCTCTGGTCAGATGAGACCAAAACTGAACTGTTTGGCCAAAATGCAAAACGCTATGTGTGGCGGAAAACGATCACTGCACATCACTCTGAACACACCATCCCCACTGTGAAATATGGTGGTGGCAGCATCATGCTCTGGGGGTGCATCTCTTCAGCAGGGACAGGGAAACTGGTCAGAGTTGAAGGGAAGATGGATGGAGCCAAATACAGGGCAATCTTGGAAGAAAACCTCTTGGAGTCTGCAAAAGACTTGAGACTGGGGCGGAGGTTCACCTTCCAGCAGGACAATGACCCTAAACATAAAGCCAGGGCAATAATGGAATGATATAAAACAAAACATATCCACGTGTTAGAATGACCCAGTCAAAGTCCAGATCTAAATCCAATCGAAAATCTGTGGCAAGATCTGAAAACTGCTATTCACAAATGCTGTCCACCTAATCTGACTGAGCTGGGGCTGTTTTACAAAGAAGAATGGGCAAGGATTTCAGTCTCTAGATGTGCAAAGCTGGTAGAGACATACCCTAAAAGACTGGCAGCTGTAATTGCAGCAAAAGGTGGTTTTACAAAGTATTGACTCAGGGGGCTGAATAATTACGCACACCCCACTTTGCAGTTATTTATTTGTAAAAAAATATGTTTGGAATGATGTATGATTTTCGTTCCACTTCTCACATGTACACCACTTTGTATTGGTCTTTCACGTGGAATTCCAATAAAATTGATTCATGTTTGTGGCAGTAATGTGACAAAATGTGAAAAACTTCAAGGGGGCCAAATACTTTTGCAAGCCACTGTATATAGCACCAACATCTTCTGCAGCACTTTACAGAGTACATAGTCATGTCACTGACTGTCCTACATCTTTTGATTCTGAATTCTTTGTGATCTACATGATGAGGGGTGTGGTGGGGGCGTGGCTAGAATCAACACAAAAAGTTGGGTCTTACGCTTTTTGGGATTGATGGCGATCTTCAGCAATCCCAAAGCGCAGATGAAATCACTGGAGAGAGCCCCAAGCCTTAGAGCTGTGCTACTGCTAGGTGTGAAATTCCATTTTATGTCAGCATATGAATGACCCCCCCTCCTGTCAAGAAGCCCCTGGGTAGCACAGATAGGCTGGATTCTCAGCATAGTATGCCCAGGCTTTTCTGAGAGAAAAACAGGTCCGATTTATTTTCAATCAATTTTTTTGATAAATCATATGTCGAAGTGATCAGGAAATCGATCAGAAAATCTATCGTAAATCTTGCAAATAATCAATTAACCTGTCTATGTGACGGGAACTTGCATGGTTTGTACCAGGCATTACGCTTCATGTAGGCTATACATCAGGAGTTCTGGATGCTCCTGTGAGCACCATTTTCCACTGGCCATGCTTGGATCTAATTTTTGGATCTCATGCAACCTGCCCAGAGGCGTATCTAGAGGGGTGCAGGTATGGCTCATGCCATGGGCGCCACAGCACCATTAGCACCATGCCTGCTCCTGTGCTGCGCTGCCATGCCTGCCCTGATGCTGCACCCCCATGCCTGCACGTGTGTGCTGCACTGGCATCCCTGCTCCCGTGCCTCCTGTCATTCAGACCTCAAAACAGATTCATTCTGTTATCTGGGGAACATGGTTACTTAACTTATATATGTATTGCACACTTGGCTTAGTGTAAGAAAAGAGGACAGAGAGGGAATAAAAAGCCATATTTCCCCAAAAAAGCAACTTCGGCAATATCCCAGGCCAAAACGCAGGCAACCATAACAAATGTAGGCAAGAAAGGATGCTGTTCTTGGAGGGGAAGGGGGCTCTGCAGACCAGGAGGGGGGGGGCGCAATTTCAGTTTTTGCCATAGGCTGAATATTATCCAGATGCGCACCTGAACCTGTCTATCGCAATATTAAATGGTAATCACGCAGCCTTTTTTTCATTGGCGCAATTTGATTTCATCTCCATTACAAACAGACTGCATGCAGTATTTTTTCTGCGTTTGCTTTAATATCAGTGGGAGTTCAAGGAAATCGTAGAACGAACGCAGTGCTATAGGCTTTCCTTGAATTTTATCAATTCATTTTTTCCTCTTTTTTTTTTTTTTTTTTTGGGAAACCCCAAACTCCATCGCACAGAGGATCTTTCCCAATCACAGGACTAGTGATGTCTTGAACCTCCGATTTTAGGATCGCGAACCTTGAACGTGAACTTCAGCAAACGTTCGGGTTTGCGTGAACTTCGCGAACTGCAATAGATTTCAATGGGGAGGCGTACTTTGAAAACTAGAAACATTTATGCTGGCCACAAAAGTGATAGAAAAGATGTTTCAAGGGGTCTAACACCTGGAGGGGGGCATGGCGGAGTGGGATACACGCCAAAAGTCCCGGGGAAAAATCAGGATACGACGCACAGCAGCATTTTAAGGGCAGAAATCACACTGCATGCTAAATTGGAGGCCTAAAGTGCTTTAAAACATCTTGCATGTGTATACATCAATCAGGGAGTGTAATTAGTGTACTGCTTCACACTGACAGACTAAACTCACTGTGTAACGCACTGCAAACAGCAATTTGTGCAGTGACGGCCGTACTGGACTGGTGCGCACCATGGCGAGAGTGCAGGTGATAGCGGTTTTCAAGCCCATATGGTCGGGCTGAGGTAGCTCAATGATAGAACAACAGTGACTGTCCAGCTGATTGAATTTGGTCTGTCCACAATGAAGCAACAACCTTATTATCTTGGGTGTGCCCCACCCCCCCAACACACTCATATAGCCGGCAGTCATTGCTTCATTGTGATAAGCAAGCCCCTTCACCGCCGCAAGGTAATGATCACGAAGAAGAATTGACACATGCCTTTTTTTGTTGTTGTTGCAGCCGCAGTGCAGCCAGACAAATTAGGCAGGCATGTACACGCACTAGAAAAAAATTGTATTGGTTTTGTTAGCGGCCACTGCTAGCAGCGGCCTTAAAAATTCAGGAATCCTCCTGGAGTCCTGGACCCTGTTGGTGGTGGCGGAGAAGGCAGTCAAGTGGCCTGCAGGCAGAAATGCTGTGTGGGGACCGACTTAGTCTTAGGGCAGGCAGTCACACAGCGTGAAGGCAGAGATGCTGTGTGTGGGGACTGAGATAGTGTTCGGGCAGGCCTGACCGTGTTTTGAAGACCACGTGGTCAGATGGACCCTTGACCCAATGCTGTGTGCCAGAGATGACACCACTTGCCTTTCAACATCACGGTACAGTTTGGGCATCATCTTTTTTGAGAAATAATTGTGGCCTGGTATCTTCCACTGTGGTGTGTGGCTTTGCTTTTGTGTGCTGCTTTTCCTCAGGTGGTCATCCCATTGCAGTTTGTGCTTTGTCATCATGTGCCTTCGTAAGGAAGTTTTCCCTAAGCGGG
This sequence comes from Hyperolius riggenbachi, assembly GCF_040937935.1. Taxonomy (NCBI): domain Eukaryota; kingdom Metazoa; phylum Chordata; class Amphibia; order Anura; family Hyperoliidae; genus Hyperolius; species Hyperolius riggenbachi. Next base: position 666,790,006 of record NC_090646.1, read on the forward strand.
TCTTGGTCTTTCTTGGCTCAATTTTTGGTGGCAGAGAGTACAGATGGCATTGCTCTCATCTGAGGCAGACACACAAAAAAATGTGCACACCGCTGAGCCCTGGGATGATGGCACTTTTGTGGTGGCTGCCGACTGAGTGTTAAGTGGGGTGCCAGAATCAGAGCAGGAGGAGGAAGAAATTTCACGGTTCCGTGTGGAAGCTGAGGAAGATGAGGTGTTCTGTGTTAAATAGTCAACTACATCCTGACCAGGGGCGTAACTAGAAATCACTGGGCCCCCCTGCGAATATTTGGATGGGGCCCCCCCCATAGGTGCCAAATAATCGTAATGGGGCAGCGTTTCACTGTAAATTAATTGTAAAGTGGGCAGCATTTTACCAGACAATCGTAATGTGGGCCAGAAAATCGTAATGTGGGCAGAGTTCACCAGAATGTGGGCAGAGTTCACCAGAAAATCGTAATGTGGGCAGCAGTTACCAGAAAATTGTAACGTGGGCAGCAGTCACCAGAAAATTGTAACATGGGCAGCAGTCACCAGAAAATTGTAACGTGCGCAGCAGTCACCAGAAAATTGTAACGTGGGCACTAGTCACCAGAAAATTGTAACGTGGGCACCAGTCACCAGGAAATTGTAATGTGGACAGCATTCACCAGACAATCGTAATGTGGGCACTGCGTTCACCAGAATATCGTAATGTGGGCCAGAAAATCGTAATGTGGACAGAGTTCACCAGAAAATCGTAACGTGGACAGCATTCACCAGACAATCGTAACGTGGGCAGTGTTCACCAGAAAATCGTAATGTGGGCCAGAAAATCGTAATGTGGGCAGAGTTCACCAGAAAATCGTAATGTGGGCACCAGTCACCAGAAAATCGTAACGTGAGCAGCAGTCACCAGAAAATTGTAATGTGGACAGCATTCATCAGACAATCGTAATGTGGGGAGCGTTCACCAGAATATCGTAATGTGGGACAGAAAATCGTAATGTGGGCAGAGTTCACCAGAAAATCGTAATGTGGGCAGCGTTCACCAGAAAATTGTAACGTGGACAGCATTCACCAGTCAATCGTAACGTGGGCAGTGTTAACCAGAAAATCGTAATGTGGGCCAGAAAATCGTAATGTGGGCAGCGTTCACCAGAAAATCGTAACGTGGACAGCATTCACCAGACAATCGTAACGTGGGCAGTGTTCACCAGAAAATCGTAATGTGGGCCAGAAAATTGTAATGTGGGCAGAGTTCACCAGAAAATCGCAATGTGGGCAGCAGTCACCAGAAAATCGCCATGTGGGCAGCAGTCACCAGAAAATCGCAATGTGGGCAGCAGTCACCAGAAAATCCTAATGTGAGCAGCAGTCACCAGAATATCGTAATGTGGGCAGCAGTCACCAGAAAATCCTAATGTGGGCAGCAGTCAGTTACCAGAATATTGTAATGTGGGCAGCAGACACCAGAAAATCCTAATGTGGGCAGCAGTCACCAGAAAATCGCAATGTGGGCAGCAGTCACTAGAAAATCGCAATGTGGGCAGTCAGTCACCAGAAGATCGTAATGTGGGCAGCAGTCACCAGAAAATCGCAATGTGGGCAGCAGTCACCAGAAAATCGCAATGTGGGCAGCAGTCACCAGAAAATCGCAATGTGGGCAGCAGACACCCGAAAATCCTCATGTGGCCAGCAGTCACCAGAAAATCGCAATGTGGGCAGCAGTTACCAGAATATCGTAATGTGGGCAGCAGTTACCAGAATATCGTAATGTGGGCAGCAGACACCAGAAAATCGCAATGTGGGCAGTCAGTCACCAGAAGATCGTAATGTGGGCAGCAGACACCAGAAAATCGTAATGTGGGCAGCAGTCACCAGAATATCGTAATGTGGGCAGCAGACACCAGAAAATCGTAATGTGGGCAGCAGTCACTAGAAAATCGCAATGTGGGCAGTCAGTCACCAGAAAATCGTAATGTGGGCAGCAGACACCAGAAAATCGTAATGTGGGCAGCAGTCACCAGAATATCGTAATGTGGGCAGCAGGCACCAGAATATCGTAATGTGGGCAGCAGTCACCAGAAAATCGCAATGTGGGCAGCAGTCACCAGAAAATCATAATGTGGGCAGCAGTCACCAGAAAATCGCAATGTGGGCAGCAGTCACCAGAAAATCATAATGTGGGCAGCAGTCACCAGAAAATCGCAATGTGGGCAGCAGTCACCAGAAAATCATAATGTGGGCAGCAGTCACCAGAAAATCGCAATGTGGGCAGCAGTCACCAGAAAATCATAATGTGGGCAGCAGTCACCAGAAAATCATAATGTGGGCAGCAGTCACCAGAAAATCATAATGTGGGCAGCAGTCACCAGAAAATCGCAATGTGGGCAGCAGTCACCAGAAAATCGTAATGTGGGCAGCAGTCACCAGAAAATCATAATGTGGGCAGCAGGCACTAGAAAATCGCAATGTGGGCAGCAGTCACCAGAATATCGCAATGTGGGCAGCAGTCACCAGAAAATCGTAATGTGGGCAGCAGTCACCAGAATATCGCAATGTGGGCAGCAGTCACCAGAAAATCGCAATATGGGCAGCAGGCACCAGAATATCGCAATGTGGGCAGCAGTTACCAGAAAATCGCAATATGGGCAGCAGGCACTAGAAAATCGTAATGTGGGCAGCAGACACCAGAAAAAAAAATGCCACTGTAAAAAGAAAACAATTCACTTACCTGTCAGGAGTCTCTACCGGCCTCTGGTGCGCAGCTCCCCGACGATGCTCCTGTGCACTGCAGCACATCTCCCGCGCTGACAGGCAGAGTGCAGGGCTACGGCAAGATGGCTGCCGAAGCCCTGTACTGGAGACACAAATAGTCTCCAGTGCAGGGCTTCTTCGGCAGCCATCTTGCCGTAGCCCTGCTCTGCCTGCCGGAGGAATATGCAGGCTGCCAGAGCGGGGCTGCGGGGAATGAACTGGCGCAGCGTCTATTAGACGCTGCGGCCAGTTGAGCACCTTGCTGGGGGGTCCAGAATCGCTCCCCTCGCGCACAGTGAGCGGGCCCCAGAGCAGCCCCGGGCCCCCCTGCGGCTGAGGGGGTCGCATCCCCGGTAGGTACGCCGGTGATCCTGACAATTTTGGGGGTTGATGGCACGTGTTTTCTGAACACTGTACTTTGGTCCAGGGCCGCACGAAATTACGACAGCACAACCTTGAACAGATCCCGCGGGTGGCCTGCCTCCGGCTCTGCCTCTGCCGGTTTTGTCTATTTTGGGGGGGGATGAAGTGAAAGGTATGCACTGACTTGACTAGTACAATGTGCAGTCACACAGGTACAGTGAACAGGTATGCAGTGACTGGTATATAACACTGCGTGCTGTCTCGCAGGTGCAGTGAACATGAACAGGTATGCAAGGACTGATATTACAAATGTCACACACACAGATACAGTGAACAGGTATGCAGTGACTGGTATCAATACAATATGCAGCTGTCACACACACAAGTACCGTTAACAGGTAAGCAGTGACTGGTATATAATATAACGAGGAGAACGCCAGCGCATATCACTAAGGCCTCGTTCACATCTGCTGCGCTGAAAAACGTGTTAAAGCGCATGGTAAAAAACGCATGCGCTTGTGCGCGCTTTAGTCCGCGTTTCTGTGCGTTGCCCTGCGCTTCTTTAAAGCACGTTTTGCTTACTGTAGCAGCAGCAGTTGTCAATAAAACTTTGTTTTTGTATGTAAATGTATTTTTTTCTCCAATTAGGGGTAAAAAACGCATGCGCTTCTATGCGCTTGTACGCGCTTCTATGCGCTAAAAAAGCGGACCCATTCACTTGCATTGCTGTGCGCTTTACAGCTCAACGCACAGAAATGCCTGCAACACTACGTTTCTGTAACGCTGCTCAGCGCAGCGCATAGATGTGAACCAGCTACATTTAGTTACATGGGAAAATCAATACCTTGCTGAACGCACAGGGCAGTGCGCTGTGGAAAGCGCACAGAAACGGCCCTGATGTGAACGAGGCCTAAGGCTGCATCTGAAATGACAACCAGCTCATGTGTGCAGCACCTAAATAGGCTTTCTGCACACTTTGCATTCAATTCAGATGCAAATCATACGCAAATCTGCTACTACTTATCATGCAAACAGGAAACTCAGGAGGAGGGGCTGGGAGCAGCTACACTGATGGTTATATACTTGCAGAGTTAATTAAAAAGTGGGGGGCAGGCTGCGCATCCCTAAACACATGTTGCAACTGAATGGTTAATCGCACAGGCATACACCGCCTCTATTAGACTGAAAAATGCATGCCATGCATCCCAAAAAATGCTAACATTTATTACACTAGGAAGAATTTTAGCTTCCAATATGGTTTGCATGCAAAGTATATTATACTAGACACTTGCGCCACGGTGAGGCAAACCTCCGGGCAAGTGACCTAACCTAAATTTAAAACCTTGGGAGCAGCTAAGCAAAAAAAATGTGTAACTTACATTTTGTTGGACAGCGAGGAGAACGCCAGCGCATACCACTAAGGCTGCATCTGAAATGACAACCAGCTCATATGTGCAGCACCTAAATAGACTTTCTGCACACATGAACTGGTTGTCATTTCAGATGCAGCCTTAGTGGTATGCGCTGGCGCAGTGGCGTAGCTAGACATTATGGGGCCCCATAGCAAAATTTTTATGAAGCCATCATAGCTAGGCACTCTTGAGCTATGCTACCTGCCCCTACCCTATTAATATGATTTGATTGGTTAATTTACAATCTCATGCAATGCACACATAAGCACTGAGACAAAGTCAGAGGGAGAAGCAAAAAAGCAAAGTTAATGGTGAACACATCAAGTACCATCTGGGCCCCCTCTTGTCCAGGGCCCCATAGCAGTTGCTATGGCTGCTATGACTATTGCTACGCCCCTGCGCTGGCGTTCTCCTTGCTGTCCCACAGGTGCAAGTGTCTAGTACTTTATACTTTGCATGCAAACCATATTGGAAGCTAAAGTTCCTCCTATTGTAATAAATGTTAGCACTTGTTTTGGATGCAATTTCATGGCTTGTTTCCACTGTTGCGACGCGATTTCGGCCGCATTCCGACGCTTGTAAAAACGCATGCGGATGCGTTTCCACATGCGTTTTTACCCGCGATTTCGCCTGCGATTTCGCATGGCAGGGTGCCATGCGAAATTAACCATGACACTGCCAGGGCTAAATAAAATTGAAAAAGGTGCGAAATCGCACGCGAAATCGCGGGTAAAAACGCATGTAACAAACGCATGCGTTTTTACTATTAAATACATTAGCGGCGATTCGCACGGATTCCCGACGCAGGCGAAATCGTTGGCTCTTTTGTGCGTTTTTTTCACGCTGAAAAAAACGCACCTCAACACCGCTACAGTGGAAACAGGCCCATCCACTTGCATTACATGTGCGGATCTGCATGCGTTGGACGCATGCAGATTCGCGATAGTGGAAACGAGCCCTCAGTCTAATAGAGGCGGTGTATGCCTATGCCATTAACCATTCAATTGCAGCATGTGTTTAGGGATGCGCAGCCTTCCCCCCACTTTTTTCTTAACTCTGTAAGTATATAATATAACACTGTGTGCTGTCATGCAGGTACACTGAACAGGTATGCAGTGACTGGTATCAATACGATGTGCAGCTGTCACACACACAGGTACCGTGAACAGGTATGCAGTGACTGGTATATAATATAACATTGCATGCTGTCACGCAGGTGCACTGAACAGGTATGCAGTGACTGGTATCAATACAATGTGCAGCTGTCACACACACAGGTACCGTGAACAGGTATGCAGTGACTGGTATATAATATAATATTGCATGCTGTCACGCAGGTGCACTGAACAGGTATGCAGTGACTGGTATCAATACAATGTGCAGCTGTCACACACACAGGTACCGAGAACAGGTCTGCAGTGACTGGTATTACGAATGTGCAGCTGTCACACACGTGCAGTGAAAAGGTAGGCACTGAATGTGCTGGCTGCTGGGCATTGCACAGTATAGCAATTAGCAAGAAAGGGCCAGCTGCGACTGACAGGGCTGTATATGCAACAAGTGTCAGTGGGACACACACACACACACACACACACAAAAAAAAGATCACAAGAACAACATTAGCTCTCAAAAGAGCTGTTGAGGGGGCTGCTTTTGTTTTTAGCAATAACTATCAGCAAGGAGCAAGTTAACAAGCCTAACAAGAGCCTAACTAAGCTTTCCCTATGTCTACAGCAGGTTCCTCTCCCTTCTCTAATTACTGCAGCCACACGAGTGAGATAATGGCAGATGCAGCTGCCTTATACAAGGGGGGGGGGGGCTCCAGGAGGGAGTGCAGCCTGATTGGCTGCCATGTGTCTGCTGACTGTGATGTAGAGGGTCAAAGTTTAGCCTAATGATGTAGTATAGGGGGCGGGTCGAACTCGCATATAGTTCTCGGTTCACCGCGAACACGAACCACCAATGTTCGCGCGAATCGGTTCACGGTAGAACCGTTCGGGCCATCTCTACACAGGACCATTTGCTCGCAACACACATGGTATGAATAGAGAAAATAGCGATCATATCACATGGCGATTTTCAGTGTAAAATGGCCCTCACTCTCAGGAGAGTGCACACTTTGAATGGTTCCACCCAAATGCATGGAATGTTATATTGAAGTGGACCTGAACTCAGATTTTCCTCTCTGCTCTGAAAGATAAGCAACAGCATAATCATCTTTAAAGAAAAACATTTCTTTGCTACAGCTGATACACATTCTGCAATACATCTGCAGTGTGTCTGCTTCCTGCTTTCATGGAGGCAGACAAAGGGTTAACATCCTGTGTTTACAAATTAGCTACTCTGCTATGGCAGCCAGCTGACACAGCTTTGAGATCAAATGACATTGGTGATTAGTCACAGATGAGGCGGAAGTAATAGGCAGGCTAAACTCTAAATTACAGTTCTGTATTTTTTCCTTCTATGCTGTGCAAGAGTTCAGGTCCACTTTAAGGCCTGGAACCCACTGCAAAACGCAATCGCTAATCGCAAGCGTAAGCGTTTTGTATGAGCAGTTTCTAAGCGGTTTAATGAGCGGTTTAGGGAGCGATTTTAGAAAGTGTATCAAGTTGCCAGCGGTTGTGTAGCGATTTGCGATTAGCGTTTTAAAGTCTGATTGGTCCTGTTAATTATTTTTAATTTTGTTACAGCGCACAGTTACTTTAAAACGCTAGCAAAATCGCTCCGTGTAAGTTTTGATGAGCGATTACGCCAGCGATTATATACTTGACATTGAAGCGCAAATGCTAACAAAATGCTGCATGTCCTGCGTTTGTGATTTTGCTAATCGCAATCGCTTCTGTGGAATTTGCACAATCCATTTACATTGGCAGGGCGTTTAGGTAAATCGCTAGCGATTTCTCACGCTCCCTAAACGCTCTAAAAATCGCTCTAGTGTTTTCCAGCCCTAAAGGAAGCTAGTAGTAAGAGGAATACGTAGGGAGGTATTTTTACTCCCTTTTAAAATAAATACAAGTGTTTATAAAGTCTGTGTGCAACTTTAAAAGGTTAATAAATGTGGCTGTACACACAATAGAGATGCATTGTAAACTGCTCATAAAACGATTTGTTCATAGCGTTTTACAGCCACACAGCTCACGTTTCTGACATTCCACTCGACCACCATCTTTTGCGAAGTGTTTTTTTTACACGAGCTATAACTTTTATTGAAAACTGGTTCAGAGTAACTCACAAAACTCGCCTATAAAGATGGCAAAATTACAGAGGGAAAAATCCACAATAGAGAAAAAGCGTTAAAAATGCTGAACTACCAATCCGTATGACGTAGATAGATAAGACACTATGGCCTTGATTCACTAACCGGCACTAAGCCAGTTAGTGTGCCTTATCACTTAGTGGGCACAAACTACAGCTCTAACCTTATCTGAGGTTAGTGTGCCTTATCTGAGGATAGTGTGCCTTATCTGAGGTTAGTGTGCCTTATCTGAGGTTAGTGTGCCTTATCTGAGGATAGTGCGCCTTATCTGAGGTTAGTGTGCCTTATCTGAGTTAGTGTGCCTTATCTGAGTTAGTGTGCCTTATCTGAGGTTAGTGTGCCTTATCTGAGGTTAGTGTGCCTTATCTGAGGTTAGTGTGCCTTATCTGAGGTTAGTGTGCCTTATCTGAGGTAAGTGTGCCTTATCTGAGATTAGTGTGCCTTATCTGAGGTTAGCGTGCCTTATCTGAGGTTAGTGTGCCTTATCTGAGGTTAGTGTGCCTTATCTGAGTTAGTGTGCCTTATCTGAGTTAGTGTGCCTTATCTGAGTTAGTGTGCCTTATCTGAGGTTAGTGTGCCTTATCTGAGGTTAGTGTGCCTTATCTGAGGTTAGTGTGCCTTATCTGAGGTTAGTGTGCCTTATCTGAGGTTAGTGTGCCTTATCTGAGGTAAGTGTGCCTTATCTGAGATTAGTGTGCCTTATCTGAGGTTAGCGTGCCTTATCTGAGGTTAGTGTGCCTTATCTGAGTTAGTGTGCCTTATCTGAGGTTAGTTTGCCTTATCTGAGGTTAGTGTGCCTTATCTGAGGTTAGTGTGCCTTATCTGAGGTTAGTGTGCCTTATCTGAACTTATTGCCCCTTAAGTAGGTTTGTGCACACTAAAAGATGCACAAAGCTACATCACACACTGCACCGCGCACAGCGTAATGTGTCGATCTTTGCGTGCAGTGCGACGATAATGTCGCACCCGCTATACTGTATATGATGCGACCATAAGGTCGCATAGGATGCGACGATAACTGATCACTGATGCGCCGTTTAGGTCGCATCCTATGCAACCTTAAGGTCGCATCATGTACAGTATAGCAGGTGCGATGTTATCGTGCAGTGCGCGATGTAGCTTTGTGCATCTTTTAGTGTGCACAAAGCTACTTAAGGGGCACTAAGTTCAGATAAGGCGCACTAACCTCAGATAAGGCACACTAACCTCAGGTAAGGCACACTAACCTCAGATAAGGCACACTAACTCAGATAAGGCACCGCAATAGCAGCATACTTGCGGCCTTCCTTGAAGCAATAGCAGCATAGGGGGAGATACTATGGCTGGGAACGCGAAGAATCACTCGCGTTCCCAGCCTGCTGGGTCCTGACGGCGAAACTGGAAGTGGTCGCCGGCGGGGACGGGAGGATCGGAGAGACACGGCGAGGGCACCGATCAGCTGCAGGGGGCTGAGGGAAGCCCCAGGTGAGTAAAACTCATTTTTTTTGTGACGCAAAAATACCCAGCACACAGCAAGCGCTGGGGATCGTAAAAAAAATTGTGTCAAAAAATGCCAACGTCAACGCAAATGCTATCTGAGCGCAATGTGAACAAGACCTAAGCACTTTTCTGAGTGCTTTTTGGCCATCAGAGCTTTCTGAGGGCTTTTTAAAAAACGCTCCCATTGACTTACATATGGGCTCAGAGTAGTAAAGAAAACAGAATATGTATGAATAGGAGTGCAAATGAATAAATTATAAACAGGAGTGCAAATTAAAATGAAGTGGCAGGGTACAGTTCCGACACAGTGTTTCACTGCATAGGTCAATCGATACTACAGGAGTGAAAATAATAATTATGAAGAGGTGCAAGTTAAAAATGAAGTAAACAGGGTACTGTTCTGAACACAGTGTTGCACTGGATGGATCAAATGATCCATACAAAGCCTTTCTTGCAGTTTCACATTGCATAAAGTCACGTATGATTTTTAACAACTGGGTCCTTAAAGCGGTATTGTCACCATAAAAATCAAATTTCACCAGCAACTGGTCTGAGTGTATTAAGTGATAAAGATGCTAATCCTGCATTCAAAACTTGCAAAACTTTTTCTGCTGCTATGATTTGGAGTTACCACATACCACTTAAAGGGGAACTGAAGAGAGAGGTATATGGAGGCTGCCATGTTTATTTCCTTTTAAGCAATACCAGTTGCCTGTCCATCCTGCTGATCCTCTGCCTCTAATACTATTATCCATAGCCCCTGAACAAGCATGCAGCAGATCAGGTGTTTCAGACTTTAAAGTTAGAGCTGACAAGACTAGCTGCATGCTTGTTTCTGGTGTTATTCAGATACTACTGCAGAGAAATAGACCAGCAGGGCTGCCAGGCAACTGGTATTGATTAAAAGGAAATAAATATGGCAGCCTCCGTATACCTCTTACTTTAGTTCCCCTTTAAGGACCAGGGGATTTTCCTGAGATCGGTGCTGCGTGGACTCTCCAGCCCGCAGCACCGATCAGGATTTAGCCAGGACGATCAGACTTCCCCCCTTTTTTCCCCACTAGGGGGATGTCCTTCTGGGGGGATCTGATCGCCGCCGGCTTGCTGTGCTTTGCGGGGGGGCTCTTCAAAGCCCCCCTCCGCAGCGTTTTCTGCGCTCCCTCCCTCTCCTTACCTCCCTCTCCCTTCATGGGCTGCGCAGGACGGATATCCGCCCTGCGCATTGTAGGATAGGCTTCAGCCTATCATATGCCGGCGATCCCCGGCCAATCAGAGGCCGGGGATCGCCGATCTGCCTTGTGGCGCTGCTGCGGGATTTCTTCCCCGCGTGTTTACATTACGTGTGCGAGCCGCGATCGGCGGCTCGCACACTGTTCACGGAGACACCCTCCGTGAACTGGCATGGAAAGGCCACATGGAAAGGCCGGCCCGTTTCCATGCTATACCACTAACAACCCGCCGACACCTATCGGCGTTAGGCGGTCGTTAAGTGGTTAAGGAGCACTGGCCCTTTAGTAGTCAGTGCCAAACAGTTGCATGCTGGGGGTTCTTTTTATCTATATCATATTCTTCCTCTTCCATTCATTTCCCTGCCTAGCTGCCTATCTGAAACACGATCCTCTGCTCACTTGTGTTTACAAGCAAGGCTGAGGTGACTCAGTGATTGGAAGAGAAAAGAAAAAAAGTAAAGGGCAGAAATGACATCAGGATTTAGCCTAAACTGCAGGCAAAAGACATGGCCCCCAGCAGGAACAGAATTCTCTTCATTTACTATATAAAATTCACTGAAATGAAAACATGGACAGTACAATACATGTGTTATGTAAGTAGATCAAGTATTTATCTACTTATATATGTGTTTTTTTCCCTGGCATAGTATGGCTAATCCTACTGCTTTAAAGAGACTCTGAAGCGAATAAAATTACCTTGTCATTCGCTTCAGGAGTCTCAGCTGGAGTAAACCGCCGCATCCCCGCCGCAAAACAAGGGCTTTAGATCTCCCAAATCCCCAGGGGGCAATCCGGCCGGCGCTTCTTGAAAGAGGCAGAGCTTTCAGCTGCAGCTCTGCCTTTACTGATGTCAATTGCTGCAGATCGCCGCCTCTGGTTATCTGCACAGTGATCGACGTCAGGAAAGGCAGAGCTGCCGCTGAAAGCTCTGCCTCTCAAGGCAGCAGAATCCACGACCAAGATGGTCGTGGATGTTTCCCCCGGGATTTGGAGGGTCTAAAGCCCTCGTTTCGCGGTGGTGATGGTGGTTTACTCCTGCTGAGACTCCTGAAGCGAATGACAAGGTAAACTTAGCAAAATGTATTTGCTTCAGTGTCTCTTTAATGATAAAATGCCAAACAAAATGGTCAAAGTGAAACAAAAAAGGCCATTTTCTTCCACTCCGTTCCCGACACGTATCGCCATTTGGCCGATTTGGCAGCGCTTGCCGTCTCCTCAGAATCATTGCATTCCATCTTATTTTCTCTGGCAGGAGCTGCGGAGCTGCAACACGCTTTGGAGAGGAGAAGAGAGACATATTTTTGTCGTCACATAAATGCAGGTTGACAGGAACAGTTTAAACACAACGTGATAATTGGACAGCAGCTTATTCCCAAGATTAACACCAGTCAGCGGCAGAGAAAGCAAGATAAATCATTTTACAAGCGAGTGACACGTGGGGTCGTGTTATTTCATCTGCCCGTACTCTATTATATGTCAGAGGTCCCTGCGATAAACAGGTCACACTCCGATTCCAAGGAAGAGCTCATTTTAGTTTTGGATAATTTAGTAAGGCCTTGTTCACATCTAACATCGAAATCGCAAACACAAGCATTTAAACATTTTGTGCGTGATTTTTTTTAGCACCTTCCAGCGCTCCGCTGCGCACTGCATTTTTTAAAGAACGCTTTTCTAAGCGTTTTTTCAGAGCGTTTATTTTAATTCACTCCCTGACGCAAGGCAGGAAGCTAATTCTTTGACCTGGAAAAGAATAAATACAAGTGGCGAACGCAATCGCTGCACAAAGCGGTTTTGTGAGCGTTTTGCGCGATACCTTCCATTGAGGCAAAATCGCCTCAAAAATGGAACCAGCGCCGCTTTGCGGCGTGCAAAGCGGAAGAAACGCGCTGCTATGAACCTTTTCATAGAGATTCATTGCACAAACGTTTTGTGGGCGATTTTGAAAATCATCTGCGCTTCAATAAGGCAGAAAATGCCCTAGATGTGAACAAGCCTTAAAGCCTTGTTCACATTGCATTTCGTTCGCGTGTCCATCCGCGTTTGGCATTTTTTGATGCATTTCTTGTTTCCGATTCCTGGCGACTACCTTCCGCGCTGTTTTTTCTTGTGAACCGCTTTTCTAAGCGGTTTTGCCGAGCAATTGCGGTTTTTCACTTTCTGACGGAAGGGAACTCTTTGATCTGGAAAATAATAAATACAATGTATTTATTCTTATAAACACAAATGCAATCACTGCACAAAGCGATTTTGTGAGCGTTTGCGTTTTTGCTATACCTTCCATTGAGGCAAAATCACCTCAAAAATGGCCCATGCAGCGCTTTTCTGAGCGGATCGGAAACTGACCGCTCAGATGTGAACTTTCTCATACAGAATCATAGTGTAAGCACTTTCAGGGTCGTTTTTTCAAAAACGCGTGCGCTTAAAATTGGCCAAAAACACCTCTAGTGTAAACGGGCCCTTAGAGAGTTGGATCTTCTTATGGGTTATTATTGCTGCTCTGTGTCCCTCTTCTGTGGGAATCTCACCAGTTCCCATCCAGATAGAAAAGGATGTAATATTCACTCATATGTGAGGGCTAAAGACAGCATACAATTTTCATTTAATATGCATTCAATGCCAGTTCATGGAGGGTGTCTCCGTGAACAGTCTGCGAGCCGCCGATCGCGGCTCGCACATGTAATGTGAACACGCGGGGAAGAAATCCCCGCTGTTTACATCAATACGGCGCTGCTGCGCAGCAGCGCCGTAAAGGAGATTGGCGATCCCCGGCCTCTGATAGGCGGGGATTGCCGTCATTTGATAGGCTGAAGCCTATTCTATCCGGCAAAGGACGGATATCCGTCCTACGCAGCCCATAGCCTGCAGGAGACGCAGGTATGGGCAAAGAGGGCGGAAATCGATGCGGAGGGGAGCTTTGAGGAGCCCCCACACACAAATCACAGGCAGCCGGCGGTGATCAGACCCCCCCAGCAGGACATCCCCCTAGTGGGGAAAAAAAGGGGGGGGGAAGTCTGATCGCCCTGCCTTTTACCCGATCGGTGCTGTGGGCTGGAGAGCCCGCGCAGCACCGATCTTTCAAAAATCCTGTGGTCATTAAGTGGTTACCCACTTCACCCCCAAGGGGTTTTTACCCTAACGGACCAGAGCAATTTTCACCTGTCAGCGCTCCTCCCTTTTATTCACCAAGAAGTTTTAAATCAGGATGATACCATTTATTGACTAACTAAAAATGCTATTGGAATTCCCAAATAGCTAATATATTACTTGGTAATATACAAGTGGGTATTCAAATACAGTTTTGCCTCCTGTCTAGCAGGAATGCCTTGAACAAATGTATTTCCTTCTGAAGTGTAAATGTAATTTGCCTGTAAGGCACAAGAATGTGTTTCTGACTAGTTGGAGACAAAATGAAATTTTGATGTGCTGTATATCTTTTAATATCAGGGTGGTTCAAGTAGCACATTAATAAAACCTTTCAATTGGTATCTTATTTGCCATCCCCAGAGAGGACACCGACAGCAACAACACATCCCTCCAACTCCTAAAACAGTTATAGGACTCCAACCCCCTTCATTATACTCACCTAAACATCCCAAGTTACAGTGATGAGGACTTCCAGCCTCGAAATTTCGCGTTACTATAATTACACATGCGAAATTTGCTATTACGATGCGAAATTATGGTATTAAAATCGTAATTGAAAATACCGTAAGCGTAATTTTCAACGCGTAATTTCGCGTTTCGTTCATAACGTAATTTCGCGTTAAACCATAATGTAATTTTGCGTTAAACCATAACGTAATTTCGCATTTCTTCGTAATTTTGCGAATTTCGTATATACTTGTTAGCAGGGTTGCTCGCGAATGTTCGCCAAAGGATTCGCTTAATTTTCGCGAAATTTTGCTTATTTTTTCGCGTTTTCGTCTGCATGGCGAATTTTGATGCGAAATATCACTATATGGCGAATTTTATATGCGAAATAGCACATGTACACAGTACAACTTGTCTCAAAAAACAACTCAGCATTCCGTAACGCGAAAACTACGCGAAAATTAACACTTACAGTAATATGAACTATCGCGAAATTACGTTATGTAACTACGCTTACGGTTGCATGCAAGGCAAACGTAATTTCGCGATACCCACTGTAATGCGAAAATTACGCTTACGCGGAATTTCGCGAAATCCTTCTTCATTCCGATTATGTACTTACGGCCATAATCGTAATTACACTAATTACGCGAAATTTCGCGAAATCGTAATTAAGTCATTACGCTCATCTCTACTGGAGCCCCTTGTCTCTTAGATTTGCCAAAGCTGGAAGAGGGAACAACCCTCACTCTACTCACCTGCTGCACCTGATTGGTCCATTTCCAGGCTGCATGCTTTGCATAAATTACCATAGAATTTGCATGAATTCAGAATTATCAGCATGCATATCTCATCACCCCCACCCCGATCAGTCATTATGCTTACACAAAACTGGGGCCAAGCATTTCTTCAGCTGAAATGTTTTCTAACGAGGTCACTATTTAAAGCTTACCTAAACCAAACCTATAATAAAGTACACATATATACTGCAGCACCGTATATTGTTATTTATTTTTATACTATCTTTTCTGTGGTGTATTTTTTTCTGTTTCCCATTTCATGATAAAATTTGCAGTTGACGACCTGTTTGAGAGTCCCAAACTTTTTCACCAGAAAACCCTATCGAAAGTTCACAATACTCTAATCCCTGTGTTTATATGATTTTTATATCCAGTTCGGCCTATCTGGACGAGTTTCCTCGTCCAGATAGGCACTGGTGCTGCCGCCGGCTCGTGCGCGCGATCGGGCGCGCCCCCGCGCGCGCTCCCGCTGCCCGCCGCTAGCCCCCCGATCAGTGAATGGGAATATAATTCCCATTCACCGATCTAACTTCCCCGCAGAAATACTGACGCTTTCTCTCCAGAGAGCGCGGTATTTCTGCCCCCAGGAAACAACTCCTCAGCATTTTAGTTCCTAGATGCGAGCTGGTTCGCATCTAGGACTTTTTTCACTGTGGCCATCTTGTGGCCAAATAGTAAACTGCACCCACATACATTTTTGATTAAAAAAAACATTATTTTACATTTAAAATTAGCAGTTTCCCTCCCACACCAAAAATTACCCACATACACTTTTTTTATTAAAAAAAAAAAAAAAAAAACAATTAAAAAAACAAACAAAAACAACATAAATAGTTACCCAAGGGTCTGAACTTTTTAAATATGCATGTCAAGAGAATATGTTATTATATTATTTAAAGTTATAAGCTTATAAATAGTGATGGACGCAAATTGAAAAAATGCACCTTTATTTCTAAATGAAATATCGGCACCATAAATTGTGATAGGGACGTCGTTTAAATGGTGTAATAACCGGGACAGATGGGCAAATAAAATACATGCGTTTTAATTACGGTAGCGTATATTAATTTCAAACTATAATGGCCAAAAACTGAGAAATAATGAATTTTTTCCGTTTTTTTCTTATTCTTCCTGTTAAAATGCATTTACAGTAAAGTGGCTCTTAGCAAAATGTATCACCCACAGAAAGCCTAATTGGTGGCGGAAAAAACAAGCTATAGATCAATTCATTGTGATAAGTAGCAATAAAGTTATAGGCGAATGAATGGGAGGTGAACGTTGCTCGGATGCATGAGATTTTCGGCACTGCGGCGCTGAACCGGATATTTAGATGTGTTGGTCACTACTAATAGCTATTAAAATGTTGACTATTGATAATAATTGTAAAACTTTTTTTTTTTGGGGGGGGGGGGGGGGGGGGGGAGTATGTAATAATCCAGAATATTTCTTTTGATAATTATTAACTCATAATTTTCCTTTAAATTATGCAATAGAATTAGTTTGTAATATGTTTTTGTCACGGACGATTGCGGGGACGCAGGCGCGTCCTGGAACCGCCCGTGAAGAAAAGAACGATCGCACTCGATTCCTGCATCAAGTGCGCCTCAGATCAATAGAACCAAGATTTGACGTGCAGTATCCCTCTGCTTAGGAACAGCTGGGAAATCTGTCTTAGCTGAAATGACAGCCTGGGGGGAAGGTGTTAATTAGCTTGGACATATTCCCTGTGGAAGGCCCAATTTCCCTTTTGGCTCTGGGAACCAGGTGACACTTAGCTGATCTCATGGAGATGTTAATTAACCAAAGGATGCCTAGGTGCAGCCAAGCAGGCTACGAATCCACGGGAGGTCTGGACACTCTGCTCTCTGCTAAAGATCAAAGGAAAGTCAGCTGTTAGCAGCTAGAACACAACCTCAGTCTCATGGCATAATCCATAACTTCCCAGATCTGTAATATTTCTGGGGTTCCTGAGATGGCCGCTTCACCAAACATGGGGGAAGTGTAGCATGAGCCCCGGTGCTGGTTCTGAGGAAGTTTCAGAACCTTCGGAGGTAAGGACTGCCAGCTAGGCAGTTTCAAAGTGCCCTGATGATACCACAGGGGTCCCACCCCTCATGTCTGGTATCAGGGCGCTGGGTAAATCGAGACAGACCTGAAAATGTTAATAAATCTGCCCTGACCTGTACGGTTCTGTGAGATAGAGCCCATATATGGGTAGATATGATTTCTAGCCCCAGTACAAGGGGAGGGCTCATCTCATCTTTGAAGGGGGTGTATGGCTCCCCGCCCTCACTCCCTCCTACTGAAGCAGGGGCATAAGAATGGCTGAGGACCCAAACTCAGTGTCCTCCACACTGAACCATCTTGCACTCATCAGATGCCAGCTTGAGGATATGCTGGCATCCACCTGGTCTGAACTCTGAACTCTGGACTTTGAAACCAAGAACTTTATGATTCTTCCCACAATAAGGACATCTTTCCAGGAACTAAGTATTTTTCTCCCTTCTTTTATTTTTCATACTGGCTATTACTGTTTTAATAATTGTTGATTTTCATAATTGTCTGTATATATTAATTATTTATATTGCGTGAATAAACGACTTTCCCCAAGTCATTCACTGTTTCGCTACCCTGCTTATCAGCACACACAGAAATGATCCCGGGTCTCTGAAGATACGCTACTGTTTGTTTGTTGTTGGCTAGACAGAATATCGTGTGTTTAACCGTTTTATTCGCAGGATTAGTCAGTCAGTTAGTGGGCCCCACGGTCCCATAGTAACCGCGGTGGTGGCAGTTTACTCTGAACCAGTAGGTGACGTTGTAATTACCTGTGTCTCACAGGCTCCCTTCTGAGTTGTCTGCGGCTAATTCTTAACGGTTCCTGCGCATTGACTGCGACCAGAGTTCGCACGATCTGTGCGCTGGCACCGTTTAGAAGGCTAAGTGCGGTCAGCCACGAGGGCCCTTGTGACAGTGTTAGGCAGCGGTTGGGACCTGTGTTGTGCTGAAAGTATCTACGATAGCGCTAGCGCTATCGAGAAACGAACTAATTCGTTGGTGTAGCTGGAAGGCAATATATTTTTTATACAGAGAGACTGTGTAGCCAGTACCACTCCCCAAAAGTTTTATTTTATTTGGCATGGAAATGTCCGGGAACTACAAGAAAATGGGCCTGGCGGACCTGCAAAATCTTTGCCAAGAGAGAGGCATTGAGGTCGGCCGCAAGAAACAACAGGACCTGGTAACGGAATTGTTTCAATGGGATACCCAGCAACTGCGGGAGCCGGGAGTGTCCGCTGAAGTGGATACCAGCCCATCTGACAATCGAGGGGAACCAGAGACTGAGACTCCTGACCGTACAGAGGTTGTGCATCCTGAGGGCCCTGCATCAACAGTTACACCAGAGAATGTCAGTGTGGACCCCAATCCCAGAGTTTCTGAAAGTACTCGCCTGGAACCGGCCAGTACTGGACTGTCCGTTTGTACTGATCCGCTAATGCAGCAGGCGTTACAAAAGCTGATGGACACTGACCTGGACAAGTACCTGCAGTACATGCGTGAAGAGCGCCAAATGCGGGAGGAACGGGAGCGGCAAGCTGCTGCTGCTGCTGCTGAACGCCACGCGGAGAGGGATGCCGCTGAGCGAGAACGGGAGCGCCAATCTGCAGAGGCGCGGGAGAAACGACAACATGAGCTCAACATGGCAAAGGTTCAACAGGCCAGCCAGAGTTCACCGCCCAGCCTCCCTGCTGAAGGAGCTGCACCACCCGTAAGTGCAAAATTTAAATTTGCTAATATTGAAAAAGACACAGACATTGACTTGTTTTTGCGGTCTTTTGAAAAAGCATGCCGTCAGTATCGTCTGTCCCAAGACCAGTGGGCCAGACATCTGACACCTTTGCTGCGCTACAAAGCGCTTGATGCCTTCGCAGAATTGCCTGCGGAGAAGGATAATGATTATGCTGCTATAAAAGACGCTATCATTACTAAGTACCAGCTGACGCCAGAAGCCTATCGGAAAAAGTTTAGGGCCTGGCAGAAAAAGTTTTCTGATTCGTACCGAGATGTGGCCAGCAGCTTGCTCACCACACTCCGCCAGTGGACACTAGGCCTCACCAAAGGGTCTTATGATGTCCTGGAGGACTTGATAGTCCTGGAACAATTTCTGAACATTTGCCCTGCTGATGTACGCCAGTTTGTGCTAGAACGCAGGCCGGCTTCAGCAACTGTCGCTGCAGACCTTGCTGAGACTTTTGCAACTGCCCGGGTGGTTGATACCCGCAGAACTGTCCCATCCAGCTGGAGTGGAGGTCAGCCTCATACCTCGGCAGACCCTCCTGCCCCTGTGAGCCGTCCGCCACAGAGGCCACCCAGCGCAGCTGCTGCACCCAGGCCTGCAGCGCCTGGAGAGGTCACCTGTCACTACTGCCGCCAGCCCGGACACATGAAATTCGACTGTCCGGAGCGGAGACAGACACCACCAGCACCTGGATCATCTGCATCACCTGCACCTCACCCACAGCAGAGGCAACCCGCCAGCGAACCACAGTCTGGATCATCAGATTTTGTCCTGTTTGCCCGCGGAAAGGAAATCCGCGACCGAACCGACCAGCAGCAACTTGTTAGAGTGAACGGCAAAGTTGTCACCGGATTCCGAGACACCGGAGTTGACATCACGTTAGTTCACTCACACCTTGTACCAAAGGAGAGCATCAGCTCCAGCCGATCCCTTGCCCTTACTGGAGTAGAGGGCACCCTTTTCCACATAGCCCACGCAAAAGTGAAGCTGGATTGGGGAGTGGGAGGAGTCCAAGAACGGGTTGTTGGGGTTATGAAGGATCTCCCAGTCCCTGTGTTGCTGGGGACTGATTTGGGCAAGCTTGTGTCCTACTATGAACCTGCCACGACCGCCTTGTCGCTCACGGAAGGAGACGGACTCTCCACCCACCACCAGGTACTTTATACACTTGGGGGAGCACCAGGGGGAGGTGGGTTGAATGTGCCCAGTTCAAGGGTACCAGGTTCAATAGTGCCTGCTTCAAAGGCACCTGAGTTTGATGTACAGACTGTCTGTTGTGATGATGCTGTAACTGTACCTGAGTTTACTGTACAACCTGTCTGTAATGAAAACATGTCTATACCTGTCAATGTCATTACTGCATGCAATGATGATTTGAGTAATGTCCGTCTGTGCCATTCTGACAGTGTACCGGTGCTAGCAGTACCGCGCAGCTGCACTGCTCAGAACCCGAGCTCAGGACAGGTGGAGGGGGTTCCGGCCTCCTCCCCCTCCTCTGACCACAGGGATGAGACCTCTCAGCCACTGGCCTCGTGTGACATGAGCCAGTTGGCTGAAACTGACAGCGCCATATTCTCAGCCGCACTACAAAGTGACCCAAGCCTGGAGGTGCTCAGGCAGCAAGCCGCTGAGCCCCTCGCAGACGGGGCCGCTTTCAAGGTGTACTGGGAAGGTGGGAGACTGTACAGTGAGTCTGTACAGCCCCCTACAGGTAGATCCCACGCGGATACCAAGTGGCTTGTGGTCCCGAGTGCGTTCAGGGGACATGTGCTGAAATCCGCACATGGTAATCCTCTGACAGGGCACTCGGGTGTCCGCAAGACACTCGCCGGTATTCGGAACCAGTTTTATTGGCCCCGGATGAACAGGGATGTAGCAAACTACTGCAGGGCATGTGCCGTCTGTCAGGAGCTGGGAAGGTCCAGGGATTCCCGCGGGGTTCCCTTAGGTCCACAGCCACTCAGCAGGGGAACCCTGCGTGGGCTGGCTGTTGACCTAACCAACCCACTGCCCGTTGTCAGCAGTCCCGGCAGACACCACGTCCGACTGCAGTGGCGCAAACGCCCTGTCCAGAACGGTCCATGTTGGGTCAACCCTGAGGGTAGCAGACCGCGACCGGTCCAGGGGAACCGAGCCACAGGCTCCAATAGGTTTTCCCGCTGTACCGGCAACTCGAGGCCCGTCAGCCAGGTTAGCGGCGCCGCCACACATCTTGCGGATGAGTGGCTAAGCCACGGACAAGGGGGAGGGCTGTCACGGACGATTGCGGGGACGCAGGCGCGTCCTGGAACCGCCCATGAAGAAAAGAACGATCACACTCGATTCCTGCATCAAGTGCGCCTCAGATCAATAGAACCAAGATTTGACGTGCAGTATCCCTCTGCTTAGGAACAGCTGGGAAATCTGTCTTAGCTGAAATGACAGCCTGGGGGGAAGGTGTTAATTAGCTTGGACATATTCCCTGTGGAAGGCCCAATTTCCCTTTTGGCTCTGGGAACCAGGTGACACTTAGCTGATCTCATGGAGATGTTAATTAACCAAAGGATGCCTAGGTGCAGCCAAGCAGGCTACGAATCCACGGGAGGTCTGGACACTCTGCTCTCTGCTAAAGATCAAAGGAAAGTCAGCTGTTAGCAGCTAGAACACAACCTCAGTCTCATGGCATAATCCATAACTTCCCAGATCTGTAATATTTCTGGGGTTCCTGAGATGGCCGCTTCACCAAACATGGGGGAAGTGTAGCATGAGCCCCGGTGCTGGTTCTGAGGAAGTTTCAGAACCTTCGGAGGTAAGGACTGCCAGCTAGGCAGTTTCAAAGTGCCCTGATGATACCACAGGGGTCCCACCCCTCATGTCTGGTATCAGGGCGCTGGGTAAATCGAGACAGACCTGAAAATGTTAATAAATCTGCCCTGACCTGTACGGTTCTGTGAGATAGAGCCCATATATGGGTAGATATGATTTCTAGCCCCAGTACAAGGGGAGGGCTCATCTCATCTTTGAAGGGGGTGTATGGCTCCCCACCCTCACTCCCTCCTACTGAAGCAGGGGCATAAGAATGGCTGAGGACCCAAACTCAGTGTCCTCCACACTGAAACATCTTGCACTCATCAGATGCCAGCTTGAGGATATGCTGGCATCCACCTGGTCTGAACTCTGAACTCTGGACTTTGAAACCAAGAACTTTATGATTCTTCCCACAATAAGGACATCTTTCCAGGAACTAAGTATTTTTCTCCCTTCTTTTATTTTTCATACTGGCTATTACTGTTTTAATAATTGTTGATTTTCATAATTGTCTGTATATATTAATTATTTATATTGCGTGAATAAACGACTTTCTCCAAGTCATTCACTGTTTCGCTACCCTGCTTATCAGCACACACAGAACTGATCCCGGGTCTCTGAAGATACGCTACTGTTTGTTTGTTGTTGGCTAGACAGAATATCGTGTGTTTAACCGTTTTATTCGCAGGATTAGTCAGTCAGTTAGTGGGCTCCACGGTCCCATGGTAACCGCGGTGGTGGCAGTTTACTCTGAACCAGTAGGTGACGTTGTAATTACCCGTGTCTCACAGGCTCCCTCCTGAGTTGTCTGCGGCTAATTCTTAACGGTTCCTGCGCATTGACTGCGACCAGAGTTCGCACGATCTGTGCGCTGGCACCGTTTAGAAGGCTAAGTGCGGTCAGCCACTAGGGCTCTTGTGACAGTTTTCAATTGGAAATTATTTTTTTTATTTAGCCGGATGTTTATGAGAAACAATGTGGATGAGTTTGTAATGTATCTTATTGTTATTGTAGTACTAGCTGATCGCCCGGCGCTGCTCGGGTATGTATTTGGCTAGTGTTGGCTCCACCCTCTTTTTCTAACACTCAATTACTCAATGACCTAGTTTGTGAACTTTGTGGTCTTTGGCATCAATAATTTGCATTTAAATAAAACAAATTGGCTGTGGCTTCACCCCTTCTCTGAATTTGAACCCCCGGACCCAATGACCAACTGTACCAGGTTTGAGGCTTGTGCCATTAACAGTGCAAGAATGGCAGCAATTAAATATTCCCCTTGAAAGTCAATAGGTGAATTTTTATTGGCTTTTGTATGCTCCACCCACTTTTCTGAATATTAATCTCAGTCACCCAGTGACCAACTGTGCAAAGTTTGAGAACCCCGCCATTAACAGTGTAAGAATGGCTGCAGTTTACATTTTCCCAGTGAAATTTGTATTTTTTCTCTGCCCACTGATGACCCGGTGCTGGTGTTGGCTCCACCCACTTTTTCTAACCCTAACACACAATTACTCAATGACCAAGTTTGTGAGCTTTGCGGTCTTTGGCATCAATAACTTGCATTAAAATGAAACAAATCAGATTGGCTGTTTGTGGCTCCACCCCCTTTTATCATTGTAAACCCAGTCACCCAATGACCAACACTACCAGGTTTGAGGCTTGCGCCATTAACAGTGCAAGAATGGCTGCAATGAAATATTTCCCTTACCCTACCATTAACAGTGTAAAGAAAAACAAAAGTTTGCTTTCTTAAAACAGAAAGAATTTGCAATAATTCAGGTTGGAGTGAGCTTGAGATTTCTCCCAGTGCAACACTGCTGAATATATGCAAATTAACCATTGTTACCCTTAGAAGCTAAACACACCTCCAGAACCACTGGAATGTAATGATGTGTCAGTTTGTTAATTTGTACAGAGCCATAATAATCCAACATGCATACAGACTGTTTCGGATTGTTTGATCCTCATCAGTGCATGGCATGGATTAATTTGGCTCTATGCAGTAGGGCTTGTAACACCGAGAGGGACATGCTACCCAGCTAGCTCATGGTGACCCAGAACTCATTGGAGTGTGTAAGGGACTACAATGGTCCTAAAAGCCCCCTTACTAAGATGTTAAGAAAAACAAAATTAACAGTGTAACACACAATTAATCAATTACTTAATTACCAAGTTTGTGAGCTTTGCGGGTGTTTGGCATCAATAATTTGCATTGGAATGAAACAAATCTGATTGGCTGTTTGTGGCTCCACCCCCTTTCTTAATTTGAACCCCAGTCACCCAAGCATCAACTGTTAAATTTGTGTTTGTCTCCACCCATTTTTTGTTTATGGGAATAAAAAGTATCCTATACTTTATTCCAGGTAATGTGCTATGTGTGTGCCAAATTGTATTCAAATCCGTTCAGCCGTTTTTGCGTGATCGAGTAACAAACATCCAAACTTTCCGATATATAATATTAGTAGGCTTATATTAATATTATATTACTAGGCACAACTTATTACTGGCCTGAGGAAGCAGGGTCAACCTGCGAAACACATAGGGCCTGATTCACAAAGCGGTGCAAACTTTTTCGCGGACTTTTGCGCGCGCAATTTGCCGCGATTCGCGCGATCGCGGACTTTTGCGCGCGCAATTTGCCGCAAATTGCGCGCGCAAAAGTCCGCGATCGCGCGAATCGCGGCAAATTGCGCGCGCAAAAGTCCGCGAAAAAGTTTGCACCGCTTTGTGAATCAGGCCCATAGTCATTGCTCATTCTTCTAGAGAGGTAGACCAACCTATCACTCTTGATTTTAACCTTTTAATGAATTTTATTATTGTTATAACTTACACCTGAGCCCTAAGGTTGCATTTTTTTAGTTATCTGGAGAGTGACCGTGTACAACCCAACCCGAGCAGAAGCGGAAATCTTCCCTAAACGTTGAAATTTGTTTGCCTGTCATAACACCTAATTCCCATATTGCAAGGTGTCTTAACCCTAACCTACAAAGCTCTCCACAATCTCTCTCCCCTGTACATCTCCTCACTAATTTCCAGATACCAACCTAATCGCAATCTCAGATCTGCACATGACCTTCTATTATCCTCCTCTAGAATCACCTCCTCACATTCATGTATACAAGATTTTGCACGCGCTTCACCCCTCCTCTGGAATGCCCTCCCACAACACATCCGTCACTCTCCAACCTTTGCTACCTTTAAACGCTCTCTAACACCTCACTTGTTCCGACAGACCTCAGACCAAATTGCACTCCTACTAGATATCTGAAAACACAATACCTCTATATGTTTGTTGTACAGTATACTATCCCACTTCTTGTCCCCCCCCCCCCTCATTCCTTTAGATTATAAGCTCACAAGGGCAGGGCTCTCTTACCCTTTTGTGTCTTGGAGATCATTATACATTTTATTCATCATGTTACTTTCATCACTGTCATTACCAATTCTGTATGTTGTATTTTGTATTGTCTTTGTATTTTGTCACCAATTATGTATTTTGGATAATCAGGGGCACCTGTAGCCTTTTTGTCACTCCAGGCGAGAAAACCTGTGGCGCCCCCCACCCGTGTGGTACCCCCTCATGAAAATAATGGTAATGCATCAATGCTTTACCATAAAAGAATCGTAATGCGGCAATCTTTACCAGAAAATAATCATAATGCAGCACTGATTCACCTAAAATAATCGTAATGCGTCAATTCTGCACCAGAAAATAATCATAACGCAGCACTGATTCACCAGAAAATAATAGTAATGCGGCAATCTTTACCAGAAAATAATAGTAATGCGGCAATCTTGCACCAGAAAATAATTTTAATGTGGGCAGCGTTTCACCATAAAATAATCATAATGCAGCAATGTTTCACTAGAAAATAATCCTAATGTGGGCAGCGTTTCACAAAAAGGAATGTTCACCTGTAAAAAGAAAAGCATTTACTCACCTGCAGAAGACTCCTCTCCCTGGGCGCAGCTCCCTCGCCGATCTTCCTGCAGCAAGCCTGCAAATGTCCCGTGCTTACAGGCAGCAGGGCTACGGGAAAATGGCACCTGAAGCCCTGTACTGGAGACACGTGGATGTACTAGACAGCGCAGCCAGTTCACCACCACTGGGGTCCCACAGTCTGGCGGGGGAAGATGGGCAAAAGGTATGAAACATTCTTGTGATGTGGTAAACATATTTGGGATGGGTTATGTTTATCCAATGTGGTGTGCCACAGGAAGCAGATCTAGGGCCTGCTCTGTTCAGTCTTTTGAATCATGGACATGAAATGAGAATCAAAGCTCAATCACTGTTTTTTAAAGAGAATCTGTAACCCCCCCAAAAAGAGCCCTGGGAGTTACTTACCTCGGGAGAGGGACGCCTCTTGATCCTAAAGAGGCTTCCCCCTACCCCTTCAGTAGTGGGGATCCACTACTGGGACCCCCGAGGATCTCCTTGTTGGCCGCTTGTCGGAGTGCGCACATGAACAGAAGAGTTAGGCAGTGGCATAGCTAAGGAGCTGTGGGCCCTGATGCAAGTTTTACATAGGGCCCCTCAGTGGCATAGCTAAGGAGCGGTGGGCCCCCGCTGCAAGTTTTACATTGGGGCCCCAAACACTCTATACATAACAATTGGTACGGCGCATTAAAATCTGCCAATGGCAACTACAGTGTCAGAGGAGCAAGAAGGGGATGGGGAGGAGTGTGTTAATGATTACCACTATTCATAGCATCTATAGAAGTGATTATTATGAGCACAGGACCAATAGAGAGCTAATACTGTAGTTGAGGGAGGGCTTTTCGGGGCCCCTACAGCCCAAGGACCTGATGCCGTTGCAACCTATGCAACCATTATTGCTATGTGAAGGTTTGCAGAATAGCCGCCGCATGCTCTGACGGCGTGGCGGCTACTTCCGCGTCCAGTCCGGCGGTTTACGTGCGGCGACATGTGTCTGATGTGATACAGCCTTCCTGTGCACATAGGCTGAGGAATACGCGCGAAGAGACAGAAGCTTTATGGGAAGCAGAGAGGGATCAGCTGACTCCCTTTTGTCAGCTGATCTCAGGATGTATGCGGATTGGCTGCAGGGGACGGGGCGGCGCTGATCAGCGCTGCACTATATAACCACTCGTCCCTCAGTCTCACGTTGTCTGCCGTTGCGAATGCTATGTGTTGGCACACAGACCTCAGTCAGATCCTACAGTGTGTTGTAACCAGGAGGACCTGGGAATTCACACTGAGCTAGATTATTCTCGCATTGTTATGTTATGCTATAGACTAGTTCCAGGGTGGTGTGACTACGGACCTCACACCCAAGCCTAGGAAACTGTGTCAATGCTATGTTATGCTATAGACCAGTTCCAGGGTGTTGTGACTACGGACCTCACACCTAAACCTAGGAACCTGTGTCAATGCTATGTTATGCTATAGACTAGTTCCAGGGTGTTGTGACTACGGACCTCAAACCCAAGCCTAGGATACTGTGTCATTATTGTGTTATGCTATAGGCTAGTTCCAGGGTGTTGTGACTACGGACCTCACACCCAAGACTAGGATACTGTCTCATTCTTATGTTATGATATAGACTAGTTCCAGGGTGTTGTGACTACGGACCTCACACCCAAGACTAGCATTGTGTATTTATTACTTTAGCCCACTTCCAGGGTGTAGAGAGCTAGTATCTCTCACCCAGTTAGGGCAAGTCTGTTCATCTTAGCAGCAGGGCATCCTGCAACCAAGCCTAGGCCCCTCTCCTAGGGAGCCTTTAGGCTATAGGGATTCACCCACAGTCTGGGGTGAATTCCTTTCTTCTTCTACCTCCAGCTCCTCTGGTGGTCCTTACTCAAAGTGGTACTGTTACACCAAACACTCACATCTCAGGTGTCCAGAGGTTAGACATACCTGGATTATTGGTGATTCTGCAGATCATCCATAATCTGGTGTATATCTGCATTACTGGTGATTCTGCAGATCACCAATAATCAGATTCTCTCTCTGCGTGTTGACACCAATCATTACATGCTATGCCCCTGGGGTTAGGTTAAGATGAGGCAATTGAGGAAATGGATGAGGAGATTTTACAGAAATATTTTACAAACTGGCTAAACAAACAATAAAACAGCACATGGCATTCCTTTCCATACTGAAAAACAAGATGATGTACCTGGATCATAATAATAGCGTTGCAATGCATACAGCTAGTGAAGGAGTACATAGACCAAATAGATTTGGGAACAATCCTGAGATACTAGTTAATAATAAGATGTGCTCAATGCCATACAGCTGCTCAAAAGCAAACAAATCATGAGCTGGATCAAAGAAAGTCAAAAAACCAACATGTCACTAAGGTACAGCTCTGTTGTTACGCTGCAGAAGTCGCTTCTAGGAGCATGTTTTGCATAACATGTCACTAAGGTACAGCTCGGTTGTTACACTACAGAAGTCACTTCTAGGAGCATGTTTTGCATAACATGTCACTAAGGTACAGCTCTGTTGTTACACTACAGAAGTCGCTTCTAGGAGCATGTTTTGCATAACATGTCACTAAGGTACAGCTCTGTTGTTACACTACAGAAGTCACTTCTAGGAGCATGTTTTGCATAACATGTCACTAAGGTACAGCTCTGTTGTTACACTACAGAAGTCACTTCTAGGAGCATGTTTTGCATAACATGTCACTAAGGTACAGCTCTGTTGTTACACTACAGAAGTCGCTTCTAGGAGCATGTTTTGCACACACAGACACAGTGCAGTTCTGGAGGCCGCGCTGGGGGATGAGATAGGAGATTTGGAGAGAGTTGAAAAGTTAGCTACTAAAGTAATTAAAGATAGGGGGAAGTCTAAATTGTAATGAAAGGTTCGAAAAAACAGCTTTTATTTACTTTGGGGGGAAAAAAAGATGACTTAAAGGCGATATAATTCATATGTATAAATATATCAAACATTTCTTATTCAAGGCTCTGACAATTTTCTTGCAGCTAATGATATGCATATTTATTATTGCCAAAGCATAGCATGTAAAGTCCGATCAGGAGAATTCATCTAAACAGCATTTGGGGGGATTTATAGTTTCCATGTGAAGCAGAAATGAGGCAGTGTCCAAGGTGACTTTTTCATCTTCCTCCACTGCAAAAATCCAGAGGCTTCTTAGATCACCCTCAAGCCCGCCGTTGCCAAGAGATTTTTCCTCCATACACAGGCAGCTTCCCGCTACTGCTGTGCAGATCGACGGGTCGAATCGATAATTTCCAGCAGGTCTTATCTGATTTCCAATTGTTTTTCTGATTCATTTTCCATTCACTTCAATAAAAATTTGATTTGACCTGTCGATCTGATGGGAAATTGCATGGAAATTGCAGCACGGTGGCGTAGTGGTTACCGCTCTTGCCTTGCAGCACTGCATCTCCATTTTGATGAATTCCAGCCAGGGCACTATCTGCATGGAGTTTGTATGTCGTCCCCGTTTCTGTGTGTGTTTCCTCCAGGCACTCTGGTTTCCTCCTAAAGACATACAGATAAGTTCAATGGTTTCCCACTCAATTGCCCTGGACTATGGTGCATACACTACATGCGATTTATTCCCTCCAATACAGCCAAGGTGAAGGGAATGTTTTGTATTCCTCTAGCAAAAGTCAAATATCGCTTTAGTGATAATAAAAAAGGTAATGATAATAATGAACAATGGAGCTTAGTGATGAAGCCAGGAGCCTTGTGTTTAAAATATCAAAGACCCATTCACTACAGCAGAAGGTACGGGGCTTTTCTGCTAGTAAGATGTGCCAGCCAAAGCAGCGGGCACACCCAAAAAAATAATTATTTTCAATATTTATCGTGTTCCTTAACCACTTCAGGACCGGCCGCCTAACCCCCCTTAAGGACCAGGGAAATTTGCATGGAGGGGGGGGGGGGGGCGCATTTGGGGGGGTCAGGCGGCCGGATCCCATCTGTGGCTGGCTGGGCATGGTGTCCCCCATGGAGGCAGGTGTCCCCCCTGTAGCTGGCAGCCATCACTCACCTTCCAGGCTCCAGCGATGAGCTGCAGTAGCCACCTCTTCTCCAGCCGGCATCTCCGCTCCAAATGATGCTCAGGTCCCAGTCGTGGCTTGATGACGTCATCAAGCCGGGACCCGGCGCTGACGTCAGACGGAGCAGAGATGCCGGCCAGAGCAGAGGGCGGCACTGATCGTCGCTGGAATGGCACGGAGGTGAGTGGATCCTCTTCTTTTCCCCCCTGCCGCCGCAGCTGTCAAAGTGATCACTACGATCCGATGGCGATCGTAGTGATCACGTGATCAGCAGCCATACGCGATGGCTGCTGATCACTGAGGGGAGATGCCAGCTGTCATATGACAGCTTAATCTCCCCTCTCCGGTGCGCACGATCGCGTCGGGACGGTTTGTTAGCGCGGACGTTGAATCAACGTCCGGTCAGAACGGTAGCACCACCTGCTGGACGTTGATTCAATGTCCGTGATCCGCAAAAGGTTAAAGTAAATTTTTTTTAAAAAACTTGAACACACACAAGCTTTGGGATGTTTCCTCACAAGCAATGGCTACCTGCACATACGCCCTCTTAGGCTGTGATCTGTCTCCGATGCTGTTTTCCCTTTATGTGAATAACTTCAGATCTACGGCAGACTCTGTCATGGTCATCATATTGACGACACCACCATTTTCGGCCTTGTCACCAAGGATGATGTGCAGGCATCCTTTCAGCAGGTTGATAGAATCTGGCACTGGTGTAAGGAGAACAGGCTGGTTCTCAACACTGCCAGAACCATCTAGCTGATCGTTGACTTCAGGAAGTTTGCCTCCACCCACGGCTGGTCTGCCCATTAGACGGGGTGAGGCGGGTTCCTCAGGCGGCAGATTTGGGGAGGCAGCACCCCCCCCCCCAGGGGCCACCGAGCTGCAGGGGGTAGTGAGCAGGAAGGGGGTATTGGGCACAGGGGAGGGGAGTCGGACCCCCCCTCCCTCACCTGAGTCCCCGATCTGCACTCCCCCTCCGGCTATTAATGCATCAATGTATGTTTTCAGGCAGCGGGCAGGGAGGGAGGACTCACCTCTTCCGCGTTCCACTCTCATCACTTCCTGCAATGCCGCCCACTGTACTGTAAGTGGACAACATACATTGATGCATTAATAGCCGGAGGGGGAGTGCAGATCGGGGGACTCAGGTGATGGAATGGGGGGGTCCAACCCCCTTCCCCGCCACTGTGCCCAATACCCCCTTCCTGCTCGCTACCCCCTCCAGGGTACCTATTGGGGGATTATTATACTGGGGGGGGGAGGCATTATTTCATTAATTTGCCTCAGGCGGCAAAAAAGGCATGGCCCATGTCTATCCTGGTCTAGTACGCTGGATCCTCCGCCAGCGATAGGCACAAACTTCAGAGGGTCATCAGATCGGCGAAAAGGATCATTGGGAGACCCCTCCCCCTCACCTGACCTCCTCCACAACACCAGACTGCACTCTAGAGTGCTGAGGATTGCCAACGACCCCTCTAATCTCAGTCTGCTCCCATCAGGCCGTCAACCTCCATGTCAATGTTATGCAGCTTAAACTTGAGCCAGAAGTTATTCTGACTGGTTTAATTTCAAGCTGCATATCATTTACATGAAATTTGAATGCAAGCAAAAATAATTTACACCTCATTGATCATCCCTAATGGTATTGATTTGTATGTCTATGTGTGTAAGGGGGGGACAGGTTAGCACTATCAGAACTGGCAGCACACAGTCCCCTCTATCAGTGCTACATCCTTCTGATCCCAGTACTGGCAGCACACAGACAGTGTTGGCAGAATACAGCCAGTGCCGCCCATGACGCCAGCTGACTCTACTTCCTCAGATGGCATTTTAACCACTTGCCGACCGTGTCACTGATGGGCGTGGCCGCAGTGGGACAGCCGTGTGACACAGCTGTCCCCCTGGGAGACAGGAGAGCGATCGCCAGTCATAGGCTGAAGCCTATGAAAGCCGATCGCGCTGATTGGCTGGCGGGGGGAGGGAGGGAGGGTTATAAATATAAATTTTGTATCAGCTGTAACAAAGAAATGTTTTTCTGTAAAGGTTATTATACTGCTGCTTATCTTTTAGAGCACAGAGGAAGTTCTGAGTTTAGGTCCGCTTTAAACTAAATATCGGTATGTTATGCATGTTGGACTTCTACTCCACCCAAGCCTCCCCCAGCATTGCTTATAAATGAAGTGATCCCGTCTCTCCAGACGTGGCGGATTATTTCCCCTGTACCTTACATTATGCAGGTTGCTGTACAGTCACAGCAGCGTCTGGCCGGGGTCATTCCGCTCTGTATGTACATTTGTCTTTACTTATGCTAATAATGATAGTTTCCTCCCAGTCTCTCTCATTTGTCATGTGATGGGGAGAAGCAGAGGTCAGGCTCAGCCTTGTGTAACTTTTATTACAGGCAGCTGTGAATATTCCAGCACTGAGAAATGTGAACCAATCTTTATATATAAAAGTGTGTGTGTGTGTGTGTGTGTGTGTGTGTAGTGCATGCGTGCGTGCGTGCGTGTGTGTATGTGTGTGTGTGTATGTGTGTGTGTATGTGCCACGATCACTCGAAACCGCCTTGACCGATTTGAATGAAACTTGGTATACACATCCCTTACTACCTGGGATGATATGTTCTGGGGGTCTCGCGGCCCCCTGCACACCTGGGCGGAGCTACAAACAGAATATCAGATTCCACCCATTCATGTCAATGGAAAAGGCTGCCATTCTCACAGTAATCAAGCCAGAGTCCCCACACTTGGCACAGTTGGTCACTTGGTGACCGAGGTTACAAATACAGGAAAAGTGGGCGGAGCATAAAACAGCCAATCAAATTTCAGCCATTCATTTTTAATGGAAAATGTACACTGCAGCCATTCTTACACTGTTAATCGCAGGGTTTTCAAACTTGGCACACTTGGTCACTGGGTGAATAGGATTAAGATTCAGGAAAGTGGGTGGAGTTTACAACAGCCAATCAAAATTCACCTTTTCGTTTTTTAAGGACAATATTTAAACTGCTGCAATTCTTACACTGTTTATGGCAGAGGCTTCAAACTTGCTACAGTCGTTCATTGGGTGACTGGGGTCCAAATTCACTAAAGGGGCGGGGCCACAAACAGCCAATCCGATTTCTTTGCTGGATAAACTGCTTCCATTCACACAAACAGTCAATCAGATTTGATTAATTTCAGTGGGAATATACAAATTATTGACACCAAGGACCCCAAAGCTCATACACTTGGCAATTGAGTGACTGTATGTCAAGTTTAGAAAAAAATGGGCGTTGCCAAATTTTTTACATGGGAAAATATAAACCATTTTTACACTGTTAATGGCAGTGTTCCCAAACTTGACACAGTTGGCCACTGGGTGACTGGGATTAATATTTAGAAAATGGGTGGAGCCTACAACAGCCAATCAAAATTCACCTAATGGCAGAGGCCTCAAACCTGCTAAAGTAGGTCATTAATTGACTTTAGTTCCAATTCACTAATGGGGCGGAGCCCCAAACTACCAATCAGATTTCTTAGCTGGATAAACTGCTTCCATTCACAGTCATTGAGTGACTGTGTGTCAAGGTTACAAAAACTGGGTGGAGTCAAAAACAGATTTCCTTGGGAAAATGTAAACTGCAGCCCTTCTTCACTGTTAATGGCAGGGTTCTCAAACTTTGCACAGTTGGTTACTGGGTGACTGGGATTAATATTCAGAAAAGTGGGTGGAGCCTAAAAAAGCCAATCGATATTCACCTGTTGATTTTCAAGGGGAATATTAAAATTGCTGCCATTCCTGCATTGTTAATGACACAAGCCTCGAACCTGGTACTGTTGGTCATTGGGTCACTGGAGTTCAAATTCAGAAAAGGGGACGGAGCCACAAACAGCCCATCACATTTGTTTTTATTGATGCCAAGGACCCGAAAGCTCACAAACTTGGTCATTGAGTGACTGTGTGTCCAGGTTGCAGAAAATGGGCGGTGCCAAAAACAAATTTCACTGGTCAAATATAAACTGCAGCCATTGTTACACTGTTAATGGCAGGGTTCTCAAACTTTGCTCAAATGATTACTGGGCGACTGAGATTAATATTCAGGGAAGTGGGTGGAGTCTATAATAGCCAATCAAAATTCACCTGTTGATTTTCAAGGGGAATATTTAAATTGCTGCCATTTTTACACTGTTAATAGCAGATGACTCAAACCTGCTACAGTTGGCCATTGGGTGACTGGGGTTCAAATGCTGGAGAGGGGTGGGGCCACAAACAGCCTATCTGATTTGTTTAATTTCTATGGGAATATACAAATTATTGATGCCAAAGACCCCAAAGCTCACAAACTTGGTCACTGAGTGTTTATGTGTTAGGGTTAGAAAAAGTGGGCAGAGCCAACACCAGCCAAATACATTCCCGGGCAACGCCGGGTCATCAGCTAGTCTATATATATAAAATTGTGCTACCTTAATACCTGGCATGATATGTTCTGGGGGTCTCGCTACAAACAGCCAATCAGATTTCACCCATTCATGTCAATGGAAAAATGTAAAAGGCCGCCATTCTCACAGTAATAAAGCCAGAGTCCCCACACTTGGCACCAGTGGTGTAGCAACAGGGGGTGCAGACGTCGCAGCCACACCGGGGCCCTTGGGCAATCTGCAGGGCCGGCGCTACAATTAAGGCAAGGCAAGGATGGTAATTGCTCCCGGGCCCCAGAGCGCAACTCCACCCCCTCCAAGCCTGTCACATCTTCTCCCAGTTAAAAATGTGATTTGTGCGGCCGGGCTGCCGGATACCTCGGCTGTTGGGGGAAGCAGCGGCAGGCAGGGGAGGGAGGAAAGAGGAAGGGCCTCACTGATTGCCTCCCCTCTCTCACCTGCCTATATGCAGAGTGACGCGAGCGAAAGCGGCAATAAACACACCAGTCAGCACCACCGGGAACTTCTGCAAGTCTTCTCCTCGTCGCACAGTTCTGTGTCTCCTCTCTGATGCCCCCTAGTGACACCTCTAATTACTGCACCACTGGAGAAGTCAGAACGGAGATACAGAACAGCGTGACAAGGAAAAAAGAAAAAAGTTCCTGGAACATGCTGGCCTACAGATACAGGTGATACCTCACAAAAGTGAAGGAGCATAGGTCTGAAAGAATACCAATGTGAAACAAAAAGAGGGATCGGGCCCTGCTTCAACTCACCATAAACTGTATTCAAAAATACTTAAAGGGGAACTTCAGCCTAAACAAACATACTGTCATCAAGTTACATTAGTTATGTTAATAAGAATAGATAGGTAATATAATATCTTACCCACCCTGTTTTAAAAGAACAGGCAAATGTTTGTGATTCATGGGGGATGCCATCTTTGTCATGGGGGCAGCCATCTTTTTGGTTGAAAGGAGGTGACAGGGAGCAGGAGACACAGTTCCAACTATCCTGTGTCCTGATTATCCCTTTCCAGCTGCACACGCTAGGCTTCAAATGTAAAATTAAAAATGTTAAAAAAAAAAATTTGCGCCAAAACAGCAGAATGAGAACAACAAAATCAGAAATCCCATCATGCTTTGCACAGCATCAAGGGAAAAAAGCCCGGGCAGTTTTCTTCTGTGCAGCTAAAAATGAGGCTTGTATAAGAGAAAGAAAGTTCTGATGCTGTAAAACTGTTAAAGAAACACAAAGCCTTTTCAGTGCTGCTGAGTCAATTTTTAGTCCGGAGGTTCACTTTAAGCACTGTAGTGCCATCATAGTGTCCATTAAAACCATAAAATCTCTTAGACAGGGCCGGATTTACCTTAAGGCACTGTAGGCACTTGCCTACAGGCACCTGTTGATGGAAAGGTGGCTCATTCCCCTAGTGCCTCCCTCCCTCCTTCCGTATGCAGAGTCCTGAGCAGAGCGTAAATGAGAGGTTACTCACCCAGCTCTCAGCATTCCACTGATGAGATCTACCTTCAGTCAGGGACACCACTAGCTACGTAATATTGAGGGTACTTCTGGCTACTAGAGATGTGGCGAAGGGTTCCCGAACCGTTCGCCAGTGAACATCTCCAAATCCCTGGGGCTTTTACTACTTCCGGGTCGCACTGCGCTGCTCGGCGGAGCGCGTCCTAGATCGCGTTCCTGTTGCCGGGCACTTTCTGTGTGTGTGCGTTATGTCATGAACGACGTCACGCTCATGCGCAGAAAGTGCCCGGCAACAGGAGTACGATCTAGGACGCGTTCCGCCGGGCAGTGCAGGCGTACTACTCCGGGTCAGTGCGACCCGGAATTAGTAAAAGCCCCAGAGATGTTCGCCGGGCGAACAGTTCGTCACATCTCTACTGGCTACCTAATCCTAAGGGGCACCTGTAGTTGCCTATAGCAGTAAGGGAGACGTGACAGATAGGACAACCAGCACAAGTGCCGTGCCATTCGGCAGGGGGGGTTGTAGGTTCATGGAGGGGGAAATCTAAGGTGCCAGGACATCTGTGCCTGTAGGCTCCTGTGAGGTAAATCCGGGCCTGCCCTTAGAGAAATTGCACAGCCGGCTGGGCTCACATAAGCACACATGCTAACAGTCATGCCATCTACACCAGGGATCCCCATAGAAAGCAATAATTCCCAGCCAATATAGGCTCTAGGCTTCCAATGAGAGCAGTCCCACTGCAGGCGATGTTTCCACACAACTAATGCACAAGCTTATTGGAGAGATGATGACAGCAATCAATGTTCACTTTAAGAAATCCAGCATAGACTCCAAAGTTCCTTCAATAGATGCTTGTGCAGACAGACAATATAGCTATGAAGGCAGATCTGCTCCACAGACGTATGTGCAAACAAACACAGGTAGCTGCCTCACTGAGGCGCCTCTCACCACTCAGTTGTCAGGTCTGTGGCTACGGGTCATGCGGCCGCATAGTGACAGGACGCCGTCTCCAGAGAGCTCTCACCACTCGGTTGTCAGGTCTGTGGCTACGGGTCATGAGGCTGCATAGTGACAGGATGACATCTCCAGAGAACTCTCACCACTCAGTTGTCAGGTCTGTGGCTACGGGTCATGCGGCTGCATAGTGACAGGATGACATCTCCAGAGAACTCTCACCACTCAGTTGTCAGGTCTGTGACTATGGGTTATGCGGCTGCATAGTGACAGGACGCCGTCTCCATAGAGCTCTCACCACTCAGTTGTCAGGTCTGTGGCTATGGGTCATGCAGCTGCATAGTGACAGGACGGCGTCTCCAGAGAACTCTCACCACTCAGCTGTCAGGTCTGTGGCTGTGGGTCATGCAGCTGCATAGTGACAGGACGGCGTCTCCAGAGAACTCTCACCACTCAGCTGTCAGGTCTGTGGCTATGGGTCATGCAGCTGCATAGTGACAGGACGCCATCTCCAAAGAACTCTCACCACTCAGTTGTCAGGTCTGTGGCTATGGGTCATGTGGCTGCATAGTGACAGGACGGCGTCACCAGAGAACTCTCACCACTCAGTTGTCAGGTCTGTGGCTACGGGTCATGCGGCTGCATAGTGACAGGATGCCGTCTCCAGAGAACTCTCACCACTCAGTTGTCAGGTCTGTGACTATGGGTCATGCAGTTGCATAGTGACAGGATGGCGTCTCCAGAGAACTCTCACCACTCAGTTGTCAGGTCTGTGACTATGGGTCATGCAGCTGCATAGTGACAGGACGGCGTCTCCAGAGAACTCTCACCACTCAGCTGTCAGGTCTGTGGCTGTGGGTCATGCAGCTGCATAGTGACAGGACGGCGTCTCCAGAGAACTCTCACCACTCAGCTGTCAGGTCTGTGGCTATGGGTCATGCAGCTGCATAGTGACAGGACGCCATCTCCAGAGAACTCTCACCACTCAGTTGTCAGGTCTGTGGCTATGGGTCATGTGGCTGCATAGTGACAGGACGGCGTCAGCAGAGAACTCTCACCACTCAGTTGTCAGGTCTGTGGCTACAGGTCATGCGGCTGCATAGTGACAGGATGTGGTCTCCAGAGAACTCTCACCACTCAGTTGTCAGGTCTGTGACTATGGGTCATGCAGTTGCATAGTGACAGGAGTCAGGACGCCGTCTCCATAGAGCTCTCACCACTCAGTTGTCAGGTCTGTGGCTATGGGTCATGCGGCTGCATAGTGACAGGACGCCGTCTCCAGAGAACTCTCACCACTCAGTTGTCAGGTCTGTGGCTATGGGTCATGCGGCTGCATAGTGACAGGACGGCGTCTCCAGAGAACTCTCACCACTCAGCTGTCAGGTCTCTGGCTATGGGTCATGCAGCTGCATAGTGACAGGATGCCGTCTCCAGAGAACTCTCACCACTCAGCTGTCAGGTCTCTGGCTATGGGTCATGCTGCTGCATAGTGACAGGACGGCGTCTCCAGAGAACTCTCACCACTCAGCTGTCAGGTCTCTGGCTATGGGTCATGCGGCTGCATAGTGACAGGATGCCGTCTCCAGAGAACTCTCACCACTCAGCTGTCAGGTCTGTGGCTATGGGTCATGCGGCTGCATAGTGACAGGACGCCGTCTCCAGAGAACTCTCACCACTCAGTTGTCAGGTCTGTGGCTATGGGTCATGTGGCCGCATAGTGACAGGGCGGCGTCTCCAGAGAACTCTCACCACTCAGTTGTCAGGTCTGTGGCTATGGGTCATGCAGCTGCATAGTGACAGGAGGCCGTCTCCAGAGAATTCTCACCACTCAGCTGTCAGGTCTGTGGATACGGGTCATGCGGCTGCATAGTGACAGGACGCCGTCTCCAGAGAGCTCTCACCACTCAGTTGTCAGGTCTGTGGCTATGGGTCATGCGGCTGCATAGTGACTGGACGCCATCTCCAGAGAACTCTCACCACTCAGTTGTCAGGTCTGTGGCTATGGGTTATGCGGCTGCATAGTGACTGGACGCCATCTCCAGAGAACTCTCACCACTCAGTTGTCAGGTCTGTGGCTATGGGTCATGCAACTGCATAGTGACAGGACGGCGTCTCCAGAGAACTCTCACCACTCAGTTGTCAGGTCTGTGGCTATGGGTTATGCGGCTGCATAGTGACTGGACGCCATCTCCAGAGAACTCTCACCACTCAGTTGTCAGGTCTGTGACTATGGGTCATGCGGCTGCATAGTGACAGGACGGCGTCTCCAGAGAACTCTCACCACTCAGCTGTCAGGTCTGTGACTATGGGTCATGCAGCTGCATAGTGACAGGACGCCATCTCCAGAGAACTCTCACCACTCAGTTGTCAGGTCTGTGACTATGGGTCATGCAGCTGCATAGTGACAGGACGTCATCTCCAGAGAGCTCTCACCACTCAGTTGTCAGGTCTGTGGCTATGGGTTATGCGGCTGCATAGTGACAGAACGCCGTCTCCAGAGAGCTCTCACCACTCAGTTGTCAGGTCTGTGGCTATGGGTTATGCGGCTGCATAGTGACAGGACGCCATCTCCAGAGAACTCTCACCACTCAGTTGTCAGGTCTGTGGCTATGGGTCATGCAGCTGCATAGTGACAGGACGGTTTCTCAAGAGAACTCTCACCACTCAGTTGTCAGGTCTGTGACTATGGGTCATGCAGCTGCATAGTGACAGGACGCCATCTCCAGAGAACTCTCACCACTCAGTTGTCAGGTCTGTGACTATGGGTCATGCAGCTGCATAGTGACAGGACGGCGTCACCAGAGAACTCTCACCACTCAGTTGTCAGGTCTGTGACTATGGGTCATGCAGCTGCATAGTGACAGGACGGCATCTCCAGAGAACTCTCACCACTCAGTTGTCAGGTCTGTGACTATGGGTCATGCAGCTGCATAGTGACAGGACGGCGTCTCCAGAGAACTCTCACCACTCAGCTGTCAGGTCTGTGGCTGTGGGTCATGCAGCTGCATAGTGACAGGACGGCGTCTCCAGAGAACTCTCACCACTCAGCTGTCAGGTCTGTGGCTATGGGTCATGCAGCTGCATAGTGACAGGACGCCATCTCCAAAGAACTCTCACCACTCAGTTGTCAGGTCTGTGGCTATGGGTCATGTGGCTGCATAGTGACAGGACGGCGTCACCAGAGAACTCTCACCACTCAGTTGTCAGGTCTGTGGCTACGGGTCATGCGGCTGCATAGTGACAGGATGCCGTCTCCAGAGAACTCTCACCACTCAGTTGTCAGGTCTGTGACTATGGGTCATGCAGCTGCATAGTGACAGGAGTCAGGACGCCGTCTCCATAGAGCTCTCACCACTCAGTTGTCAGGTCTGTGGCTATGGGTCATGCGGCCGCATAGTGACAGGGCGGCGTCTCCAGAGAACTCTCACCACTCAGTTGTCAGGTCTGTGGCTATAGGTCATGCGGCTGCATAGTGACAGGACGCCATCTCCAGAGAGCTCTCACCACTCAGTTGTCAGGTCTTTGGCTATGGGTCATGCAGCTGCATAGTGACAGGACACCCTCTCCAGAGAACTCTCACCACTCAGTTGTCAGGTCTGTGGCTATGGGTCATGTGGCCGCATAGTGACAGGACGGCGTCTCCAGAGAACTCTCACCACTCAGTTGTCAGGTCTGTGGCTATGGGTCATGCGGCCGCATAGTGACAGGACGGCGTCACCAGAGAACTCTCACCACTCAGTTGTCAGGTCTGTGACTATGGGTCATGCAGTTGCATAGTGACAGGATGGCGTCTCCAGAGAACTCTCACCACTCAGTTGTCAGGTCTGTGACTATGGGTCATGCAGCTGCATAGTGACAGGACGGCGTCTCCAGAGAACTCTCACCACTCAGCTGTCAGGTCTGTGGCTGTGGGTCATGCAGCTGCATAGTGACAGGACGGCGTCTCCAGAGAACTCTCACCACTCAGCTGTCAGGTCTGTGGCTATGGGTCATGCAGCTGCATAGTGACAGGACGCCATCTCCAGAGAACTCTCACCACTCAGTTGTCAGGTCTGTGGCTATGGGTCATGTGGCTGCATAGTGACAGGACGGCGTCAGCAGAGAACTCTCACCACTCAGTTGTCAGGTCTGTGGCTACAGGTCATGCGGCTGCATAGTGACAGGATGTGGTCTCCAGAGAACTCTCACCACTCAGTTGTCAGGTCTGTGACTATGGGTCATGCAGTTGCATAGTGACAGGAGTCAGGACGCCGTCTCCATAGAGCTCTCACCACTCAGTTGTCAGGTATGTGGCTATGGGTCATGCGGCTGCATAGTGACAGGACGCCGTCTCCAGAGAACTCTCACCACTCAGTTGTCAGGTCTGTGGCTATGGGTCATGCGGCTGCATAGTGACAGGACGGCGTCTCCAGAGAACTCTCACCACTCAGCTGTCAGGTCTCTGGCTATGGGTCATGCAGCTGCATAGTGACAGGATGCCGTCTCCAGAGAACTCTCACCACTCAGCTGTCAGGTCTCTGGCTATGGGTCATGCGGCTGCATAGTGACAGGACGGCGTCTCCAGAGAACTCTCACCACTCAGCTGTCAGGTCTCTGGCTATGGGTCATGCGGCTGCATAGTGACAGGATGCCGTCTCCAGAGAACTCTCACCACTCAGCTGTCAGGTCTGTGGCTATGGGTCATGCGGCTGCATAGTGACAGGACGCCGTCTCCAGAGAACTCTCACCACTCAGTTGTCAGGTCTGTGGCTATGGGTCATGTGGCCGCATAGTGACAGGGCGGCGTCTCCAGAGAACTCTCACCACTCAGTTGTCAGGTCTGTGGCTATGGGTCATGCAGCTGCATAGTGACAGGAGGCCGTCTCCAGAGAACTCTCACCACTCAGCTGTCAGGTCTGTGGATACGGGTCATGCGGCTGCATAGTGACAGGACGCCGTCTCCAGAGAGCTCTCACCACTCAGTTGTCAGGTCTGTGGCTATAGGTCATGCGGCTGCATTGTGACAGGACGCCATCTCCAGAGAGCTCTCACCACTCAGTTGTCAGGTCTTTGGCTATGGGTCATGCAGCTGCATAGTGACAGGACACCCTCTCCAGAGAACTCTCACCACTCAGTTGTCAGGTCTGTGGCTATGGGTCATGTGGCCGCATAGTGACAGGACGGCGTCTCCAGAGAACTCTCACCACTCAGTTGTCAGGTCTGTGGCTATGGGTCATGCGGCCGCATAGTGACAGGACGGCGTCACCAGAGAACTCTCACCACTCAGTTGTCAGGTCTGTGACTATGGGTCATGCAGTTGCATAGTGACAGGATGGCGTCTCCAGAGAACTCTCACCACTCAGTTGTCAGGTCTGTGACTATGGGTCATGCAGCTGCATAGTGACAGGACGGCGTCTCCAGAGAACTCTCACCACTCAGCTGTCAGGTCTGTGGCTGTGGGTCATGCAGCTGCATAGTGACAGGACGGCGTCTCCAGAGAACTCTCACCACTCAGCTGTCAGGTCTGTGGCTATGGGTCATGCAGCTGCATAGTGACAGGACGCCATCTCCAGAGAACTCTCACCACTCAGTTGTCAGGTCTGTGGCTATGGGTCATGTGGCTGCATAGTGACAGGACGGCGTCAGCAGAGAACTCTCACCACTCAGTTGTCAGGTCTGTGGCTACAGGTCATGCGGCTGCATAGTGACAGGATGTGGTCTCCAGAGAACTCTCACCACTCAGTTGTCAGGTCTGTGACTATGGGTCATGCAGTTGCATAGTGACAGGAGTCAGGACGCCGTCTCCATAGAGCTCTCACCACTCAGTTGTCAGGTCTGTGGCTATGGGTCATGCGGCTGCATAGTGACAGGACGCCGTCTCCAGAGAACTCTAACCACTCAGTTGTCAGGTCTGTGGCTATGGGTCATGCGGCTGCATAGTGACAGGACGGCGTCTCCAGAGAACTCTCACCACTCAGCTGTCAGGTCTCTGGCTATGGGTCATGCAGCTGCATAGTGACAGGATGCCGTCTCCAGAGAACTCTCACCACTCAGCTGTCAGGTCTCTGGCTATGGGTCATGCGGCTGCATAGTGACAGGACGGCGTCTCCAGAGAACTCTCACCACTCAGCTGTCAGGTCTCTGGCTATGGGTCATGCGGCTGCATAGTGACAGGATGCCGTCTCCAGAGAACTCTCACCACTCAGTTGTCAGGTCTGTGGCTATGGGTCATGCGGCTGCATAGTGACAGGAGGCCGTCTCCAGAGAACTCTCACCACTCAGCTGTCAGGTCTGTGGCTATGGGTCATGCGGCTGCATAGTGACAGGACGCCGTCTCCAGAGAACTCTCACCACTCAGTTGTCAGGTCTGTGGCTATGGGTCATGCGGCTGCATAGTGACAGGACGCCGTCTCCAGAGAACTCTCACCACTCAGTTGTCAGGTCTGTGGCTATGGGTCATGCGGCTGCATAGTGACAGGACGGCGTCTCCAGAGAACTCTCACCACTCAGCTGTCAGGTCTCTGGCTATGGGTCATGCAGCTGCATAGTGACCGGATGCCGTCTCCAGAGAACTCTCACCACTCAGCTGTCAGGTCTCTGGCTATGGGTCATGCGGCTGCATAGTGACAGGACGGCGTCTCCAGAGAACTCTCACCACTCAGCTGTCAGGTCTCTGGCTATGGGTCATGCGGCTGCATAGTGACAGGATGCCGTCTCCAGAGAACTCTCACCACTCAGTTGTCAGGTCTGTGGCTATGGGTCATGCGGCTGCATAGTGACAGGACGCCGTCTCCAGAGAACTCTCACCACTCAGTTGTCAGGTCTGTGGCTATGGGTCATGTGGCCGCATAGTGACAGGGCGGCGTCTCCAGAGAACTCTCACCACTCAGTTGTCAGGTCTGTGGCTATGGGTCATGCAGCTGCATAGTGACAGGAGGCCGTCTCCAGAGAACTCTCACCACTCAGCTGTCAGGTCTGTGGATACGGGTCATGCGGCTGCATAGTGACAGGACGCCGTCTCCAGAGAGCTCTCACCACTCAGTTGTCAGGTCTGTGGCTATGGGTCATGCGGCTGCATAGTGACAGGACGCCATCTCCAGAGAACTCTCACCACTCAGTTGTCAGGTCTGTGGCTATGGGTCATGCGGCTGCATAGTGACAGGAGGCCGTCTCCAGAGAACAGTGACTGAATCATAGGCTTGCATCAAATAGATCCTGCCAGTGGTGTGTCAGGCAAAGTGAAGCATGTGCGCACATGTACCAGTAAAGCGAAGCATTACCCACACCACCCCTCTCAGAGCGCCTTCCAAATGGTCAGCCGTCGCGCCAGGCTCCGTTGTTGGCTTGGCAGGGCTTGTGGACCGCAGGTGCCAGAGGGTGAGAGAACGCCACGCGCATCGGCTGCTTCTGGCCTTAATCATGTGATCAGCAGGTGGGGATTTCTGAACAGGCGTATGTGTCAAAACATTTGCATCCATCAATCTCCATCTTGTGGATGATTTGCTAACTGCAGTTACAATTCTATATTTTTTGCAGGGCTTTTTTTTATTGCTGTACACTCATACTCTATTCATGCTCCCTCTTGTGGCCTTTTTAAATAATGCAATTCAAAGCTAGATTATGCGGATAATTTGATTATACATTGCTAGCCATAGATCCTGTATTCATCTAGACGTCTATTTTGGCTAATTAACCACTTAATTAGCTTATTATACCTTTCGTCACTTAAACCTAGTGCCACACATGTTGTAATTTAGCAGCATTAAGCAAAAGTGCATCTTCTGGTACATTTATGGTAAATTTTCATCTACATTACAGTATCAAACCTACAACGTTATATT
The DNA here is from genome assembly GCF_040937935.1 of Hyperolius riggenbachi. Classification (NCBI taxonomy): domain Eukaryota; kingdom Metazoa; phylum Chordata; class Amphibia; order Anura; family Hyperoliidae; genus Hyperolius; species Hyperolius riggenbachi. The sequence goes on from NC_090646.1 coordinate 666,834,125, forward strand.
TTATCAAGCTGGTCACACAGTTAGGTTTTATGGATTGCATATAACCATATTAGCATTTAATCATTGCCAAAGCTTCAGACATGGGCGACATTAGATAATGTATTCATTTTGCCTTGTATTTACTATTACACCAACAGGACAGAAATGGACAATCTTACATTCTTTCCACAAAACTCACACCTCTCACAGTCCTCACAAGAAAGGGGAACAACTTAAAGAGAAACTCCAACCAAGAATTGAACTTTATCCCAATCAGTAGCTGATACCCCCTTTTACATGAGAAATCTATTGCTTTTCACAAACAGACCATCAGGGGGCGCTGTATGACTGATTTTGTGCTGAAACCCCTCCCACAAGAAGCTCTGGGACCGCGGTACTTTTGGCAGTTTGTTACAATGTAACAAGGTTCACAGACAGGAATTAGCTGCTTACAGCTGTCTCTAACAGCCAAACCAGCTAGGAGCAGCTACATAACCTGCCCACAGTAAAAATGTTACCACGTGATACATGTCAGAATGTAAATCGGGGAGAGGAAAGATTTTACAATGAGCAAACACTGACTAAATCATTTATACATAATTATGATAAAAATGAAGCACTTTTTTTATTACATTATTTTCACTGGAGTTCCTCTTTAACTCGTTGTTGAGGCCCCACAATGTCAGAGTCCCTAACTGGTAAGTCCAGCGAGTCTCTATTTGCCTGAGTAGTTTGTTGTCATAGTCACCACCCCTTGCTGAGAGCTCCATCTTACAGATCCCCTTAAACCTCAATAGATGGGTCATCTTTATGAAACAGATGAAAATGTACCCCAACAGGTGACTTGTCATAATTTTCTTTGCTTTTAATGACAGCCACATGTTGTTGAATACGCTTCTCTAACTCAGTTGTAGTCTCACATCTGAAAATCATTTGGCTTCATTTCTTGATCAGCTTAATCGCAATGATAGAAACGTACATTTGATATTAATGATCAAAGAATCACCTTCTTGGATTTTACCATTTAAAAACATACCTCCCAACTTTTTGAGACGAGAAAGAGGGACACTTAAGCCACGCCTCTGCCACACCCCTGATCACGGCCCGGCACACCCCTAGTCACGCATACCATAAAGAGTTAATTAGAAGAATATGTTGTTTTGTAATTAAAACCACCCTGGTCCTTTCTATCCTCGTTCATTTTCCTTCATATTAACATTTTAAAATTAGTAATATATCAATTTAAAGGATGGGAATAAAGTTTAGAGTCAAGAAAACACATTTTCATTAGAAGAATACATATAATTTTCACAGATCTGTACATCAGTCCTGAAAGAGGGACAAATGAGAGACAGAAGGATTGGGTTCAGTGGCGTAGCTAAGAAGCTGTGGGCCCCGATGCAAGTTTTTCATTGGGCCTCCCCAAGCACTCTATACATAACAATTGACATGGCACACCAAAACCAATCAAGGACAACCACAGTGTCAGAGGTGCAAGAAGAGAATGGGAAACAGTTTGTTAATGATTACCAATATTCAAGATATCTATAGAAGTGATTATTATGAGCACAGGACCAATAGAGAGCTAATATTGCAGTTGAGGGAGGGCCCCTTGAGGCCCCTCTGGCCCAAGGGCCCCGATGCGGTCGCAACCTCTGCACCCCCTATTGCTAGGCCCCTGATTGGGTTCCCAAAAGGGGACTGTCCCTCCAAAAGAGGGACAGTTGGGAGCTATGGCAGACTACCTAATCCTGGGGGCACATCTGGCTATCTGTACTGGGGGGCTGCCTAATACTGGGGGCACATCTGGCTATCTGTACTGGGGGGCTGCCTAATACTGGGGGCACATCTGGCTATCTATGGGGGGGACTACCTAATCCTGGGGGGCACACCTGGCTATCTGTACTGGGGGGCTGCCTAATCCTGGGGGGCACACCTGGTTATCTATGGGGGGAGGGACTACCTAATCCTGGGGGGCACATCTGGCTATCTGTACTGGGGGGCTGCCTAATACTGGGGGCACATCTGGCTATCTGTACTGGGGGGCTGCCTAATACTGGGGGCACATCTGGCTATCTATGGGGGGGACTACCTAATCCTGGGGGGCACACCTGGCTATCTGTACTGGGGGGCTGCCTAATCCTGGGGGGCACACCTGGTTATCTATGGGGGGAGGGACTACCTAATCCTGGGGGGCACACCTGGCTATCTGTACTGGGGGGCTGCCTAATCCTGGGGGGCACACCTGGCTATCTGTACTGGGGGGCTGCCTAATCCTGGGGGGCACACCTGGCTATCTATGGGGGGGAGGGACTACCTAATCCTGGGGGGCACACCTGGCTATCTGTACTGGGGGGCTGCCTAATCCTGGGGGGCACACCTGGTTATCTATGGGGGGAGGGACTACCTAATCCTGGGGGCACATCTGGCTATCTGTACTGGGGGGCTGCCTAATCCTGGGGGGCACACCTGGCTATCTGTACTGGGGGGCTGCCTAATCCTGGGGGGCACACCTGGCTATCTGTACTGGGGGGCTGCCTAATCCTGGGGGGCACACCTGGCTATCTGTACTGGGGGGCTGCCTAATCCTGGGGGCACACCTGGCTATCTATGGGGGGGAGGGCTTACCTAATCCTGGGGGGCACATCTGGCTATCTGTACTGAGGGGCTGCCTAATCCTGGGGGGCACACCTGGCTATCTGTACTGGGGGGCTGCCTAATCCTGGGGGGCACACCTGGCTATCTGTACTGGGGGGCTGCCTAATCCTGGGGGGCACACCTGGCTATCTGTACTGGGGGCTGCCTAATCCTGGGGAGCACACCTGGTTATCTATGGGGGGAGGGACTACCTAATCCTGGGGGGCACATCTGACTATCTTTACTGGGGGAACTACCTATGGCAGCGCAGTGATGGAAATAGTAGGGGGGTCAGGAGGGGCCCCAAGTTATTTTTGCACCGGGCCCTATTGGAGCTAGAACTGGCCCTGGCAATCCAGCTCTGGGTTCCTCCATATAATGAGGATGGGCACCTTTGCACAAGGGGACACCTACATGTGGAATTTGAGGAATGAAGCAAATAAAGTTGAATGAACCTCAGATGACATTTCGGGATGCCGTGTTCCTTCCTCTGCACTGACTGATCCGCTGATGTGAGCCGCTGTCATGTTATCAGCCGATAGATCCGGCGAGTGCTGCTCCTGCACTGTCCATGTTGTTCCTCTGCACTGACTGATCCACGGATGTGAGCTGCTGTCATGTTATCAGCCGACAGATCCGGCGTGTGCTGCTCCCGCACTGTCCATGTTGTTCCTCTGCACTGACTGATCCACGGATGTGAGCTGCTGTCACGTTATCAGCCGACAGATCCGGCGTGTGCTGCTCCCGCACTGTCCATGTTGTTCCTCTGCACTGACTGATCCGCGGATGTGAGCCGCTGTCAGGTTATCAGCCGATAGATCCGGCGTGTGCTGCTCCTGCACTGTCCATGTTGTTCCTCTGCACTGACTGATCCTCGGATGTGAGCCGCTGTCAGGTTATCAGCCGATAGATCCGGCGTGTGCTGCTCCTGCACTGTCCATGTTGTTCCTCTGCACTGACTGATCCTCGGATGTGAGCCGCTGTCACGTTATCAGCTGACAGATCCGGCGTGTGCTGCTCCCGCACTGTCCATGTTGTTCCTCTGCACTGACTGATCCTCGGATGTGAGCTGCTGTCACGTTATCAGCCGATAGATCCGGCGTGTGCTGCTCCCGCACTGTCCATGTTGTTCCTCTGCACTGACTGATCCGCGGATGTGAGCCGCTGTCATGTTATCAGCCGATAGATCCGGCGTGTGCTGCTCCCGCACTGTCCATGTTGTTCCTCTGCACTGACTGATCCGCGGATGTGAGCCGCTGTCAGGTTATCAGCTGACAGATCCGGCGTGTGCTGCTCCCGCACTGTCCATGTTGTTCCTCTGCACTGACTGATCCTCGGATGTGAGCCGCTGTCACGTTATCAGCCGATAGATCCGGCGTGTGCTGCCCCCGCACTGTCCATGTTGTTCCTCTGCACTGACTGATCCGCGGATGTGAGCCGCTGTCATGTTATCAGCCGATAGATCCGGCGTGTGCTGCTCCCGCACTGTCCATGTTGTTCCTCTGCACTGACTGATCCGCGGATGTGAGCCGCTGTCAGGTTATCAGCTGATAGATCCGGCGTGTGCTGCTCCCGCACTGTCCATGTTGTTCCTCTGCACTGACTGATCCGCTGATGTGAGCCGCTGTCATGTTATCAGCCGATAGATCCGGCGTGTGCTGCTCCCGCACTGTCCATGTTGTTCCTCTGCACTGACTGATCCGCTGATGTGAGCCGCTGTCATGTTATCAGCCGATAGATCCGGCGTGTGCTGCTCCCGCACTGTCCATGTTGTTCCTCTGCACTGACTGATCCACGGATGTGAGCTGCTGTCACGTTATCAGCCGATAGATCCGGCGTGTGCTGCTCCCGCACTGTCCATGTTGTTCCTCTGCACTGACTGATCCGCGGATGTGAGCTGCTGTCATGTTATCAGCCGATAGATCCGGCGTGTGCTGCTCCCGCACTGTCCATGTTGTTCCTCTGCACTGACTGATCCGCTGATGTGAGCCGCTGTCAGGTTATCAGCTGATAGATCCGGCGTGTGCTGCTCCCGCACTGTCCATGTTGTTCCTCTGCACTGACTGATCCGCGGATGTGAGCCGCTGTCATGTTATCAGCCGATAGATCCGGCGTGTGCTGCTCCCGCACTGTCCATGTTGTTCCTCTGCACTGACTGATCCGCGGATGTGAGCCGCTGTCAGGTTATCAGCTGACAGATGCGGCGTGTGCTGCCCCCGCACTGTCCATGTTGTTCCTCTGCACTGACTGATCCGCGGATGTGAGCTGCTGTCACGTTATCAGCAGATAGATCCGGCGTGTGCTGCCCCCGCACTGTCCATGTTGTTCCTCTGCACTGACTGATCCGCGGATGTGAGCTGCTGTCACGTTATCAGCCGATAGATCCGGCGTGTGCTGCTCCCGCACTGTCCATGTTGTTCCTCTGCACTGACTGATCCACGGATGTGAGCCGCTGTCACGTTATCAGCCGATAGATCCGGCGTGTGCTGCTCCCGCACTGTCCATGTTGTTCCTCTGCACTGACTGATCCGGGGATGTGAGCCGCTGTCACGTTATCAGCTGACAGATCCGGTGTGTGCTGCTCCCGCACTGTCCATGTTGTTCCTCTGCACTGACTGATCCGCGGATGTGAGCCGCTGTCAGGTTATCAGCCGATAGATCCGGCGTGTGCTGCTCCCGCACTGTCCATGTTGTTCCTCTGCACTGACTGATCCGCGGATGTGAGCCGCTGTCAGGTTATCAGCCGATAGATCCGGCGTGTGCTGCTCCCGCACTGTCCATGTTGTTCCTCTGCACTGACTGATCCTCGGATGTGAGCCGCTGTCACGTTATCAGCCGATAGATCCGGCGTGTGCTGCTCCCGCACTGTCCATGTTGTTCCTCTGCACTGACTGATCCGCGGATGTGAGCCGCTGTCACGTTATCAGCCGATAGATCCGGCGTGTGCTGCTCCCGCACTGTCCATGTTGTTCCTCTGCACTGACTGATCCTCGGATGTGAGCCGCTGTCACGTTATCAGCTGACAGATCCGGCGTGTGCTGCTCCCGCACTGTCCATGTTGTTCCTCTGCACTGACTGATCCGCGGATGTGAGCCGCTGTCAGGTTATCAGCCGATAGATCCGGCGTGTGCTGCTCCCGCACTGTCCATGTTGTTCCTCTGCACTGACTGATCCTCGGATGTGAGCCGCTGTCATGTTATCAGCTGACAGATCCGGCGTGTGCTGCTCCCGCACTGTCCATGTTGTTCCTCTGCACTGACTGATCCGCGGATGTGAGCCGCTGTCATGTTATCAGCTGACAGATCCGGCGTGTGCTGCCCCCGCACTGTCCATGTTGTTCCTCTGCACTGACTGATCCTCGGATGTGAGCTGCTGTCACGTTATCAGCCGATAGATCCGGCGTGTGCTGCTCCCGCACTGTCCATGTTGTTCCTCTGCACTGACTGATCCGCGGATGTGAGCCGCTGTCATGTTATCAGCTGACAGATCCGGCGTGTGCTGCTCCCGCACTGTCCATGTTGTTCCTCTGCACTGACTGATCCTCGGATGTGAGCCGCTGTCATGTTATCAGCTGACAGATCCGGCGTGTGCTGCCCCCGCACTGTCCATGTTGTTCCTCTGCACTGACTGATCTGCGGATGTGAGCTGCTGTCAGGTTATCAGCCGATAGATCCGGCGTGTGCTGCTCCTGCACTGTCCATGTTGTTCCTCTGCACTGACTGATCCTCGGATGTGAGCCGCTGTCAGGTTATCAGCTGACAGATCCGGCGTGTGCTGCTCCCGCACTGTCCATGTTGTTCCTCTGCACTGACTGATCCGCGGATGTGAGCCGCTGTCACGTTATCAGCCGATAGATCCGGCGTGTGCTGCTCCCGCACTGTCCATGTTGTTCCTCTGCACTGACTGATCCGCGGATGTGAGCCGCTGTCACGTTATCAGCCGATAGATCCGGCGTGTGCTGCTCCTGCACTGTCCATGTTGTTCCTCTGCACTGACTGATCCGCGGATGTGAGCCGCTGTCACGTTATCAGCCGATAGATCCGGCGTGTGCTGCTCCCGCACTGTCCATGTTGTTCCTCTGCACTGACTGATCCACGGATGTGAGCCGCTGTCACGTTATCAGCAGATAGATCCGGCGTGTGCTGCTCCCGCACTGTCCATGTTGTTCCTCTGCACTGACTGATCCGCGGATGTGAGCCGCTGTCACGTTATCAGCTGACAGATCCGGCGTGTGCTGCCCCCGCACTGTCCATGTTGTTCCTCTGCACTGACTGATCCTCGGATGTGAGCCGCTGTCACGTTATCAGCCGATAGATCCGGCGTGTGCTGCTCCCGCACTGTCCATGTTGTTCCTCTGCACTGACTGATCCGGGGATGTGAGCCGCTGTCACGTTATCAGCTGACAGATCCGGTGTGTGCTGCTCCCGCACTGTCCATGTTGTTCCTCTGCACTGACTGATCCGCGGATGTGAGCCGCTGTCAGGTTATCAGCCGATAGATCCGGCGTGTGCTGCTCCCGCACTGTCCATGTTGTTCCTCTGCACTGACTGATCCGCGGATGTGAGCCGCTGTCAGGTTATCAGCCGATAGATCCGGCGTGTGCTGCTCCCGCACTGTCCATGTTGTTCCTCTGCACTGACTGATCCTCGGATGTGAGCCGCTGTCACGTTATCAGCCGATAGATCCGGCGTGTGCTGCTCCCGCACTGTCCATGTTGTTCCTCTGCACTGACTGATCCGCGGATGTGAGCCGCTGTCACGTTATCAGCCGATAGATCCGGCGTGTGCTGCTCCCGCACTGTCCATGTTGTTCCTCTGCACTGACTGATCCTCGGATGTGAGCCGCTGTCACGTTATCAGCTGACAGATCCGGCGTGTGCTGCTCCCGCACTGTCCATGTTGTTCCTCTGCACTGACTGATCCGCGGATGTGAGCCGCTGTCAGGTTATCAGCCGATAGATCCGGCGTGTGCTGCTCCCGCACTGTCCATGTTGTTCCTCTGCACTGACTGATCCTCGGATGTGAGCCGCTGTCATGTTATCAGCTGACAGATCCGGCGTGTGCTGCTCCCGCACTGTCCATGTTGTTCCTCTGCACTGACTGATCCGCGGATGTGAGCCGCTGTCATGTTATCAGCTGACAGATCCGGCGTGTGATGCCCCCGCACTGTCCATGTTGTTCCTCTGCACTGACTGATCCTCGGATGTGAGCTGCTGTCACGTTATCAGCCGATAGATCCGGCGTGTGCTGCTCCCGCACTGTCCATGTTGTTCCTCTGCACTGACTGATCCTCGGATGTGAGCCGCTGTCATGTTATCAGCTGACAGATCCGGCGTGTGCTGCTCCCGCACTGTCCATGTTGTTCCTCTGCACTGACTGATCCGCGGATGTGAGCCGCTGTCATGTTATCAGCTGACAGATCCGGCGTGTGCTGCTCCCGCACTGTCCATGTTGTTCCTCTGCACTGACTGATCCTCGGATGTGAGCCGCTGTCATGTTATCAGCTGACAGATCCGGCGTGTGCTGCCCCCGCACTGTCCATGTTGTTCCTCTGCACTGACTGATCTGCGGATGTGAGCTGCTGTCAGGTTATCAGCCGATAGATCCGGCGTGTGCTGCTCCTGCACTGTCCATGTTGTTCCTCTGCACTGACTGATCCTCGGATGTGAGCCGCTGTCAGGTTATCAGCTGACAGATCCGGCGTGTGCTGCTCCCGCACTGTCCATGTTGTTCCTCTGCACTGACTGATCCGCGGATGTGAGCCGCTGTCACGTTATCAGCCGATAGATCCGGCGTGTGCTGCTCCCGCACTGTCCATGTTGTTCCTCTGCACTGACTGATCCGCGGATGTGAGCCGCTGTCACGTTATCAGCCGATAGATCCGGCGTGTGCTGCTCCTGCACTGTCCATGTTGTTCCTCTGCACTGACTGATCCGCGGATGTGAGCCGCTGTCACGTTATCAGCCGATAGATCCGGCGTGTGCTGCTCCCGCACTGTCCATGTTGTTCCTCTGCACTGACTGATCCGCGGATGTGAGCCGCTGTCATGTTATCAGCCGATAGATCCGGCGTGTGCTGCTCCCGCACTGTCCATGTTGTTCCTCTGCACTGACTGATCCGCGGATGTGAGCCGCTGTCAGGTTATCAGCTGATAGATCCGGCGTGTGCTGCTCCCGCACTGTCCATGTTGTTCCTCTGCACTGACTGATCCACGGATGTGAGCCGCTGTCACGTTATCAGCAGATAGATCCGGCGTGTGCTGCTCCCGCACTGTCCATGTTGTTCCTCTGCACTGACTGATCCGCGGATGTGAGCCGCTGTCACGTTATCAGCTGACAGATCCGGCGTGTGCTGCCCCCGCACTGTCCATGTTGTTCCTCTGCACTGACTGATCCTCGGATGTGAGCCGCTGTCACGTTATCAGCCGATAGATCCGGCGTGTGCTGCTCCCGCACTGTCCATGTTGTTCCTCTGCACTGACTGATCCTCGGATGTGAGCCGCTGTCAGGTTATCAGCTGACAGATCCGGCGTGTGCTGCTCCCGCACTGTCCATGTTGTTCCTCTGCACTGACTGATCCGCGGATGTGAGCCGCTGTCACGTTATCAGCCGATAGATCCGGCGTGTGCTGCTCCCGCACTGTCCATGTTGTTCCTCTGCACTGACTGATCCGCGGATGTGAGCCGCTGTCACGTTATCAGCCGATAGATCCGGCGTGTGCTGCTCCTGCACTGTCCATGTTGTTCCTCTGCACTGACTGATCCGCGGATGTGAGCCGCTGTCACGTTATCAGCCGATAGATCCGGCGTGTGCTGCTCCCGCACTGTCCATGTTGTTCCTCTGCACTGACTGATCCACGGATGTGAGCCGCTGTCACGTTATCAGCAGATAGATCCGGCGTGTGCTGCTCCCGCACTGTCCATGTTGTTCCTCTGCACTGACTGATCCGCGGATGTGAGCCGCTGTCACGTTATCAGCTGACAGATCCGGCGTGTGCTGCCCCCGCACTGTCCATGTTGTTCCTCTGCACTGACTGATCCTCGGATGTGAGCCGCTGTCACGTTATCAGCCGATAGATCCGGCGTGTGCTGCTCCCGCACTGTCCATGTTGTTCCTCTGCACTGACTGATCCGGGGATGTGAGCCGCTGTCACGTTATCAGCTGACAGATCCGGTGTGTGCTGCTCCCGCACTGTCCATGTTGTTCCTCTGCACTGACTGATCCGCGGATGTGAGCCGCTGTCAGGTTATCAGCCGATAGATCCGGCGTGTGCTGCTCCCGCACTGTCCATGTTGTTCCTCTGCACTGACTGATCCGCGGATGTGAGCCGCTGTCAGGTTATCAGCCGATAGATCCGGCGTGTGCTGCTCCCGCACTGTCCATGTTGTTCCTCTGCACTGACTGATCCTCGGATGTGAGCCGCTGTCACGTTATCAGCCGATAGATCCGGCGTGTGCTGCTCCCGCACTGTCCATGTTGTTCCTCTGCACTGACTGATCCGCGGATGTGAGCCGCTGTCACGTTATCAGCCGATAGATCCGGCGTGTGCTGCTCCCGCACTGTCCATGTTGTTCCTCTGCACTGACTGATCCTCGGATGTGAGCCGCTGTCACGTTATCAGCTGACAGATCCGGCGTGTGCTGCTCCCGCACTGTCCATGTTGTTCCTCTGCACTGACTGATCCGCGGATGTGAGCCGCTGTCAGGTTATCAGCCGATAGATCCGGCGTGTGCTGCTCCCGCACTGTCCATGTTGTTCCTCTGCACTGACTGATCCTCGGATGTGAGCCGCTGTCATGTTATCAGCTGACAGATCCGGCGTGTGCTGCTCCCGCACTGTCCATGTTGTTCCTCTGCACTGACTGATCCGCGGATGTGAGCCGCTGTCATGTTATCAGCTGACAGATCCGGCGTGTGATGCCCCCGCACTGTCCATGTTGTTCCTCTGCACTGACTGATCCTCGGATGTGAGCTGCTGTCACGTTATCAGCCGATAGATCCGGCGTGTGCTGCTCCCGCACTGTCCATGTTGTTCCTCTGCACTGACTGATCCTCGGATGTGAGCCGCTGTCATGTTATCAGCTGACAGATCCGGCGTGTGCTGCTCCCGCACTGTCCATGTTGTTCCTCTGCACTGACTGATCCGCGGATGTGAGCCGCTGTCATGTTATCAGCTGACAGATCCGGCGTGTGCTGCTCCCGCACTGTCCATGTTGTTCCTCTGCACTGACTGATCCTCGGATGTGAGCCGCTGTCATGTTATCAGCTGACAGATCCGGCGTGTGCTGCCCCCGCACTGTCCATGTTGTTCCTCTGCACTGACTGATCTGCGGATGTGAGCTGCTGTCAGGTTATCAGCCGATAGATCCGGCGTGTGCTGCTCCTGCACTGTCCATGTTGTTCCTCTGCACTGACTGATCCTCGGATGTGAGCCGCTGTCAGGTTATCAGCTGACAGATCCGGCGTGTGCTGCTCCCGCACTGTCCATGTTGTTCCTCTGCACTGACTGATCCGCGGATGTGAGCCGCTGTCACGTTATCAGCCGATAGATCCGGCGTGTGCTGCTCCCGCACTGTCCATGTTGTTCCTCTGCACTGACTGATCCGCGGATGTGAGCCGCTGTCACGTTATCAGCCGATAGATCCGGCGTGTGCTGCTCCTGCACTGTCCATGTTGTTCCTCTGCACTGACTGATCCGCGGATGTGAGCCGCTGTCACGTTATCAGCCGATAGATCCGGCGTGTGCTGCTCCCGCACTGTCCATGTTGTTCCTCTGCACTGACTGATCCGCGGATGTGAGCCGCTGTCATGTTATCAGCCGATAGATCCGGCGTGTGCTGCTCCCGCACTGTCCATGTTGTTCCTCTGCACTGACTGATCCGCGGATGTGAGCCGCTGTCAGGTTATCAGCTGATAGATCCGGCGTGTGCTGCTCCCGCACTGTCCATGTTGTTCCTCTGCACTGACTGATCCACGGATGTGAGCCGCTGTCACGTTATCAGCAGATAGATCCGGCGTGTGCTGCTCCCGCACTGTCCATGTTGTTCCTCTGCACTGACTGATCCGCGGATGTGAGCCGCTGTCACGTTATCAGCTGACAGATCCGGCGTGTGCTGCCCCCGCACTGTCCATGTTGTTCCTCTGCACTGACTGATCCTCGGATGTGAGCCGCTGTCACGTTATCAGCCGATAGATCCGGCGTGTGCTGCTCCCGCACTGTCCATGTTGTTCCTCTGCACTGACTGATCCGCGGATGTGAGCCGCTGTCATGTTATCAGCCGATAGATCCGGCGTGTGCTGCTCCCGCACTGTCCATGTTGTTCCTCTGCACTGACTGATCCGCGGATGTGAGCCGCTGTCATGTTATCAGCCGATAGATCCGGCGTGTGCTGCTCCCGCACTGTCCATGTTGTTCCTCTGCACTGACTGATCCGCGGATGTGAGCCGCTGTCACGTTATCAGCCGATAGATCCGGCGTGTGCTGCTCCCGCACTGTCCATGTTGTTCCTCTGCACTGACTGATCCGCGGATGTGAGCTGCTGTCAGGTTATCAGCTGACAGATCCGGCGTGTGCTGCTCCCGCACTGTCCATGTTGTTCCTCTGCACTGACTGATCCGCGGATGTGAGCCGCTGTCATGTTATCAGCCGATAGATCCGGCGTGTGCTGCTCCCGCACTGTCCATGTTGTTCCTCTGCACTGACTGATCCGCGGATGTGAGCCGCTGTCAGGTTATCAGCTGATAGATCCGGCGTGTGCTGCTCCCGCACTGTCCATGTTGTTCCTCTGCACTGACTGATCCACGGATGTGAGCTGCTGTCACGTTATCAGCCGACAGATCCGGCGTGTGCTGCTCCTGCACTGTCCATGTTGTTCCTCTGCACTGACTGATCCTCGGATATGAGCCACTGTCACGTTATCAGCCGACAGATCCGGCGTGTGCTGCTCCCGCACTGTCCATGTTGTTCCTCTGCACTGACTGATCCGCGGATGTGAGCCGCTGTCACGTTATCAGCCAATAGATCCGGCGTGTGCTGCTCCCGCACTGTCCATGTTGTTCCTCTGCACTGACTGATCCGCGGATGTGAGCCGCTGTCACGTTATCAGCCGATAGATCCGGCGTGTGCTGCTCCCGCACTGTCCATGTTGTTCCTCTGCACTGACTGATCCGCGGATGTGAGCTGCTGTCACGTTATCAGCCGATAGATCCGGCGTGTGCTGCTCCTGCACTGTCCATGTTGTTCCTCTGCACTGACTGATCCGCGGATGTGAGCCGCTGTCACGTTATCAGCCGATAGATCCGGCGTGTGCTGCTCCCGCACTGTCCATGTTGTTCCTCTGCACTGACTGATCCGCGGATGTGAGCCGCTGTCACGTTATCAGCCAATAGATCCGGCGTGTGCTGCTCCCGCACTGTCCATGTTGTTCCTCTGCACTGACTGATCCGCGGATGTGAGCCGCTGTCACGTTATCAGCCGATAGATCCGGCGTGTGCTGCTCCCGCACTGTCCATGTTGTTCCTCTGCACTGACTGATCCACGGATGTGAGCTGCTGTCACGTTATCAGCTGACAGATCCGGCGTGTGCTGCTCCCGCACTGTCCATGTTGTTCCTCTGCACTGACTGATCCACGGATGTGAGCCGCTGTCAGGTTATCAGCAGATAGATCCGGCGTGTGCTGCTCCCGCACTGTCCATGTTGTTCCTCTGCACTGACTGATCCGCGGATGTGAGCTGCTGTCATGTTATCAGCCGATAGATCCGGCGTGTGCTGCTCCCGCACTGTCCATGTTGTTCCTCTGCACTGACTGATCCGCGGATGTGAGCTGCTGTCAGGTTATCAGCCGATAGATCCGGCGTGTGCTGCTCCCGCACTGTCCATGTTGTTCCTCTGCACTGACTGATCCGCGGATGTGAGCCGCTGTCACGTTATCAGCAGATAGATCCGACGTGTGCTGCTCCTGCACTGTCCATGTTGTTCCTCTGCACTGACTGATCCGCGGATGTGAGCTGCTGTCACGTTATCAGCCGACAGATCCGGCGTGTGCTGCTCCCGCACTGTCCATGTTGTTCCTCTGCACTGACTAATCCTCGGATGTGAGCCGCTGTCAGGTTATCAGCCGATAGATCCGGCGTGTGCTGCTCCCGCACTGTCCATGTTGTTCCTCTGCACTGACTGATCCGCGGATGTGAGCCGCTGTCACGTTATCAGCCGATAGATCCGGCGTGTGCTGCTCCCGCACTGTCCATGTTGTTCCTCTGCACTGACTGATCCGCGGATGTGAGCCGCTGTCACGTTATCAGCCGATAGATCCGGCGTGTGCTGCTCCCGCACTGTCCATGTTGTGCCTCTGCACTGACTGATCCGCGGATGTGAGCCGCTGTCAGGTTATCAGCCGATAGATCCGGCGTGTGCTGCTCCCGCACTGACCATGTTGTTCCTCTGCACTGACTGATCCACGGATGTGAGCCGCTGTCAGGTTATCAGCTGATAGATCCGGCGTGTGCTGCTCCTGCACTGTCCATGTTGTTCCTCTGCACTGACTGATCCGCGGATGTGAGCCGCTGTCACGTTATCAGCCGACAGATCCGGCGTGTGCTGCTCCTGCACTGTCCATGTTGTTCCTCTGCACTGACTGATCCGCGGATGTGAGCTGCTGTCACGTTATCAGCCGACAGATCCGGCGTGTGCTGCTCCCGCACTGTCCATGTTGTTCCTCTGCACTGACTGATCCGCGGATGTGAGCCGCTGTCACGTTATCAGCCGATAGATCCGGCGTGTGCTGCTCCCGCACTGTCCATGTTGTTCCTCTGCACTGACTGATCCTCGGATGTGAGCCGCTGTCAGGTTATCAGCCGATAGATCCGGCGTGTGCTGCTCCTGCACTGTCCATGTTGTTCCTCTGCACTGACTGATCCGCGGATGTGAGCCGCTGTCACGTTATCAGCCGATAGATCCGGCGTGTGCTGCTCCCGCACTGTCCATGTTGTTCCTCTGCACTGACTGATCCGCGGATGTGAGCTGCTGTCACGTTATCAGCCGATAGATCCGGCGTGTGCTGCTCCCGCACTGTCCATGTTGTTCCTCTGCACTGACTGATCCTCGGATGTGAGCTGCTGTCACGTTATCAGCCGACAGATCCGGCGTGTGCTGCTCCCGCACTGTCCATGTTGTTCCTCTGCACTGACTGATCCTCGGATGTGAGCCGCTGTCAGGTTATCAGCCGATAGATCCGGTGTGTGCTGCTCCCGCACTGTCCATGTTGTTCCTCTGCACTGACTGATCCGCGGATGTGAGCCGCTGTCACGTTATCAGCCGATAGATCCGGCGTGTGCTGCTCCCGCACTGTCCATGTTGTTCCTCTGCACTGACTGATCCGCGGATGTGAGCCGCTGTCACGTTATCAGCCGATAGATCCGGCGTGTGCTGCTCCCGCACTGTCCATGTTGTGCCTCTGCACTGACTGATCCGCGGATGTGAGCCGCTGTCAGGTTATCAGCCGATAGATCCGGCGTGTGCTGCTCCCGCACTGACCATGTTGTTCCTCTGCACTGACTGATCCGCGGATGTGAGCTGCTGTCACGTTATCAGCCGATAGATCCGGCGTGTGCTGCTCCCGCACTGTCCATGTTGTTCCTCTGCACTGACTGATCCGCGGATGTGAGCTGCTGTCACGTTATCAGCCGATAGATCCGGCGTGTGCTGCTCCCGCACTGTCCATGTTGTTCCTCTGCACTGACTGATCCGCGGATGTGAGCTGCTGTCATGTTATCAGCCGATAGATCCGGCGTGTGCTGCTCCCGCACTGTCCATGTTGTTCCTCTGCACTGACTGATCCGCGGATGTGAGCTGCTGTCAGGTTATCAGCCGATAGATCCGGCGTGTGCTGCTCCCGCACTGTCCATGTTGTTCCTCTGCACTGACTGATCCGCGGATGTGAGCTGCTGTCACGTTATCAGCCGATAGATCCGGCGTGTGCTGCTCCCGCACTGTCCATGTTGTTCCTCTGCACTGACTGATCCGCGGATGTGAGCTGCTGTCATGTTATCAGCCGATAGATCCGGCGTGTGCTGCTCCCGCACTGTCCATGTTGTTCCTCTGCACTGACTGATCCGCGGATGTGAGCTGCTGTCAGGTTATCAGCCGATAGATCCGGCGTGTGCTGCTCCCGCACTGTCCATGTTGTTCCTCTGCACTGACTGATCCGCGGATGTGAGCTGCTGTCACGTTATCAGCCGATAGATCCGGCGTGTGCTGCTCCCGCACTGTCCATGTTGTTCCTCTGCACTGACTGATCCTCGGATGTGAGCTGCTGTCACGTTATCAGCCGACAGATCCGGCGTGTGCTGCTCCCGCACTGTCCATGTTGTTCCTCTGCACTGACTGATCCTCGGATGTGAGCCGCTGTCAGGTTATCAGCCGATAGATCCGGTGTGTGCTGCTCCCGCACTGTCCATGTTGTTCCTCTGCACTGACTGATCCGCGGATGTGAGCCGCTGTCACGTTATCAGCCGATAGATCCGGCGTGTGCTGCTCCCGCACTGTCCATGTTGTTCCTCTGCACTGACTGATCCGCGGATGTGAGCCGCTGTCACGTTATCAGCCGATAGATCCGGCGTGTGCTGCTCCCGCACTGTCCATGTTGTGCCTCTGCACTGACTGATCCGCGGATGTGAGCTGCTGTCAGGTTATCAGCCGATAGATCCGGCGTGTGCTGCTCCCGCACTGTCCATGTTGTTCCTCTGCACTGACTGATCCGCGGATGTGAGCTGCTGTCACGTTATCAGCCGATAGATCCGGCGTGTGCTGCTCCCGCACTGACCATGTTGTTCCTCTGCACTGACTGATCCACGGATGTGAGCCGCTGTCAGGTTATCAGCTGATAGATCCGGCGTGTGCTGCTCCTGCACTGTCCATGTTGTTCCTCTGCACTGACTGATCCGCGGATGTGAGCCGCTGTCACGTTATCAGCCGACAGATCCGGCGTGTGCTGCTCCTGCACTGTCCATGTTGTTCCTCTGCACTGACTGATCCGCGGATGTGAGCTGCTGTCACGTTATCAGCCGACAGATCCGGCGTGTGCTGCTCCCGCACTGTCCATGTTGTTCCTCTGCACTGACTGATCCACGGATGTGAGCTGCTGTCACGTTATCAGCCGATAGATCCGGCGTGTGCTGCTCCTGCACTGTCCATGTTGTTCCTCTGCACTGACTGATCCTCGGATGTGAGCCGCTGTCACGTTATCAGCCGATAGATCCGGCGTGTGCTGCTCCCGCACTGTCCATGTTGTTCCTCTGCACTGACTGATCCGCGGATGTGAGCCGCTGTCACGTTATCAGCCGATAGATCCGGCGTGTGCTGCTCCCGCACTGTCTATGTTGTTCCTCTGCACTGACTGATCCTCGGATGTGAACTGCTGTCACGTTATCAGCTGATAGATCCGGCGTGTGCTGCTCCTGCACTGTCCATGTTGTTCCTCTGCACTGACTGATCCGCGGATGTGAGCCGCTGTCACGTTATCAGCCGATAGATCCGGCGTGTGCTGCTCCCGCACTGTCCATGTTGTTCCTCTGCACTGACTGATCCACGGATGTGAGCCGCTGTCAGGTTATCAGCTGATAGATCCGGCGTGTGCTGCTCCCGCACTGTCCATGTTGTTCCTCTGCACTGACTGATCCGCGGATGTGAGCCGCTGTCACGTTATCAGCCGACAGATCCGGCGTGTGCTGCTCCCGCACTGTCCATGTTGTTCCTCTGCACTGACTGATCCGCGGATGTGAGCCGCTGTCACGTTATCAGCCGATAGATCCGGCGTGTGCTGCTCCCGCACTGTCCATGTTGTTCCTCTGCACTGACTGATCCGCGGATGTGAGCCGCTGTCAGGTTATCAGCCGATAGATCCGGCGTGTGCTGCTCATGCACTGTCCATGTTGTTCCTCTGCACTGACTGATCCGCGGATGTGAGCCGCTGTCACGTTATCAGCCGATAGATCCGGCGTGTGCTGCTCCTGCACTGTCCATGTTGTTCCTCTGCACTGACTGATCCGCGGATGTGAGCTGCTGTCAGGTTATCAGCCGATAGATCCGGCGTGTGCTGCTCCCGCACTGTCCATGTTGTTCCTCTGCACTGACTGATCCTCGGATGTGAACTGCTGTCACGTTATCAGCCGACAGATCCGGCGTGTGCTGCTCCTGCACTGTCCATGTTGTTCCTCTGCACTGACTGATCCTCGGATGTGAGCCGCTGTCACGTTATCAGCCGACAGATCCGGCGTGTGCTGCTCCTGCACTGTCCATGTTGTTCCTCTGCACTGACTGATCCGCGGATGTGAGCCGCTGTCACGTTATCAGCCGATAGATCCGGCGTGTGCTGCTCCCGCACTGTCCTGTTGTTCCTCTGCACTGACTGATCCGCGGATGTGAGCCGCTGTCACGTTATCAGCCGACAGATCCGGCGTGTGCTGCTCCTGCACTGTCCATGTTGTTCCTCTGCACTGACTGATCCTCGGATGTGAGCTGCTGTCACGTTATCAGCCGATAGATCCGGCGTGTGCTGCTCCCGCACTGTCCATGTTGTTCCTCTGCACTGACTGATCCTCGGATGTGAGCCGCTGTCACGTTATCAGCCGACAGATCCGGCGTGTGCTGCTCCTGCACTGTCCATGTTGTTCCTCTGCACTGACTGATCCGCGGATGTGAGCCGCTGTCACGTTATCAGCCGATAGATCCGGCGTGTGCTGCTCCCGCACTGTCCTGTTGTTCCTCTGCACTGACTGATCCGCGGATGTGAGCCGCTGTCACGTTATCAGCCGACAGATCCGGCGTGTGCTGCTCCTGCACTGTCCATGTTGTTCCTCTGCACTGACTGATCCTCGGATGTGAGCTGCTGTCACGTTATCAGCCGACAGATCCGGCGTGTGCTGCTCCCGCACTGTCCATGTTGTTCCTCTGCACTGACTGATCCGCGGATGTGAGCCGCTGTCACGTTATCAGCCGATAGATCCGGCGTGTGCTGCTCCCGCACTGTCCATGTTGTTCCTCTGCACTGACTGATCCTCGGATGTGAGCCGCTGTCACGTTATCAGCCGATAGATCCGGCGTGTGCTGCTCCCGCACTGTCCATGTTGTTCCTCTGCACTGACTGATCCTCGGATGTGAGCCGCTGTCACGTTATCAGCCGACAGATCCGGCGTGTGCTGCTCCTGCAGTGTCCATGTTGTTCCTCTGCACTGACTGATCCGCGGATGTGAGCTGCTGTCAGGTTATTAGCCGATAGATCCGGCGTGTGCTGCTCCTGCACTGTCCATGTTGTTCCTCTGCACTGACTGATCTGCGGATGTGAGCTGCTGTCACGTTATCAGCTGATAGATCCGGCGTGTGCTGCTCCCGCACTGTCCATGTTGTTCCTCTGCACTGACTGATCCTCGGATGTGAGCCGCTGTCACGTTATCAGCCGATAGATCCGGCGTGTGCTGCTCCCGCACTGTCCATGTTGTTCCTCTGCACTGACTGATCCTCGGATGTGAGCCGCTGTCACGTTATCAGCCGATAGATCCGGCGTGTGCTGCTCCCGCACTGTCCATGTTGTTCCTCTGCACTGACTGATCCGCGGATGTGAGCTGCTGTCAGGTTATCAGCCGATAGATCCGGCGTGTGCTGCTCCCGCACTGTCCATGTTGTTCCTCTGCACTGACTGATCCTCGGATGTGAACTGCTGTCACGTTATCAGCCGACAGATCCGGCGTGTGCTGCTCCTGCACTGTCCATGTTGTTCCTCTGCACTGACTGATCCGCTGATGTGAGCCGCTGTCACGTTATCAGCCGACAGATCCGGCGTGTGCTGCTCCCGCACTGTCCTGTTGTTCCTCTGCACTGACTGATCCTCGGATGTGAGCCGCTGTCACGTTATCAGCTGACAGATCCGGCGTGTGCTGCTCCCGCACTGTCCATGTTGTTCCTCTGCACTGACTGATCCTCGGATGTGAGCTGCTGTCACGTTATCAGCCGATAGATCCGACGTGTGCTGCTCCCGCACTGTCCATGTTGTTCCTCTGCACTGACTGATCCGCGGATGTGAGCCGCTGTCACGTTATCAGCCGATAGATCCGACGTGTGCTGCTCCCGCACTGTCCATGTTGTTCCTCTGCACTGACTGATCCTCGGATGTGAGCCGCTGTCACGTTATCAGCCGACAGATCCGGCGTGTGCTGCTCCTGCACTGTCCATGTTGTTCCTCTGCACTGACTGATCCGCGGATGTGAGCCGCTGTCACGTTATCAGCCGATAGATCCGGCGTGTGCTGCTCCCGCACTGTCCTGTTGTTCCTCTGCACTGACTGATCCTCGGATGTGAGCCGCTGTCACGTTATCAGCCGATAGATCCGGCGTGTGCTGCTCCTGCACTGTCCATGTTGTTCCTCTGCACTGACTGATCCTCGGATGTGAGCCGCTGTCACGTTATCAGCCGACAGATCCGGCGTGTGCTGCTCCTGCACTGTCCATGTTGTTCCTCTGCACTGACTGATCCGCGGATGTGAGCCGCTGTCACGTTATCAGCTTATAGATCCGGCGTGTGCTGCTCCCGCACTGTCCTGTTGTTCCTCTGCACTGACTGATCCTCGGATGTGAGCCGCTGTCACGTTATCAGCTGACAGATCCGGCGTGTGCTGCTCCCGCACTGTCCATGTTGTTCCTCTGCACTGACTGATCCGCGGATGTGAGCTGCTGTCACGTTATCAGCCGATAGATCCGACGTGTGCTGCTCCCGCACTGTCCATGTTGTTCCTCTGCACTGACTGATCCGCGGATGTGAGCCGCTGTCAGGTTATCAGCTGATAGATCCGGCGTGTGCTGCTCCCGCACTGTCCATGTTGTTCCTCTGCACTGACTGATCTGCGGATGTGAGCTGCTGTCACGTTATCAGCTGATAGATCCGGCGTGTGCTGCTCCCGCACTGTCCATGTTGTTCCTCTGCACTGACTGATCCTCGGATGTGAGCCGCTGTCACGTTATCAGCCGATAGATCCGGCGTGTGCTGCTCCCGCACTGTCCATGTTGTTCCTCTGCACTGACTGATCCGCGGATGTGAGCCGCTGTCAGGTTATCAGCTGACAGATGCGGCGTGTGCTGCTCCCGCACTGTCCATGTTGTTCCTCTGCACTGACTGATCCGCGGATGTGAGCCGCTGTCACGTTATCAGCCGATAGATCCGGCGTGTGCTGCTCCTGCACTGTCCATGTTGTTCCTCTGCACTGACTGATCCGGGGATGTGAGCCGCTGTCATGTTATCAGCTGACAGATCCGGCGTGTGCTGCTCCCGCACTGTCCATGTTGTTCCTCTGCACTGACTGATCCGCGGATGTGAGCCGCTGTCATGTTATCAGCTGACAGATCCGGCGTGTGCTGCTCCCGCACTGTCCATGTTGTTCCTCTGCACTGACTGATCCTCGGATGTGAGCTGCTGTCACGTTATCAGCCGATAGATCCGGCGTGTGCTGCTCCCGCACTGTCCATGTTGTTCCTCTGCACTGACTGATCCGCGGATGTGAGCCGCTGTCACGTTATCAGCTGATAGATCCGGCGTGTGCTGCTCCCGCACTGTCCATGTTGTTCCTCTGCACTGACTGATCCTCGGATGTGAGCCGCTGTCACGTTATCAGCCGATAGATCCGGCGTGTGCTGCTCCCGCACTGTCCATGTTGTTCCTCTGCACTGACTGATCCGCGGATGTGAGCCGCTGTCACGTTATCAGCTGATAGATCCGGCGTGTGCTGCTCCCGCACTGTCCATGTTGTTCCTCTGCACTGACTGATCCTCGGATGTGAGCCGCTGTCACGTTATCAGCCGATAGATCCGGCGTGTGCTGCTCCTGCACTGTCCATGTTGTTCCTCTGCACTGACTGATCCTCGGATGTGAGCCGCTGTCATGTTATCAGCCGATAGATCCGGCGTGTGCTGCTCCTGCACTGTCCATGTTGTTCCTCTGCACTGACTGATCCGCGGATGTGAGCCGCTGTCACGTTATCAGCCGATAGATCCGGCGTGTGCTGCTCCTGCACTGTCCATGTTGTTCCTCTGCACTGACTGATCCGCGGATGTGAGCCGCTGTCACGTTATCAGCCGATAGATCCGGCGTGTGCTGCTCCTGCACTGTCCATGTTGTTCCTCTGCACTGACTGATCCGCGGATGTGAGCCGCTGTCATGTTATCAGCTGACAGATCCGGCGTGTGCTGCTCCCGCACTGTCCATGTTGTTCCTCTGCACTGACTGATCCGCGGATGTGAGCCGCTGTCACGTTATCAGCCGATAGATCCGGCGTGTGCTGCTCCCGCACTGTCCATGTTGTTCCTCTGCACTGACTGATCCTCGGATGTGAGCTGCTGTCACGTTATCAGCTGACAGATCCGGCGTGTGCTGCTCCCGCACTGTCCATGTTGTTCCTCTGCACTGACTGATCCGCGGATGTGAGCCGCTGTCAGGTTATCAGCTTATAGATCCGGCGTGTGCTGCTCCCGCACTGTCCATGTTGTTCCTCTGCACTGACTGATCTGCGGATGTGAGCTGCTGTCATGTTATCAGCCGATAGATCCGGCGTGTGCTGCTCCCGCACTGTCCATGTTGTTCCTCTGCACTGACTGATCCGCGGATGTGAGCCGCTGTCACGTTATCAGCCGATAGATCCGGCGTGTGCTGCTCCCGCACTGTCCATGTTGTTCCTCTGCACTGACTGATCCTCGGATGTGAGCCGCTGTCACGTTATCAGCCGATAGATCCGGCGTGTGCTGCTCCCGCACTGTCCATGTTGTTCCTCTGCACTGACTGATCCGCGGATGTGAGCCGCTGTCACGTTATCAGCTGATAGATCCGGCGTGTGCTGCTCCTGCACTGTCCATGTTGTTCCTCTGCACTGACTGATCCGCGGATGTGAGCCGCTGTCACGTTATCAGCCGATAGATCCGGCGTGTGCTGCTCCCGCACTGTCCATGTTGTTCCTCTGCACTGACTGATCCGGGGATGTGAGCCGCTGTCACGTTATCAGCTGACAGATCCGGTGTGTGCTGCTCCCGCACTGTCCATGTTGTTCCTCTGCACTGACTGATCCGCGGATGTGAGCCGCTGTCACGTTATCAGCTGACAGATCCGGCGTGTGCTGCTCCCGCACTGTCCATGTTGTTCCTCTGCACTGACTGATCCGCGGATGTGAGCTGCTGTCACGTTATCAGCCGATAGATCCGGCGTGTGCTGCTCCCGCACTGTCCATGTTGTTCCTCTGCACTGACTGATCCGCGGATGTGAGCTGCTGTCAGGTTATCAGCTGACAGATCCGGCGTGTGCTGCTCCCGCACTGTCCATGTTGTTCCTCTGCACTGACTGATCCGCGGATGTGAGCCGCTGTCACGTTATCAGCCAATAGATCCGGCGTGTGCTGCTCCCGCACTGTCCATGTTGTTCCTCTGCACTGACTGATCCGCGGATGTGAGCCGCTGTCAGGTTATCAGCCAATAGATCCGGCGTGTGCTGCTCCTGCACTGTCCATGTTGTTCCTCTGCACTGACTGATCCGCGGATGTGAGCCGCTGTCACGTTATCAGCCGATAGATCCGGCGTGTGGTGCTCCCGCACTGTCCATGTTGTTCCTCTGCACTGACTGATCCGCGGATGTGAGCCGCTGTCACGTTATCAGCCGATAGATCCGGCGTGTGCTGCTCCTGCACTGTCCATGTTGTGATTCTTGGATCAGACGGTTCCTCCTCACTCCTCGTGGCGGCTGTTATTATAACTCAGCGACCTTCTCTGCCTCATCTGTGAGTGACACATCCTATTCCACAGCCAATGAAAAGAGATCCTGAGGGGGCTCAAATGAAAGTAATTTTTAGGCCCCGTTCATATCTAAAATCACTAGCGATTTGCATTAGCGTTTCCGCGGGTTATTTTTCCGTGGGAAAACCACTGGACAAATTAGCGTTTTGGGAGCAATCGCGATTAGCTGTTCTATACATGCTAGTCGCAATCGCTCCAGAATCGCGAAAAGAAGCGCGCGATTCCCGCTTAGGTGTGAACGAACCCTTAAAGGATACTCAAAGTGACATGTGACATGATGAGATAGACATGTGTATGTACAGTGCCAAGCACACAAATAACTATGCTGTGTTCCTTTTTTTCTTTCTCTGCCTGAAAGAGTTAAATATCAGGTATGGAAGTGGCTGACTCAGTCCTGACTCAGACAGGAAATGGCTACAGTGTGACCCTCACTGATAAGAAATTCCCGTTTTTATCTCTTACTTGCTCTCTGAAGCCATTTTCTGCTAGGAAAGTGTTTTATAATTGGAATTTCTTATTGTTGAAGGTCACACTGTAGTCACTTCCTGGGGGCTGCATGTGGAATGGGAGGGGCTGCTGTACATGGATGTTACACATGGAAGAGGGGACTGCACGTGGAATGGGAGGGGGGCTGCTGTACATGGATGTTACACATGGAAGAGGGGGCTGCACATGGAATGGGAGGAGGCTGCTGTGCATGGATGATACACATGGAAGAGGGGGCTGCACATGGAATAGGAAGTGGGATGCTGCACATTGTAGGAGATTCACAAGACAGTTGTGCCATGAGTGGGAAAAGTATAAATCTGTCCTCATCAACATTCAAGATTACGAAAAAAAAAATGTTCTGATCTTTAAATTGATTGAGACATACAAATTAGAAATAAAGCTGGAAATTCGATCACATTTCTTGATCGAAAAAAAAAATTCTCTATACAACTGGGAGAAAACAAGTGGAGTTCAACTTTCCTTGGGGCTTCTTTCAGCCCTAGCAGTCTACCAGGTCCCTCTGAGCCCTCCCGCTCCCTCCACTGTGCCACCGTCCCTCTCGCTGAATGCACATGCATGGGCTTGTGCAGAACACTCCCTGCCTGTGCATGTGCAGAACACTCACTGCCCGTGCATGTGCAGAACACTCTCTGCCTGTGCATGTACAGAACATTCCCTGCCTGTGCATGTGCAGAACACTCCCTGGCTGTGAAAGTGCAGAACACTCCCTTCCTGTGCATGTGCAGAACACTCCCTGCCTCTGCATGTACAGAACACTCCCTGCCTGTGCATGTGCAGAACACTTCCTGCCTGTGCATGTGCAGAACACTCCCTGCCTGGGCATGTGCAGAAGCTCAGGGCTATTCTAGTTGACAAGTTTTCGGAGGGGAACCGTGGCACAATGGTATAAACCAAAGGACCTGATAGACTCCAGGGTGTCCTTGGGTGCCACACAAAAGTTGGATTAATTTATCTTTAATAACTTTTTGGTGCCAGATTATCGTGGGAAAAAAAACCCCATCACTAGACCTGCAGTGCTGAAATCCCAGGCCCCAGCATGTGCTGGTGTGTAGAGCCGGCCCACAGATTGGGTTTATAGGGCACTTCAGTTTTATACATTATTTACTGCACAGGCAGTCTGAATCAGAAGGAATTAATTTGTTTCCTTACACTTCTGGAATTTGCTGATGTTCAGTGTATTTACTCCACATGTGGTAAACAGACACCTCCCCCTCCCCCATTTAGATGTCCAACATTTACTGTATAGTGTCTAAAGATGCTAAAATGACCTCTTTAATAAACAAAGATCCGTTTGTTCTTTACTTCTAGAACTGCTGGTTTCAGAGATGCAGCTTAAAGGGATACTGTAGGGGGGTCAGGGGAAAATGAGTTGAACTTTCCCGGGGCTTCTAACGGTCCCCCACAGACATCCTGTGTTGGCGCAGCCACTCACCGAGGCTCTGGCCCCGCCTCCGGTTCACTTCTGGAATTTCAGACTTTAAAGTCTGAAAACCACTGCGCCTGCGTTGCCGTGTCCTCGATCCCGCTGATGTCATCAAGAGCGCACAGCGCAGGCCCAGTATGGTCTGTGTCTGCGCAGTACACTCCTGGTGACATCAGCGGGGGACCATTAGAAGCCCCGGGTAAGTTCAGCTCATTTTCCCCCGACCCCCCTACAGTATCCCTTTAAAGAGGAACTCCAGTGAACATTTTACTGCTGACAGGTGATGTAGCTGCTGCATGGTTTTTGGCGGTTGGAAACAGCTGTAAACAGCTATTTTCCACAAAAGTTCTAACTTTTCTTGTGGGAGGGGTTACTTGTGGGAGAGTTTTCTCCACAATATCAGTCATACAGCGCCCCCTGATGGTCTGTTTGTGAAAAGGAATGTATTTCTCATGTAAAAGGGGGTATCAGCTACTGATTGGGATAAAGTTCAATTTTTGGTCAGAGTTTCTCTTTAAGTATAAAACAATGTATTAAAGTGAACTGGAAGCATCAGTTATACATAAAAAAACGAAAAACCTTCTTAAAGAGGAACTGTAACATAAAAAGATCCCCTGGGGGGTACTCACCTCGGGTGGGGGAAGCCTCCGGATCCTAATGAGGCTTCCCACGCCGTCCTCCATCCGTCAGGGGTCTCGCTGCAGCCCTCCGTGGAGTCCGGGCAGCGGTGACGTCAATATTTACCTTCCTGACTCCTGCGCAGGCGCTCTGACGGCTGTCGGCTCCGAACTACACGGAAATACGCGATCGCCGTCGGGTCCGCTCTACTGCGCAGGCGCAAGTTTCCTGCGCCTGCGCAGTAGAGCGGACCCGAATGAGATCGGGTATTTCCGTGTAGTTCGGAATGGAAAGCCGCCACAGCGCCCCCGCTGGAGCCAGCAAAGGTAAATATTGAAATGACAGTCGGCACAGTCGCCGGCTGTTCGGAGGGCTGCGGAGAGACCCCCATGGGACAGAGGACGGCGTGGGAAGCCTCATTAGGATCCGGAGGCTTCCCCCACCCGAGGTGAGTACCCCCCAGGGGATCTTTTGAATGTTACAGAGTCTCTTTAAAGAGGAATTTTCATGAAAATCTTAAAATTTAAAACACCTACGAATAAGAAGTATGTTTCTTCCAGAGTAAAATGAGCCATAAATTACTTTTCTCCTATGTTGCTGTCACTTACAGTAAGTATTAGAAACCTGACATTACTGACAGGTTTTGGGTTAGTCCATTTCTCCATAGGGGATTCTCAGCATGGCCTTTATTCTTTATAAAGACACTCCCTGAAAAAGATTTATACAAAGATGATGGCCAGCTTCTTTGCTCTCTGCACACTTTTATGGCAGTTGGATGGAGCAACTGCCAGTCACAAAGTACATTTTAAAAAGAAAGAAATCCCTGTGAACCCCCCACGAGGAGATGGGCTACTCCAAAACCTGTCGGTTCTCTCAGATTTCTACTACCTACTGTAAGTGACAGCAACATAGGAGAGAATCCCCTACGGAGAGATGGAGTAGTCCAAAATGTGTCGGTAATGTCAGATTTCTACTACTTACTGTAAGTGACAGCAACATAGGAGAAAAGTAATTTATGGCTCATTTTACTCTGGAAGACATGTACTTCTTATTTGTATATGTTTACACATATTTTACATTTTAAGATTTTCACAGCAAAGGTCCTTTAACCACTTGAGGACCTAGGGCTTTCTACCCCTTAACCATTTCCGCCGCCCGGACGTGAAGCTCACGTCCGGGTGGCAGCTCTGCAGCGCTCCCGCCCGCGATCGCGGGCGCGCCCCCGCATCCCCGCTGTGCCGCCCGGTAGCCCTGGGATCAGTGAAAGGGAACATGGTTCCCGATCACCGATCCCTTTCCCCCGCAGAAAAACCGAAGCGCTCACCTGTGAGGCTTCAGTTCTTCTGCCCGGAGAGAGTTCCGCATCGCCCTTGTACTTCCGCTTAGCAGGAAGTACAAGGATTGAAAACAAAAATGAAGGTGGCCATCTTGTGGCCAAATAGTAAAACTACAGCAAAAAATTTAAACATTACAATTTACACAGAGAACAACATTAAAAATTAACTGTTTATGCCCCACACCAAAATATTCCCCAAATAAAAATTTTAATGGAAAAAAAAAAATTACAATTAAAAAAAAAAAAAAAAAAAGACATAAATAGTTACCAAAGGGTCTGAACTTTTTAAATATGCATTTGAAGGGGGTATACTACAAACATTTTTTAAATTTTAAGCTTGTAAATAGCGATGAACGCAAAACGGAAACAATGCACCTTTATTTCCAAATAAAATATTGTCGCCATACATTGTGATAGGGACAAAATTTAAATGGTATAATAACCGAGACATACGAGCAAATAAAATACATAAGTTTTAATTATGGTAGCGTGGATTATTTTAAAGCTATAAAGGCCGAAAACTGAGAAATAATAATTTTTTTCAATTTTTTTCTTATTAATCCTGTTAAAATGCATTTACGGTAAAGTGGCTCTTAGCAAAATTTACCACCCACAGAAAGCCTAATTAGTGGCGGAAAAACAAGATATAGATCAATAAATTGTGATAAGTAGTGATAAAGTTATTAGCGAATGAATGGGAGGTGAAAATTGCTCCGATGCATAAGGTGAAAAATCCCCGCGGGCTGAAATGGTTAAGGACCGGCCACTTTTTTTCCATTCAGACCACTGCAGCTTTCACGGTTTATTGCTCGCTCATACAACCTACCACCTAAATGAATTTTGGCTCCTTTTCTTGTCACTAATAAAGCTTTCTTTTGGTGCTATTTGATTGCTCCTGCGATTTTTACTTTTTATTATATTCAGCAAAAAAGACATGAATTTTGGCAAAAAAATGATTTTTTTAACTTTCTGCGCTGACATTTTTCAAATAAAGTAAAATTTCTGTATACATGCAGCGCGAAAAATGTGGAAAAACATGTTTTGGATAAAAAAAAAACCCATTCAGGGCTGGTGCACACCGAGCGGCTTTTTGGGCGTTTTCAGATCCGCTTGCGGCTGCGGATCTGCTTGGTCAATGTATCTCAATGGGGTGGTGCACACCAGAGCGGCAGGCGTTTTGCAGAAACGAAAAATGCCTGGGTGAGGCATTTTTTGGATTTCGGATGCGTTTCTGCCTCAATGTTAAGTATAGGAAAAACGCAAACCGCTCTGAAAAACGCCTGTTCAGAGCGGTTTTGCAGGCGTTTTTGTTACAGAAGCTGTTCAGTAACAGCTTTACTGTAACAATATATGAAATCTACTATACTGAAAACCGCAGCAGCAATCCGCAAAACGCTAGCAAAACGCCTCAAAAAAATAAAAAAAAGCGTTTAAAAATCTGCTAGCATTTTGCGGATCTGCTAGCGGGTTTTGGTGTGCACCAGCCCTGAGTGTATATTTATTGGTTTGGGTAAAAGTTATAGCGTTTACAAACTATGGTGCAAAAAGTGAATTTTCCCATTTTCAAGCATCTATGACTTTTCTGACCCCCTGTCATGTTTCATGAGGGGCTAGAATTCCAGGATAGTATAAATACCCCCCAAATGACCCCATTTTGGAAAGAAGACATCCCAAAGTATTCACTGAGAGGCATAGTGAGTTCATAGAAGATATTATTTTTTGTCACAAGTTAGCGGAAAATGACAGTTTGTGACAAGAAAAAAAAAAAAAAAAAAGTTTCCATTTCTTCTAACTTGCGACAAAAAAAAATGAAATCTGCCACGGACTCACCATGCCCCTCTCTGAATACCTTGAAGGGTCTACTTTCCAAAATGGGGTCATTTGTGGGGTGTGTTTACTGTCCTGACATTTTGGGGGGTGCTAAATTGCAAGCACCCCTGTAAAGCCTAAAGGTGCTCATTGGACTTTGGACCCCTTAGCGCAGTTAGGCTGCAAAAAAGTGCCACACATGTGGTATTGTCGTACTCAGGAGAAGTAGTATAATGTGTTTTGGGGTGTATTTTTACACCTACCCATGCTGGGTGGGAGAAATATCTCTGTAAATGACAATTTGTTAATTTTTTTTACACACAATTGTCCATTTACAGAGATCTTTCTCCCACTCAGCATGGGTATTTGTAAAAATACACCACAAAACACATTATACTACTTCTCCTGAGTACGGCGATACCACATGTGTGGCACTTTTTTGCACCCTAACTCCGCTAAAGGGCCCAAAGTCCAATGAGTACCTTTAGGATTTCACAGGTCATTTTGAAAAATTTCGTTTCCAGACTACTCCTCACGGTTTAGGGCCCCTAAAATGCCAGGGCAGTATAGGAACCCCACAAAGGACCCCATTTTTAGAAAGAAGACACCCCAAGGTATTCCGTTAGGAGTATGGTGAGTTCATAGAAGATTTTTTTTTTTTTGTCAAAAGTTAGCGGAAAATTGATTTTTATTGTTTTTGTTATGATCGCTTCTGCAGCGTTTACTGCTGACTGCAGTGGTATTGCAACCCAAGCAGTTCTGATGTCATTACATGCATTTGCTTGCATAGTTTGGTTTGCACTTAAACTAGTTGCTGATTCCGTCTGCAGTCGCTCTGAAGTGAATGACAGTTTAATATGCTTTTGTGTAAACAAACATTGTCTGCTGCAATGGAGGGGCAATCCCTTTCCTGCAGGCTGCATATCATTGTCTGCCTTTTCCTGCTGTCAGCCTGTGATTAATTACCATTCACTTGTGTGGGAATCTGCAGGTCTGCTCCCATTGGATGACCTCAGTATAAAGAACTGCTTCCTGCAATGCTTGATGGGCTACCATAGTCTCAGATTCTGTCTGTTACTCTGCTCGTGCCCCACCTCGTTCCTAGTCCGTGTGGACTGCGCTGACTCCTGCGAAGGGGTCAGCGAGTCCTCCTAGTTCTGCTCTTGTTCTAGAAGTTGTTACTCTGCTTGTCTTGTGTCATATATTGGTTCATCGCCAATATATACGCATACTTGCGCATTTTGTTATTTTCCTTGTATTCGTGTTACGTTGATACATCAGTGTCGCTGATATATACGTACACGAACTGTTTATTTCCTGTGTTCAGTTAGACAGCCTTCCAGCACATTTTGGTAGTTTGCGCGTATCGTGAGCACCCGTGCTGAGCTAGTATCCTGCTCCTGGTCCTGTTTGTGGATTGCGTTCATCTCTGCGAGTAGATAACGAATCCTTCTGAATCCTGTCCTGTTACCGTTTGTGGATTGCGTTCATCTCTGCAAAGAGATAGCGAATCCTTCGGAGTCCTGTTCCCTGTATCGTTCCAGTCCTAAGTCAGTGTTCCTGCTTATGTCATATATCGGTTCATTGCCGATATATACATATGTTAGTCAGACGTTACAAATAGTTTCATTGATAGCTGTAAATGTAATACGCTAGGAAAACATACTTATTGTATATTTGTCTGTGTTACGTTCATCTATCTTGATCCTGCTATTTCCTGACTATCCTGTCCTGTCTTTGTGAGGCACGCCATCGCTGCAATCGCATTGGCTGCCTCATTCCAGTCTGTCTTGTTTTGGACGCTTGCTGTCACTAAGTAGCGGCTAGCTAGCAAGCGTTCATTCTGTCTACCTGTCCTGATCTCCTCAGTTCTGGTTTATGCGCTCAGCGCTACTTTGCGCTGAGACGTTATTACGTAAGTGTTGTTTGTGGCTGTTCGCATCTGCACCGGCTCTGTGCACCACAATCTCCTATTGGAGTCAGTCCTCTCCTCCACTAAACTGGGGATATCCTGATCCCTTGTGCTGGTGTGTGTACCTCCTTCACGTCAGCTTATGTGTTGCATGCTGACTGTGGAGAATTCACCCCCAAGCCTAACAGTTTTTTTCACAAAGTGTCATTTTCCACTAACTTGTGACAAAAAATAAAATCTTCTATGAACTCACCATACTCCTAACGGAATACCTTGGGGTGTCTTCTTTCTAAAATGGGGTCATTTGTGGGGTTCCTATACTGTCCTGGCATTTTAGGGGCCCTAAACCGTGAGGAGTAGTCTGGAAACGAAATTCCGCAAAATGACCTGTGAAATCTTAAAGGTACTCATTGGACTTTGGGCCCTTTAGCGCAGTTAGGGTGCAAAAAAGTGCCACACATGTGGTATCGCCGTACTCGGGAGAAGTAGTACAATGTGTTTTGGGGTTTATTTTTACACATACCCATGCTGGGTGGGAGAAATAACTCTGTAAATGGACAATTGTGTGTAAAAAAATCTAAAGATTGTCATTTACAGAGGTATTTCTCCCACCCAGCATGGGTATGTGTAAAAATACACCCCGAAACACATTATACTACTCCTCCCGAGTACGGCGGTACCACATGTGTGGCACTTTTTTGCAGCCTAACTGCGCTAAGGGGCCCAGAGTCCAATGAGTACCTTTAGGCTTTACAGGGGTGCTCACAATTTAGCACCCCGCCCACTTGCCAGGACAGTTAACAAACCCCACAAATGACCCCATTTTGGAAAGAATACACAACAAGGTATTCCATGAGGGTAATGGTAAGGTCATTGAAAATTTTTTTTTTTGTCACAAGTAAACGGAAAATGACACTTTGTTAAAAAAAAAAAAAAAAATTCTGTTAACTTGTGACAAAAACTAAAATCTTTTATGAACTCACCGTGCACCTCACATAATACTTTAGGGTGTCCTCTTTCCAAAATGGGGTCATTTGTGGAGTCTGTCCTGGCATTTTAGGGTCTCTGCAATCATTACATGTATGGCCAGTATTAGGAGTTTCTGCTATACTCCTTATATTGGGTATACAAGTAATGCACTCTGGGCTGAAAGGAAAAATGAACGGCAAACATACCTTGCTCCACGTCAATGGCAGATCTTCCTCCACATCAATGGCAGTGATAACCTCAGGAGAGAGACACCCCGTGCCACCCTGCACTCAGGGTGAGCCACCAACTTATGTGACTGGGCCTCAGAACTTTAGTATACAGCATTATGCCTGTAGGATACAGCAATATGCCTGCCAATAGAGATGACTCTGTGTGGCATTAAAGCATCATCATAGGCCCAATTCACATATAAACCGGGGGTGTCCACACTCAAGGGAAATTCAAACATGCCGTCTTATATCGCCAACCCAGGACAGATCAGCAATATCAAGCATGGAAACCGATCCTTCTTCCGACTTTTATGCTTACCCGTTTGGTTTTCAAGCTTACCTCTCCTCTCCCTGCGACAATGTGCGAAAGACCACTGAGTGTGTGCCTACTCCTGTGTCTGGAGTTCCCTAGGTTCTAATAGTGTACCTGCTCGTGGTACCTCTCAAAACACGGCCCTACGCATAGGCCAGGCTGGTCAGGACAGCGGGGACAATAAAAACTGGTGTCATTCCTTCTTCCAGTCCTGCTGCAGACACGACGTTTTCTTCGGATGCGTTGACCTGGGGCACATGGAATCTGATAGGCGTAATGCCTACCATGCAGTCGGCTAGTTGCATCTGGGGGGGGGGGGGGGGGGGGGGGCTGGCACCTCCTGGATACAGGATGTCCAGAATGATCTGTTCCTGAAATTGGAGGAAAGATCCAGTTCTCCCAGCCTTACTGTAGAGAACAAAGCTGTTGTAAACTGCCAATTGAATCAGATAAAAAGACACTTTCTTATACCAGCGTCTTGTTTTCCGGGTAATTAAATAGGGCGCTAACCTCTGGTCATTGAAGTCCACCCCTCCCATGTTGACATTATATTCGTGGACGACAAGGGGCTTTACAATGACCTTAGTTGCCCGTTGAATTTGTACTGTCGTGTCTGTGTGAATGGTGGACAGAAAGTAAACGTCCCTCTTGTCCCTCCATTTCACCGCGAGCAGGTCTTCAGTACGCAAGGCGGCCCTCTGCCCCCGTTCAAGTCTGGTGGTAATGAGCCGTTGGGGGAAGCCCTGGCGACTAGGCCGCGCAGTGCCACAGCATCGGATTCCTTCTAACTTTAAGTGCTGAAAGAGGGCCACACTTGTGTAATAATTGTCCACAAAAAGATGGTACCCCTTCCGGAAAAAGGGTGACACCAAGTCCCACACAACCTTTCCACTGCTCCCCAGGTAGTCAGGGCATCCGACCGGCTCCAATTTTGAGTCTTTTCCCTCATAGACCCTAAAACGACATGTATAGCCTGTGGCCCTTTCACAGAGCTTATACAGTTTCACCCCATACCGGGCGCGCTTGCTTGGGATGTACTGTTTGATGCCAAGGCGCCCGGTAAAGCGTAAGAGGGACTCGTCTACACAGATGTTCTGTTCAGGGATATAAGCATCTGCAAATGTTGAGGACAGGTGGTCTATGAGGGGCCGAATTTTGTGGCGCCGGTCATAAGCAGGGTCTCCCCTTTCATGACAGGTTTCGTCGTCGTTGAAGTGCAGGAAGCGCAGGATGGACTCAAATCGTGTCCTGGACATGGCAGCAGGGTACAAGGGAACATGATTTACTGGGTTCGTAGACCAATACGACCGCAGTACATTCTGTTTCATTAGTCCCAAGTGAAGGATAAGGGCCAAAAAGATTTTAATGTCGGAAACTTGGACTGGTTTCCACCCGAAAGGCTGGGCATACATGCTCTCCGGGTGCTCGGTGATGAATTGTGTGGCTTTACGGTTGGTCTCAACCACAATTAAGTCCAAGAGAACCTGGGTGATGAACAGCTGCAAAAAGTCTAGGGCCGTTCCTAGATGAGCTGTCGCCACCTGGACTCCAGACTGGGCAGTGAAAGGGGGCACTACGGGTGCGGCGGAATCAGGGGATTGCCAATCTGGTTGTGCCAGCACCTCTGGGAGTCTATGGGTACTACGGGCCCGTCTTCTTCTTGGTGGCTGCGACGGGGGTACTACTGCACTTGCCACCGTACCAGTTTCAACTTCCATGCTGACGCTCACCACTTCGCCAGGGTCTACAGAAGTACTGGTACCAAGTCCAGGAGATGCTGCGCTGCTGGTGCCTGCCTCACCAAGAAAACTATCAACAGCGCTAGCACCACCCTGCTGCCCTTGAGGCGGATCCTGCGCCACCTGCGGTCTAACGACTTGGGGTCTGGTACGCCTGGCTCTAGCCGGGACCATAGCCTCGTCATCACTTTCGGAAAGGGAACCACTGCTTTCTACAGGTTCAAATTCGGACCCGGAAGATTCGACGGATGATTCTTCCCAAAAGAACTCATCCGACTGGTCCATGTACCTGTATACCTCGTCATCGGAAAGCCCCCTTCTTGCCATTGTGGATTGCTAAATTTATGGGGTTTTCCTCCGAGACTACCCAGAAAAAAAGAGCACCTACCTAGCAAAAAGGGAGTATTTGAGAGGTATTGGGGTTGGTGGGAAGTGGGGTCTCAGAGGCAATCAAACAATCACGGGACAATCAAATACAATTACAGCACAATCGACTCCAATCACAGCACAAGCAAATCTGATGCACTCGGAAGGTGGTGGTTGGGTGTGGTGGGGGGGGAGGGTAGGGTTGGTGTGGTGGGGGAGGGTTGGGTGTGGTGGGGGGGAGAGTAGGGTTGGGTGTGGTGGGGGGGAGGGTAGGGTTGGGTGTGGTGGGGGGAGGGTGGGGTTGGGTGTGGTGGGGGGAGGGTGAAGTTGGGTGTGGTGGGGGGAGGGTGGGCTTGGGTGTGGTGGGAAGTGGGGTCTCAGAGGCAATCAAACAATCACGGGACAATCGAAGCCGATCACGGGACAATCAAATACAATCGCAGCACAATCGAATACAAGCGCAGCACAATCAAATCTGATGCACTCGGAAGGTGATGGGGGGTGGTGGTGGGGTGGGGGTTGGTGGGAAGTGGGGTCTCAGAGGCAATCAAACAATCACGGGACAATCGAAGCCGATCACGGGACAATCAAATACAATCACAGCACAATCGAATACAAGCGCAGCACAATCAAATCTGATGCACTCGGAAGGTGATGGGGGGTGGGGGTGGTGGTGGGGTGGGGGTTGGTGGGAAGTGGGGTCTCAGAGGCAATCAAACAATCACGGGACAATCGAAGCAGATCACGGGACAATCAAATACAATCGCAGCACAATCGAATACAAGCGCAGCACAGTCAAATACAATGCACTTGGACGGTGATTAGGGGGGGGGCCTGAGGGCGATTTGAGGGGGTGGGGGGTTGATCAGGAGCCCGCACGGGGCAGACTGAGTCCTGATCTGATGAGAGGCAGACACAGGGGGTTACTGATCGCAGATCAGTTAGTGATCGCTGGGGAGGACAGATGTAAACAAAGAGCAGGGGATGTAATCAGGAGGGGGGTATGAGGGCAATCGAGGGCCTGGGCAGGTGATCGGTTACCCCGGCGGGGCAGTTAGGGTCTGCTCTGATGG
Source organism: Hyperolius riggenbachi (assembly GCF_040937935.1). Taxonomy (NCBI): domain Eukaryota; kingdom Metazoa; phylum Chordata; class Amphibia; order Anura; family Hyperoliidae; genus Hyperolius; species Hyperolius riggenbachi. The sequence goes on from NC_090646.1 coordinate 666,869,854, forward strand.
GTGGGGGTGCTAAGGGGTGATGGACAGGTGATAGACAGGTGATCAGAGGGGGATCAGAGGGGGATCAGGGGATAAGGTAGCTGTATACAGATGTATACAGTATACAGGGGGGTAGTCTGGGATGGGGTCTGGGGGTGATCTAAAGGTAGAGGGGGGATATCAGGGGTGACTAGGAGGCAGTTAGGGACCTAAACTAAGGGGCAGCGTCGCTAGTTAGTGGCAGGTGGGGGGGTGGGGGTTTTGCAGGGGTGCTAGGGTGCTGGGCAGGGGTCTGCTGGGGTGATCAGGGGGGGTATGAGGCCTGGGGTGGGTGATCAGGGGGGCTGTTAGGCAAAAACACGCTGTGCAGTGTATACTCACAAAGTGGTTCCTCCTCGCTAGTGGTCTCAGCAACAATGAGACCACGAGGCGAGGAGGAAGCACGTATAAGGCACTTTGTTTACCTAACAAAGTGCGTTATACTACCTGATTGGCTGATTTAGCGGATTCCTCCGCTCGCCGGCTCTGCTAAGTGGCCGGCGAGCAGAGGCAAAATGCCGGGCTTCCGACTCCCGGCGGAGGATCGTGTCACTGATGACGCGATCGCTCCGCCCATGCCCCTACAAGGACCGCCGCCATTTGTCAATACGGCGGTCCTTGCGGGGTCCACTTCCCGGCCGCCAATTGTATATACGGCGGTCGGGAAGTGGTTAAAGAGCTTCTTAAAGAGACACTGAAGCGAGAATAAATCTCGCTTCAGTGCTTATATTCAGCAGGGGTATGTGTGCCCCTGCTAAAACGCCGATATCCTGCGGCTAAACGGGGGTCCCTTACCCCCCAAACCCACCCCTGCAAAATCTACGACCAACTTGGTCGCGCATCGCTGCCTCTCCCCCGCCCCTCTCAGTGAAGGAAGGCTGAGAGGGGCGGTGGAGAGGCGGAGATACACGCTGACAGACGCGCGTGAGGCAGGGCTGCGGCGGTTAGCCCTGCCTCAATACGGAAGAGATCCCCCGCTGCACGGATGGGATTTGGGGGTGAAGGGACCCCCGTCTAGCCGCTGGATAGCACACGTGCCCCTGCTGAATATAAGCACTGAAGCGAGATTTATTCTCGCTTCAGTGTCTCTTTAAAGATGAACTTTTGTGCTGCAAAGTGAGAAGTTAAAAAATACAACATAGGTCCAGATACCGGTAATTGATACTCGCCATGTTATTCGAATATGTTGTTTAATCCACCTTGCAGGCGGGTCGTCATCAACTGCTGGCAGTCATGAAAAAACAAACAAACCACTAACAATGTGATAGGCTAAAAGGTTGTTTTTATAACCTAAAAAGTTGTTTATGTATATATATATATACTGCCTGGCAGTTGGAAACAGTGTTTTTGAAGCAATGGTTACATATCTTTGCTATAAGTATATATATCCGTATCGTTCTATGTGAGAAGACAATACATTTACATTGCAATCAGTGTAAACATCCAGCAGTTCCTGGTCTTGGACAGAAAACAATTGCAAGAGGAAAATCCACTTTAACTTGAACAAAGGTTTCATGAAAGTATTACCGTCATAATGAGAAGCCCCCCTGACCCAGAGACACAAAAATGTGACAGTGACGGAGGGGAACGTGCAGGGGCGTAACTAGAAATCACTGGGCCCCCCTGCGAATATTTGGATGGGCCCCCCCCCCCATAGGTGCCAAATAATCGTAATGGGGCAGCGTTTCACTGTAAATTAATTGTAAAGTGGGCAGCATTTTACCAGACAATCGTAATGTGGGCCAGAAAATCGTAATGTGGGCAGAGTTCACCAGAAAATCGTAATGTGGGCCTTTCGAAAATCATAATGTGGGCAGAGTTCACCAGAAAATCGTAATGTGGGCACCAGTCACCAGAAAATTGTAACGTGGACAGCATTCACCAGACAATCGTAATGTGGGCAGCGTTCACCAGAAAATCATAATGTGGGACAGAAAATCGTAATGTGGGCAGAGTTCACCAGAAAATCGCAATGTGGGCAGCAGTCACCAGAAAATCGCCATGTGGGCAGCAGTCACCAGAAAATCGCAATGTGGGCAACAGTCACCAGAAAATCCTAATGTGGGCAGCAGTCACCAGAAAATCGCAATGTGGGCAGCAGTCACCAGAAAATCCTAATGTGGGCAGCAGTCAGTCACCAGAAAATCGCAATGTGGGCATCAGTCACCAGAAAATCCTAATGTGGGCAGCAGTCACCAGAAAATCGTAATGTGGGCAGCAGACACCAGAAAATCGCAATGTGGGCAGCAGACACCAGAAAATCGCAATGTGGGCAGCAGACACCTGAAAATCGTAATGTGGGCAGCAGACACCAGAAAATCGTAATGTGGGCAGCAGACACCTGAAAATCGTAATGTGGGCAGCAGACACCTGAAAATCGTAATGTGGGCAGCAGACACCTGAAAATCGTAATGTGGGCAGCAGGCACCTGAAAATCGTAATGTGGGCAGCAGACACCTGAAAATCGCAATGTGGGCAGCAGACACCTGAAAATCGTAATGTGGGCAGCAGACACCTGAAAATCGCAATGTGGGCAGCAGTGACCAGAAAATCGCAATGTGGGCAGCAGTGACCAGAAAATCGTAATGTGGGCAGCAGACACCTGAAAATCGCAATGTGGGCAGCAGTGACCAGAAAATCGCAATGTGGGCAGCAGTGACCAGAAAATCGTAATGTGGGCAGCAGACACCTGAAAATCGTAATGTGGGCAGCAGGCACCTGAAAATCGTAATGTGGGCAGCAGGCACCAGAAAATCGTAATGTGGGCAGCAGACACCTGAAAATCGCAATGTGGGCAGCAGTGACCAGAAAATCGCAATGTGGGCAGCAGTGACCAGAAAATCGTAATGTGGGCAGCAGACACCTGAAAATCGTAATGTGGGCAGCAGGCACCTGAAAATCGTAATGTGGGCAGCAGTCACCAGAAAATCGTAATGTGGGCAGCAGACACCTGAAAATCGTAATGTGGGCAGCAGGCACCTGAAAATCGCAATGTGGGCAGCAGACACCTGAAAATCGTAATGTGGGCAGCAGTGACCAGAAAATCGCAATGTGGGCAGCAGTGACCAGAAAATCGTAATGTGGGCAGCAGTCACCAGAAAATCGTAATGTGGGCAGCAGACACCTGAAAATCGTAATGTGGGCAGCAGACACCTGAAAATCGTAATGTGGGCAGCAGGCACCTGAAAATCGTAATGTGGGCAGCAGACACCTGAAAATCGTAATGTGGGCAGCAGACACCTGAAAATCGTAATGTGGGCAGCAGACACCAGAAAATCGTAATGTGGGCAGCAGACACCTGAAAATCGTAATGTGGGCAGCAGACACCTGAAAATCGTAATGTGGGCAGCAGACACCTGAAAATCGTAATGTGGGCAGCAGACACCAGAAAATCCCCCTCCAGCTAGTCAATGAGTGTGGGCAGCGGGCAGCGGGCAGCGGCCGCGGGATACATACCTTCTTCCTTGCGTTCCATCGCCGCCTTCTCGCTCTAGCGGCTGACGTCACTTCCGCTTCCGGAAGTGACGTCAGCCGCCAGAGCGAGAAGGCGGCGATGGAACGCAAGGAAGAAGGTATGTATCCCGCCGCCGCTGCCCGCTGCCCACACACATTGACTAGCTGGAGGGGAGCGCAGAGGGGAGAGCCCCGAGGTGAGGGAGAGGGGGGAACTTCCCCTCTCCCCGCCGACTGTGGGCAAGGCTTTCCCCTCATGCTGCCACCCCTCCAGCCCCCAAAAAACGGCCCCGAGCGGGCCCCAGGGGGGGGCCGGGCCCCCCCGCGGGCGCAGGCGCTGCAGGGCCTATTGCTACGCCCCTGGGAACGTGAGATGTTTATCCGCTGCCAATTCACTCAGAGAGAGGGAAGAGACTGCTGCTTCGCAATTCATGAGAGTCATCCCAGTGCAGGGGGAGGGCGGGGGGGGGGGGGGGGGGGGCTCAAGATATTGAGGTTCAAAGCACTTATTTTCGATGCACTCAGAATATGACAACCAGTGATGGCTTCAGGTTTTTTGGGAAGCACAAGGCTAGCAATGGCTGGCTGGTGGGGCCCATTTGTGTGATCAAAATCGATGTTTGCATGGCAAGTTTTAGATATTTTGTGCCTAACTCAAGTAATAAAATTAAGGCTAACTAGTTCAACAATGATTGTGTAAACATCACAAACAGAGCTCAGAGGCTTTTTTAGCAAAATGATGGTGCTATTATGGGAGAAAAATACCTACAAATGTACTTGTCTAGTTGGCTGACATGCTTTAAAGAGAACCCGAGGTGGGATTTACTTATGCTAGTGGGGCACAGAGGCTGGTTGTGCACACTAACACCAGCCTCTGTTGCCCCATGGTGTGCCTCCATGTCCCCCCTGCGCGCCGCTATACCCCCCGCAGTGCTAGTGACACGCAGCGTGTCGCCAGCACAATGTTTACCTCTGCCTGTCTGTTAGTGCCGCTCCCCCGCCTCCTCTGTATCGGAGCTACCCGCCCGCGTCACTTCCCTCCAATCAGCGGTAGGGAAGGGACGCGGGCGGGTAGCGGCGATACGGAGGAGGCGGGGGAGCGGCGCTAACAGACAGGAGAAGGTAAACTTTGTGCTGGCGACACTGCGGGGGGTATAGCGACGCGCAGGGGGGTCCTGTAGGCACACCATGGGGCAACAGAGGCTGGTGTTGGTGTGCACAACCAGCCTCTGTGCCCCACTAACATAATGAAATCCCACCTCGGGTTCTCTTTAATCCTCTTCCTGCCTTGCTAGCAAGCTGCTACTGTGTGTACAGATCACAGATAAATCATTCCAGCCCCCAGCCTGTGTCTGAGGACTCTACAAGCAAGGGGGGGGGGGGGGGGGAGAGGCCAGAGAAAGAGAAACACTGTGTATGTAATTACTTATCTTAGTAGCTAAACATTGCTGCAGAAGTTTTGAATCGGGATAATAACATTTATTGGCTAATTTAAAAGAAAAACTGTCATTTTTCAGCTATTAAGCATTCTTCAGCCTCTATTCCTGTTGACTGACAATGTTAGAACATTAGTTGTTTTGCAAATATAAGTGTCATGCGGATACATTAATTACACAAGGGATCTTGCAAGGATTGTGAGGTTTTTATGGCAAATAGATAAGACTATTGGTTTACTTAACACCTTCTTTGCCTAAAGCTGACATGGAGAGTTACTTTTACAGACCTTATCCTGTTCAGTGTACGCTGCTAGAGCCTGGAGAGCAAGGTGGACACTCAGAGAGCCACAGTGACTCCCGGGGGAGCCAGTGCCCCAGTGTAGCACTGAGGATGACTTTGGCAATTCCAATCAATCTGCTGTTTGTTTTACTGGATGGCAAAAGTCCATTGGGTGAAACCTCTACAGAGGGAAGGAGCGAGTTCCAGGCTGATCTATTAGCTTACTTTGCAAGATTTCCAACTAAGCTATGCTGAACAGTGATGCTCATCCGGATTTTAGATAACCGAACTACCCAGATAATCTGAACTTTTTTCGCTATCCGACCTCGGATTCGGATTCCGGATAGTGGGCCAAATCCGGAATGCTGTATCCGGATTCGTAGCGGTGTCCGGATAGGAACTCGGATATCCGCATGGATATCCGAATCCGGGTAGCATTTACCAAAGATGACGTCACTGAGCCAATCAGAGGGCTCCAGGACCTCACTGAGCCAATCAGAGGGCTCCCAGCCCAGGCCCTAGCAACCAATCACAGAGGGAAACCCTGGCCAGCCCCTCCTGTATATAAGGCAGGAGCCATGATGAGAAAATCGTCCTTGCTGTGACTGCTCACTGAGAGACATCTCCAGTGCTGTTGGCTAAGCAAGTGCTGTATTACTGTAGCGTTTTTGCACATAAACACCTGTACTATACCTCTATTTTATTGTTTTTCAGTTAGCTAGCTTGTATTTTGAGTTAGTCAAACAGTCAGACTCTGCTGCAGCAGCTGCTAGGCCCTGTGTGTGTGTGCAGGCCATTACCTGCTGCTGCTGGCCTACTAATAGCCTTAGCTTAGCTACAGTATAGGTTAGGAATAGAATGACTGTGTTATTATGTAGTTAGTACTGCAGTGCTAGTAGTTGTTTGTTAGAGTGTGCTTAAAAACAAGAAGAGAATCGAGAGCCCAATATGGTGCAGAATTGTCAGGTAAAATGAAGAGTTCAATACAATTTTATGTATATATATATATACTCACAAACACGGGTTACCAATAGGCAACCACTTTAAATGCAGGTGGGGAGCATTAGGACCTGACCCCACTCAGGTTAAGAAGTCGCTCTCTGTAGATAGTAGATGGGGATGCACCCCTCCACCCAGGGTGGACTAGAAGATCAGCAAAAACTCGGTATACAGAGTAGAGTAAAACCTTTTAAAAACCGCTTAAAAGGAGAGGGGGATGTTAGGGTGGACTCACCTCCCTCTTACAAAAAAAGAAAACTCACTTGAGTCTCAATAAAATAGAATTGTCAAGAAATTTATTCAACTCCACAAATGCAACGCGTTTCGCGGGCGTGACCCCGCTTCTTCAGGCAAAAATGGGAGCACAACTCAGTGGGTCAAGCAATAAGTTTGAGCGCCTAGACAGTCCATTCCGCCGCTAGCCACTGGCTAGTCCAGCTGTTAATAGGGGTAGTCACGCTGCAGAGGCGCAGCAGCGTGTAGCGGCCAATTTCCAGCTGATGTTAGATAAGCAGGCCACCACCAGCTCTAAAACTGAGACCTCCACCCCCAGCAGCACCCCTGTTTGCAGGAGCAGCAGCAGCCGCCCAGCAGTTCCTGGAGAGGTCATCACGTCGACCCCATCGGGCAGCCTACCCTCACTTAGCGAGCTTTTCACTCCAGGCACAGCGATTGAAATCAGGGCTGTTACCCGCAGCGAGTTTGAGGAGGATATTCTGGGCGCATTGGGCTATGTGGAGGAGTCACAGATGCAGACGGTGGTTGTTGGGGGGGGGTCCTTGCATGTGGCAGCAGAAGAGGAGCTTGGGGCGTCATAATCCCAGCAGCAGTTGTTTGAGGAGGGGGAGTATGATGTTGATGATGGGATGAAGGACCGTGACTACCATCCACAGCATGGGGATGTCAGCTCTGACTCTGAGGAGAAGGATGCGTCGGTGGGTCTGGCACGGAGGATCAGCATTGCAGACAGTGGCAGGAGCAGCAGTGGCCATGGAATACAGGACCCACAGCCTGCTGATTCATCTTCTGCCACTAGTACCACTCAAACCCCAACTGCCACAGGGAGAAAAGCAGCAGCATCCCATTCAGGCCACACCCACAGGGGAATCTTCACGTCCCCAATCTGGCGGTTTTTCACTCTGCCCTCAGTGGACAGCAAGTTTGTCACATGCAATGTGTGCCATCTGAAGCTGAGCAGAGGTTGTGACCCCTCCAACTATGGCACCTCCAGCTTCATCACCCATCTGTCCAAAAATATTTTGTTGAGCATGAGGCGCTCAAGAGGCTGAAGCAAACTGGCGCTGGCAGTGGTCAGACTCAGAGCACCAGAACCCCCTCTGCCACTCCTGCCGACACTGAGGCCTGTCCAGGCAGCCAGTCCTCAGTGGCCTCCTCTGCTCCCTCCTTCACTTCCCGTGCAAGCAAGAAACGCCACCGGACCCTGTTGGCCGAGACGTTTCCTGTTGTTGGCAAGAGGGGTACTTGAAGTGGCTGGGAATCACTATGCCGGCCTTACCACCCTTTACCACCACAACCTCCGTCCTGGCTCCTCCTGATTGTTAACTATTACTAACTAAGCCTGGTTCACAATTTTTTTTACAGCCGTGGTACCACCAACACTACGTGTCACGTACACGTACCACATGCCACGTCCGGCATGCTCCTGGCACACGTTACACCCGCTGCTGCTGCATTGCTCTGCTCCTGCTGCCTGTGCTGCTCCCACCGCCAGGGTGCCACAGGCCACTGCTGCTTTGCTGATACCACCTATATTTAACCCAAAACACAATTGCTGCTTAATTTTTTGGAGGTGTCTGGGCTGAAAACTGTCATGTGGTTGTACTCTGAACACAATGTGGGCTGCACGACCACTGTCTGGAACCTACTCCTGATGTTAATTTATTAACCCTTCGCACACTCACATGCAAATGTTCAAACAATTGCATTCACAGATTCACTCATCCAGGCACAACTGTTATCCCTACAGCTAAATTAAAAGCCAGGGTTTTAGTTCACAGAAGAATGCATTCTTATGCTTAGTCACCTATACTGCGCAGAAGTACCCAGGTAAACATAGGTGTCCTAACTCTGGCCCTGTAACATGCATAGTGCAGACATGCAAACACATTCATTGCATCAAACCTATCAATGGATTAGGAGCACACATCCTAACTTCCTCTCCTGGGAAAGACAGTGCATCTTACCAATCGCACAAGGGAGCTAACGTTATGTGTCCATGTGCACCATGCACATACACCAGCATAAGCTGTCTGCATGCTGACAAACATACAGGGGAAGGGGGGAGTGCACCGAATTGGACCCTAGCCACAGGGGTCAATGATAAAAATAAACATACATATATCCAGGCACATCGCCTCTAGTTAGGACATTAAATAAATTATTAGGGAAAGGGAGGTGCTGAAGGGGGTGTGGCTAGAAAACAGCAAAAATCTATTAACCCTTCGCACACTCATCATGTTTACCTGGGTACTTCTGCGCAGTATAGGTGATTAAGCATAAGAATGCATTCTTCTGTGAACTAAAACCCTGGCTTTTAATTTAGCTGTAGGGATAACAGTTGTGCCTGGATGAGTGAATCTGTGAATGCAATTGTTTGAACATTTGCATGTGAGTGTGCGAAGGGTTAATAGATTTTTGCTGTTTTCTAGCCACACCCCCTTCAGCACCTCCCTTTCCCTAATAATTTATTTAATGTCCTAACTAGAGGCGATGTGCCTGGATATATGTATGTTTATTCTTATCATTGACCCCTGTGGCTAGGGTCCAATTCGGTGCACTCCCCCCTTCCCCTGTATGTTTGTCAGCATGCAGACAGCTTATGCTGGTGTATGCGCATTGTGCACATGGACACATAACATTAGCTCCCTTGTGCGATTGGTAAGATGCACTGTCTTTCCCAGGAGAGGAAGTTAGGATGTGTGCTCCTAATCCATTGATAGGTTTGATGCAATGAATGTGTTTGCATGTCTGCACTATGCATGTTACAGGGCCAGAGTTAGGACACCTATGTTTCCCTGGGTACTTCTGCGCAGTATAGGTGATTAAGCATAAGAATGCATTCTTCTGTGAACTAAAACCCTGGCTTTTAATTTAGCTGTAGGGATAACAGTTGTGCCTGGATGAGTGAATCTGTGAATGCAATTGTTTGAACATTTGCATGTGAGTGTGCGAAGGGTTAATAGATTTTTGCTGTTTTCTAGCCACACCCCCTTCAGCACCTCCCTTTCCCTAATAATTTATTTAATGTCCTAACTAGAGGCGATGTGCCTGGATATATGTATGTTTATCCTGATGTTAATTTAGAGCCATTTTTTTTTTTTGTATTTTAACTCCCCACATAATCAATTAGTGTTTCCTTTTAAAAAACATGGTGCTACACACATCATTTATTTAAAAAAAAAACGTTTTGGAAGCAATTTAAAGGCCACTTCCAGTTTTCTATCCGGATATCCGAATCCGACCGGATTTCCCGGATAATGGGTTCAGATATCCGATTCTACGCGAATACCGCAAAGTTTCGAATTCGGATATTTGATCCGGATCCGGATACCTGAGTATCCGGATCCGGATCAATTCGGATTTTTAAAAGTGGTATCCCTAATGCTGAAAAATTTGGATAACTGTGTAACAGAACGATTGGACTTGCTGTCCATTCGAGTTAGTGCCGGTTTATGAGATCTCGTGAGAATTATTTGACTCTGAAGGAACAGAACTTAGTATTAGGGTCTTAGAAGCTCTGGAGATCCCCAGATTTTCTCATGGGTGAGATTAGATGCTTGCTGGGGGTTTTCAAACCATAAGCTAGAGTTATCTTCCTGTCACTCAGTTATTTCCAGCCATTGGTTGGAAGACTTTGGTTGCTCCAGCTCGACGTGTGGTCCTTTCTACACAACCAACTTCCTGGAATTTTCGGAGAGGTATTTGACAATTTCTGACAATTCAGCAGAAGACAATTCATGATGTCCGCCTTCTATGATATACATCAGGATGAAATCAATCTCTCCAGGAGGTTACTCTACATGTCCTACAGGCTGCAGCTGTCCCAACAACCCAAAGTCATGTACATGGAGGACAGAAATGTTATCGATAGTTGAGCTATATTTAGAAACTGTAACAAACACTAGAGAGAATGCACAGCATTTTTTAAAGAAATCGTTAACTTTTTTTTAAGTTGGAACTCCATTCTAAACTCTTTTTTTTTCTTAGCTATGTTTAACTTGGGGAAGAATAAGGTCTTTGTTATATCACTGTTTATGCCTATTAGGAAAATTTTCACGTACTACTTACTAAATCTCTGTATTATTGAGGAACTGTAGTGAAAACATTGTAATAAATAAAATTGCTTAATTTTTTTCACAATATTCCTAAGTTATCTAGTCAGTGTATATATACGTATATACATGTAAATGTATATACTTACCTTAGTAGGAGGAAGCCTCTGCATAGAGGATTAACCGGATGTCCAGGACCCTTCTGCTGCCAGCCAGGACCCTCCTCCTCTTTGTGGTCACAATTTCCTCCGTGTATGAGCTCGAACGCACTGCACGGACCACGGACGGCCACGCCTGCGCATTAACCACTCGTGCACATAGGATTAGGAATCCTTGACTTTAATGTTGAGGATTCTTTAGAGCACAGGTGTCAAACACAAGGCCGGCAGGCCAAATCCAGCCCCCACACCATTTTATGTGGCTCTCAAGAGCGTCAAATCTGCATGACTGTAGCAGTAAGAGAAAGGAGGAGGTTGATCCATGGTTTATACTTGTGTTTGTACCGTCGATCTTTAACATTTCCGTGAAGATGGCAGGTCACTGCAGATGAATGTACGTGCACATAATTATTTGGCTTGTGCACTTGTACCACTGTAATTTTTTTCATGAATTTTCTGGTAGAGTGATAATATATTTGAGTGACAGTGCCCATCCTTACTTTTTTTTTTTTTAGTTTTTCTCTAAATACAAACACCCCCCTCTCCCTCTTTCTATCTCCTGTTGTGATTTGTCTTTTGGATCTACTCTGTGCACACGTGTGGCATGCATTTAAGGCTAGTTACACACCGGGACGTTGCGTTATAGTGAACGTTATGGTCGCATAACGTCCCCTAACGCAACGCCTGCCGGTGTTGGTAGAGGACGTTCAGTGAAACACTCCGCATCACGTGGTACCGCCAGCCAATCAGCGTCCACCAGTGCAGTGCATATTGAGTAGCCATGTGCGCGGCTACGTAGCGGCCTCTCCCCGCCTCCTCTCCGCCCCAACACTGAGCATGTGCAAACAGTCTAATACGGCTTAAGCCGCTGGAACGCTATAGTATGCTGCACGTTCTGAAGAACGTGCAGCGTTACATGTAACGCAACGTGGGCAGTGTGAACAGCCCCATTGACTTTGTATTGCTGTGAGTTGGGGAGCGTTACTGGCTGCACTAACGTGCGCCTGTGACGTCCCTGTGTGGAAGCAGCCTAAAAGCATGGCGTCTTTTCCCTTGCTGCTCATACTCATACCCCCAAAAGCATTATTTTTAAGCGAGACAGCTGTTGGCCGGTGTATGATATACCACAATACATATTTAACTTTTGGTTTTCTGCGAGCAGATGTGTGGAATACAGTATACAGCACAGGTTGCTGCTCACCATTGTCACCATTCTTATACTGCAGATGACAGCAATGACAGCCTTCCCATCCAGAGGAGCACACCAGTGCAGGGGGCATATTTTCAGGGTGTCCACCAGAGACAACCCCTCCCCCATTAGACTTTAATGAACAATGTGGCCCATGACTAAGACTATGTTTCAGATTTTGGCACCTTATGTGATTGAGTTTGACGCCCCTGGACTAGAGTGTTCCAGAGCAGCCCAGGAGGGATGAAGGAAGACTGAGGTTTGGGGACGCCTCTGGACTATCCAGAGCAAGAGAAGCCCAACTTTTGTGCTGCGCTATGAGCCCAAATTACCCGCTTTGCTCTGCTTGCTAACCAAAACAGGAATCATTACGGAAGTTGGGCAAGAAGAAGACAACTTCTTGGCAGTCAGTTCATGAATTGTTATAATAATCATGTCTCCATTGTAGCGCTATACATCTGACCCGGCTCCAGAATCCATGTATTCACTGGTCCTGTTCCTCATTACTGTCTCGTCTTTCCTCTGCCAAGAGTTGTACAAACACCATAAACCTGTGCTTGGGCTTATACATGGAGCGATCACTGTTAATTAGCTCTGACTGATTGCTTTATTAGTTGGCCCTCCTCGCAGACATACTGTAAAGAACACACTGGCTCCTACTCTCTTGTGTGATGTATCACCCCATGGGGTAACGTAACGGGTTCTGCTTAATCCAAACATGTGTTAAGCAGGCGGTGATCATCCCTGGAACATTGCTCAGATCTGTGGTCTGGCCTACAAGGCAGAGAAGATCACCAGCATCGAGGACAGGAGGTGTAACTAAACTAAACGATGAAGGTTAAGTGCTTCTTTAATAAAGACAAGCTTATGACTGTTAAAGAACAACCTTTCAAGTTAAAAAGAAAAATGAAAGATTGTGCAATTTTTTTTTTCAATAAAACTTTTATTGGTTTTTAATAGCGAACATATAGACAAAAGATACTGATAAAATCAGTGCACATCTGAAAACATTAGATTCTCTATGTCTTAATAAGAAGAAAGTTGTCCATCTAGAGGGATTATATACAGAAGTGTTGCTGGCAAATTTTTGCCAAAGTCATTTTCGCATTGAAAATTGCATTTTCCTTTGATAAAAATTTGTGAAAACATTATTTTTACTGCAAAAACACAAACATGTTTATTTTAGCGCAAAAACATGAAAAATCATTTATTTACTGCAAACATTCACACAAAATTTTTTTGAAAAATCACAAACTTATTACAAAAAGATTTCCGAAGGCATTTTCAGTTGAAAGCCAAATTTAACATTATTTTTGCGAAAATTAACACAAACATTGCACAAGTTGAAACCAATTAAAGTCAATGGGAACCGTGTGTAAAAAAAAAAAAAAAAAAAAAAGATACTTACCTATGGTAGGACTGTGTGTGTTCAGGTCTACACTGTCCCCAGGTCAGTGTAGGGAGCTAGGAGCCATATTGCTGGCTGTGTACCTTGCTAATATGTCCCCCTTCGGAGGCCCTCCTCGGTCAGCAATATTAATTGCTGTTGTTATTATCTGTTCAATTTATTATTTATGAAATAAAGGGTTGCTTAGGCCATTTCATTCCATACAGGCAACAGGGTTAATGAAGGACCGCCCCCTTTATGTATAGGACTGCCCCTTTAGCTCCCTAGCAACACCCCCACCCCACCCCCAAGACCCCTGTAGTCTGCTTATCCAATTACACGTAAGGACAAACCTCTGTCTCTCTGGAAGGAGAGACCTCACTGTTTCTCCAATTACACGTAAGGACAAACCTCTGTCTCTCTGGAAGGAGTGACCTCACTGTTTCTCCAATTACACTTAAGGACAAACCTCTGTCTCTCTGGAAGGAGTGACCTCATTGTTTCTCCAATTACACGTAAGGACAAACCTCTGTCTCTCTGGAAGGAGAGACCTTACTGTTTCTCCAATTACACGTAAGGACAAACCTCTGTCTCTCTGGAAGGAGAGACCTCACTGTTTCTCCAATTACACATAAGGACAAACCTCTGTCTCTCTGGAAGGAGAGACCTCACTGTTTCTCCAATTACACGTAAGGACAAACCTCTGTCCCTCTGGAAGGAGAGACCTCACTGTTTCTCCAATTACACTTAAGGACAAACCTCTGTCTCTCTGGAAGGAGTGACCTCACTATTTCTCCAATTACACTTAAGGACAAACCTCTGTCTCTCTGGAAGGTGAGACCTCACTGTTTCTCCAATTACACGTAAGGGCAAACCTCTGTCTCTCTGGAAGGAGAGACCTCACTGTTTCTCCAATTACACGTAAGGACAAACCTCTGTATCTCTGGAAGGAGAGACCTCACTGTTTCTCCAATTACATGTAAGGACAAACCTCTGTCTCTCTGGAAGGAGAGACCTCACTGTTTCTCCAATTACACTTAAGGACAAACCTCTGTCTCTCTGGAAGGAGAGACCTCACTGTTTCTCCAATTACACGTAAGGACAAACCTCTGTCTCTCTGGAAGGAGAGACCTCACTGTTTCTCCAATTACACGTAAGGACAAACCTCTGTCTCTCTGGAAGGAGAGACCTCACTGTTTCTCCAATTACACGTAAGGACAAACCTCTGTCTCTCTGGAAGGAGTGACCTCACTGTTTCTCCAATTACACGTAAGGACAAACCTCTCTCTCTGGAAGGAGAGACCTCACTGTTTCTCCAATTACACTTAAGGACAAACCTCTGTCTCTCTGGAAGGAGTGACCTCACTGTTTCTCCAATTACACGTAAGGACAAACCTCTGTCTCTCTGGAAGGAGAGACCTCACTGTTTCTCCAATTACACGTAAGGACAAACCTCTGTCTCTCTGGAAGGAGAGACCTCACTGTTTCTCCAATTACACGTAAGGACAAACCTCTGTCTCTCTGGAAGGAGAGACCTTACTGTTTCTCCAATTACACTTAAGGACAAACCTCTGTCTCTCTGGAAGGAGAGACCTTACTGTTTCTCCAATTGCACGTAAGGACAAACCTCTGTCTCTCTGGAAGGAGAGACCTCACTGTTTCTCCAATTACACGTAAGGACAAACCTCTGTCTCTCTGGAAGGAGAGACCTTACTGTTTCTCCAATTACACTTAAGGACAAACCTCTGTCTCTCTGGAAGGAGAGACCTCACTGTTTCTCCAATTACACGTAAGGACAAACCTCTGTCTCTCTGGAAGGAGAGACCTCACTGTTTCTCCAATTACACGTAAGGGCAAACCTCTGTCTCTCTGGAAGGAGAGACCTCACTGTTTCTCCAATTACACGTAAGGACAAACCTCTGTCTCTCTGGAAGGAGAGACCTCACTGTTTCTCCAATTACACGTAAGGACAAACCTCTGTCTCTCTGGAAGGAGTGACCTCACTGTTTCTCCAATTACACGTAAGGACAATCCTCTGTCTCTCTGGAAGGAGAGACCTCACTGTTTCTCCAATTACACGTAAGGACAAACCTCTGTCCCTCTGGAAGGAGAGACCTCACTGTTTCTCCAATTACACGTAAGGACAAACCTCTGTCTCTCTGGAAGGAGGGACCTCACTGTTTCTCCAATTACACGTAAGGACAAACCTCTGTCTCTCTGGAAGGAGTGACCTCACTGTTTCTCCAATTACACGTAAGGACAAACCTCTGTCTCTCTGGAAGGAGAGACCTCACTGTTTCTCCAATTACATGTAAGGACAAACCTCTGTCTGGAAGGAGAGACCTCACTGTTTCTCCAATTACACGTAAGGACAAACCTCTGTCTCTCTGGAAGGAGAGACCTTACTGTTTCTCCAATTACACGTAAGGACAAACCTCTGTCTCTCTGGAAGGAGAGACCTCACTGTTTCTCCAATTACACGTAAGGACAAACCTCTGTCCCTCTGGAAGGAGAGACCTCACTGTTTCTCCAATTACACGTAAGGACAAACCTCTGTCTCTCTGGAAGGAGTAACCTCACTGTTTCTCCAATTACACGTAAGGACAATCCTCTGTCTCTCTGGAAGATGAGACCTCACTGTTTCTCCAATTACACGTAAGGACAAACCTCTGTCTGGAAGGAGAGACCTCACTGTTTCTCCAATTACACGTAAGGACAAACCTCTGTCTCTCTGGAAGGAGAGACCTTACTGTTTCTCCAATTACACGTAAGGACAAACCTCTGTCTCTCTGGAAGGAGAGACCTCACTGTTTCTCCAATTACACGTAAGGACAAACCTCTGTCCCTCTGGAAGGAGAGACCTCACTGTTTCTCCAATTACACGTAAGGACAAACCTCTGTCTCTCTGGAAGGAGTAACCTCACTGTTTCTCCAATTACACGTAAGGACAATCCTCTGTCTCTCTGGAAGATGAGACCTCACTGTTTCTCCAATTACACGTAAGGACAAACCTCTGTCTCTCTGGAAGATGAGACCTCACTGTTTCTCCAATTACACGTAAGGACAAACCTCTGTCTCTCTGGAAGGAGAGACCTCACTGTTTCTCCAATTACACGTAAGGACAAACCTCTGTCTCTCTGGAAGGAGAGACCTCACTGTTTCTCCAATTACACGTAAGGACAAACCTCTGTCTCTCTGGAAGGAGAGACCTCACTGTTTCTCCAATTACACGTAAGGGCAAACCTCTGTCTCTCTGGAAGGAGAGACCTCACTGTTTCTCCAATTACACGTAAGGACAAACCTCTGTCTCTCTGGAAGGTGAGACCTCACTGTTTCTCCAATTACACTTAAGGACAAACCTCTGTCTCTCTGGAAGGAGAGACCTCACTGTTTCTCCAATTACACGTAAGGACAAACCTCTGTCTCTCTGGAAGGAGAGACCTCACTGTTTCTCCAATTACACGTAAGGGCAAACCTCTGTCCCTCTGGAAGAAGACCTCACTGTTTCTCCAATTACACGTAAGGACAATCCTCTGTCTCTCTGGAAGGAGAGACCTCACTGTTTCTCCAATTACACGTAAGGACAAACCTCTGTCCCTCTGGAAGGAGAGACCTCACTGTTTCTCCAATTACACGTAAGGACAAACCTCTGTCTCTCTGGAAGGAGGGACCTCACTGTTTCTCCAATTACACGTAAGGACAAACCTCTGTCTCTCTGGAAGGAGAGACCTCACTGTTTCTCCAATTACACGTAAGGACAAACCTCTGTCTCTCTGGAAGGAGAGACCTCACTGTTTCTCCAATTACACGTAAGGACAAACCTCTGTCTCTCTGGAAGGAGTGACCTCACTGTTTCTCCAATTACACGTAAGGACAAACCTCTCTCTCTGGAAGGAGAGACCTCACTGTTTCTCCAATTACACTTAAGGACAAACCTCTGTCTCTCTGGAAGGAGTGACCTCACTGTTTCTCCAATTACACGTAAGGACAAACCTCTGTCTCTCTGGAAGGAGAGACCTCACTGTTTCTCCAATTACACGTAAGGACAAACCTCTGTCTCTCTGGAAGGTGAGACCTCACTGTTTCTCCAATTACACGTAAGGACAAACCTCTGTCTCTCTGGAAGGAGAGACCTTACTGTTTCTCCAATTGCACGTAAGGACAAACCTCTGTCTCTCTGGAAGGAGAGACCTCACTGTTTCTCCAATTACACGTAAGGACAAACCTCTGTCTCTCTGGAAGGAGAGACCTTACTGTTTCTCCAATTACACTTAAGGACAAACCTCTGTCTCTCTGGAAGGAGAGACCTTACTGTTTCTCCAATTGCACGTAAGGACAAACCTCTGTCTCTCTGGAAGGAGAGACCTCACTGTTTCTCCAATTACACGTAAGGACAAACCTCTGTCTCTCTGGAAGGAGAGACCTTACTGTTTCTCCAATTACACTTAAGGACAAACCTCTGTCTCTCTGGAAGGAGAGACCTCACTGTTTCTCCAATTACACGTAAGGACAAACCTCTGTCTCTCTGGAAGGAGAGACCTCACTGTTTCTCCAATTACACGTAAGGGCAAACCTCTGTCTCTCTGGAAGGAGAGACCTCACTGTTTCTCCAATTACACGTAAGGACAAACCTCTGTCTCTCTGGAAGGAGAGACCTCACTGTTTCTCCAATTACACGTAAGGACAAACCTCTGTCTCTCTGGAAGGAGTGACCTCACTGTTTCTCCAATTACACGTAAGGACAATCCTCTGTCTCTCTGGAAGGAGAGACCTCACTGTTTCTCCAATTACACGTAAGGACAAACCTCTGTCCCTCTGGAAGGAGAGACCTCACTGTTTCTCCAATTACACGTAAGGACAAACCTCTGTCTCTCTGGAAGGAGGGACCTCACTGTTTCTCCAATTACACGTAAGGACAAACCTCTGTCTCTCTGGAAGGAGTGACCTCACTGTTTCTCCAATTACACGTAAGGACAAACCTCTGTCTCTCTGGAAGGAGAGACCTCACTGTTTCTCCAATTACATGTAAGGACAAACCTCTGTCTGGAAGGAGAGACCTCACTGTTTCTCCAATTACACGTAAGGACAAACCTCTGTCTCTCTGGAAGGAGAGACCTTACTGTTTCTCCAATTACACGTAAGGACAAACCTCTGTCTCTCTGGAAGGAGAGACCTCACTGTTTCTCCAATTACACGTAAGGACAAACCTCTGTCTCTCTGGAAGGTGAGACCTCACTGTTTCTCCAATTACACGTAAGGACAAACCTCTGTCTCTCTGGGAAGGTGAGACCTCACTGTTTCTCCAATTACACGTAAGGACAAACCTCTGTCTCTCTGGAAGGAGTAACCTCACTGTTTCTCCAATTACACGTAAGGACAAACCTCTGTCCCTCTGGAAGGAGAGACCTCACTGTTTCTCCAATTACACGTAAGGACAAACCTCTGTCTCTCTGGAAGGAGTAACCTCACTGTTTCTCCAATTACACGTAAGGACAAACCTCTGTCTCTCTGGAAGATGAGACCTCACTGTTTCTCCAATTACACGTAAGGACAAACCTCTGTCTCTCTGGAAGGAGAGACCTCACTGTTTCTCCAATTACACGTAAGGACAAACCTCTGTCTCTCTGGAAGGAGAGACCTCACTGTTTCTCCAATTACACGTAAGGACAAACCTCTGTCTCTCTGGAAGGAGAGACCTCACTGTTTCTCCAATTACACGTAAGGGCAAACCTCTGTCTCTCTGGAAGGAGAGACCTCACTGTTTCTCCAATTACACGTAAGGACAAACCTCTGTCTCTCTGGAAGGTGAGACCTCACTGTTTCTCCAATTACACTTAAGGACAAACCTCTGTCTCTCTGGAAGGAGAGACCTCACTGTTTCTCCAATTACACGTAAGGACAAACCTCTGTCTCTCTGGAAGGAGAGACCTCACTGTTTCTCCAATTACACGTAAGGGCAAACCTCTGTCCCTCTGGAAGGAGAGACCTCACTGTTTCTCCAATTACACGTAAGGACAATCCTCTGTCTCTCTGGAAGGAGAGACCTCACTGTTTCTCCAATTACACGTAAGGACAAACCTCTGTCCCTCTGGAAGGAGAGACCTCACTGTTTCTCCAATTACACGTAAGGACAAACCTCTGTCTCTCTGGAAGGAGGGACCTCACTGTTTCTCCAATTACACGTAAGGACAAACCTCTGTCTCTCTGGAAGGAGAGACCTCACTGTTTCTCCAATTACACGTAAGGACAATCCTCTGTCTCTCTGGAAGGAGTGACCTCACTGTTTCTCCATTTACACGTAAGGACAAACCTCTGTCTCTCTGGAAGGAGTGACCTCACTGTTTCTCCAATTACACTTAAGGACAAACCTCTGTCTCTCTGGAAGGAGTGACCTCACTGTTTCTCCAATTACACTTAAGGACAAACCTCTGTCTCTCTGGAAGGAGAGACCTCACTGTTTCTCCAATTACACGTAAGGACAAACCTCTGTCCCTCTGGAAGGAGTGACCTCACTGTTTCTCCAATTACACGTAAGGACAAACCTCTGTCTCTCTGGAAGGAGTGACCTCACTGTTTCTCCAATTACACTTAAGGACAAACCTCTGTCCCTCTGGAAGGAGAGACCTTACTGTTTCTCCAATTACACGTAAGGACAAACCTCTGTCTCTCTGGAAGGAGAGACCTCACTGTTTCTCCAATTACACGTAAGGACAAACCTCTGTCCCTCTGGAAGGAGAGACCTTACTGTTTCTCCAATTACACGTAAGGACAAACCTCTGTCTCTCTGGAAGGAGAGACCTCACTGTTTCTCCAATTACACGTAAGGACAAACCTCGGTCTCTCTGGAAGGAGAGACCTTACTGTTTCTCCAATTACACGTAAGGACAAACCTCTGTCTCTCTAGAAGGAGAGACCTCACTGTTTCTCCAATTACACGTAAGGACAAACCTCTGTCTGGAAGGAGAGACCTCACTGTTTCTCCAATTACACGTAAGGACAAACCTCTGTCTCTCTGGAAGGAGAGACCTTACTGTTTCTCCAATTACACGTAAGGACAATCCTCTGTCTCTCTGGAAGGAGAGACCTCACTGTTTCTCCAATTACACGTAAGGACAAACCTCTGTCTCTCTGGAAGATGAGACCTCACTGTTTCTCCAATTACACGTAAGGACAAACCTCTGTCTCTCTGGAAGGAGAGACCTCACTGTTTCTCCAATTACACGTAAGGACAAACCTCTGTCTCTCTGGAAGGAGAGACCTCACTGTTTCTCCAATTACACGTAAGGACAAACCTCTGTCTCTCTGGAAGGAGAGACCTCACTGTTTCTCCAATTACACGTAAGGACAAACCTCTGTCTCTCTGGAAGGAGAGACCTCACTGTTTCTCCAATTACACGTAAGGGCAAACCTCTGTCTCTCTGGAAGGAGAGACCTCACTGTTTCTCCAATTACACGTAAGGACAAACCTCTGTCTGGAAGGAGAGACCTCACTGTTTCTCCAATTACACGTAAGGACAAACCTCTGTCTCTCTGGAAGGAGAGACCTTACTGTTTCTCCAATTACACGTAAGGACAAACCTCTGTCTCTCTGGAAGGAGAGACCTCACTGTTTCTCCAATTACACGTAAGGACAAACCTCTGTCTCTCTGGAAGGTGAGACCTCACTGTTTCTCCAATTACACGTAAGGGCAAACCTCTGTCTCTCTGGAAGGAGAGACCTCACTGTTTCTCCAATTACACGTAAGGACAAACCTCTGTCTCTCTGGAAGGTGAGACCTCACTGTTTCTCCAATTACACGTAAGGACAAACCTCTGTCTCTCTGGAAGGAGAGACCTTACTGTTTCTCCAATTACACGTAAGGACAAACCTCTGTCTCTCTGGAAGGAGAGACCTCACTGTTTCTCCAATTACACGTAAGGACAAACCTCTGTCTCTCTGGAAGGTGAGACCTCACTGTTTCTCCATTTACACGTAAGGACAATCCTCTGTCTCTCTGGAAGGAGAGACCTCACTGTTTCTCCAATTACACGTAAGGACAAACCTCTGTCTCTCTGGAAGGAGAGACCTCACTGTTTCTCCAATTACACGTAAGGACAAACCTCTGTCTCTCTGGAAGGAGAGACCTCACTGTTTCTCCAATTACACGTAAGGACAATCCTCTGTCTCTCTGGAAGGAGAGACCTCACTGTTTCTCCAATTACATGTAAGGACAAACCTCTGTCTCTCTGGAAGGAGAGACCTCACTGTTTCTCCAATTACACGTAAGGACAAACCTCTGTCTCTCTGGAAGGAGAGACCTCACTGTTTCTCCAATTACACGTAAGGACAATCCTCTGTCTCTCTGGAAGGAGTGACCTCACTGTTTCTCCAATTACACGTAAGGACAATCCTCTGTCTCTCTGGAAGGAGTGACCTCACTGTTTCTCCAATTACACGTAAGGACAAACCTCTGACTCTCTGGAAGGAGTAACCTCACTGTTTCTCCAATTACACGTAAGGACAAACCTCTGTCTCTCTGGAAGGAGAGACCTCACTGTTTCTCCAATTACACGTAAGGACAATCCTCTGTCTCTCTGGAAGGAGTGACCTCACTGTTTCTCCAATTACACGTAAGGACAAACCTCTGTCGCTCTGGAAGGAGAGACCTCACTGTTTCTCCAATTACACGTAAGGACAAACCTCTGTCGCTCTGGAAGGAGTGACCTCACTGTTTCTCCAATTACACGTAAGGACAAACCTCTGTCTCTCTGGAAGGAGTGACCTCACTGTTTCTCCAATTACACTTAAGGACAAACCTCTGTCCCTCTGGAAGGAGAGACCTTACTGTTTCTCCAATTACACGTAAGGACAAACCTCTGTCTCTCTGGAAGGAGAGACCTCACTGTTTCTCCAATTACACGTAAGGACAAACCTCTGTCCCTCTGGAAGGAGAGACCTTACTGTTTCTCCAATTACACGTAAGGACAAACCTCTGTCTCTCTGGAAGGAGAGACCTCACTGTTTCTCCAATTACACGTAAGGACAAACCTCGGTCTCTCTGGAAGGAGTGACCTCATTGTTTCTCCAATTACACGTAAGGACAAACCTCTGTCTCTCTGGAAGGAGAGACCTTACTGTTTCTCCAATTACACGTAAGGACAAACCTCTGTCTCTCTGGAAGGAGAGACCTCACTGTTTCTCCAATTACACGTAAGGACAAACCTCGGTCTCTCTGGAAGGAGTGACCTCATTGTTTCTCCAATTACACGTAAGGACAAACCTCGGTCTCTCTGGAAGGAGAGACCTTACTGTTTCTCCAATTACACTCTGTCTCAGAAAAGGTGAGATTTTACTGTGTAGCCAGTTATGTGTAACATCAAACCTTATGTAGGTAGGTGGTGGAGCACTCCTCCTCTTTTGTGCCATTGGTGTGCCTAGGCCAATCTAGCAACACGCCGGATCCAAGTAACAGCAACAAAAGTGATGGCCGGCACCGTCCAAGTTGTATTATAGCTCTTTATTCAGAAAGCAATCTTGCAGCTGTTATGATCATGTCTGCAGCATGTATTGTTGGCTGCAGTTTGACTGAAGACAAGCAGTTTTTGATGTCATTACATGCATTTGCTTGCATAGTTTGGTTTGCACTCAAACTAGTTGCTGACCCTATCTGCAGTCGCTCTGAAGTTAATGACAGTTTAATATGCTTTTGTGTAAACAAACATTGTCTGCTGCAATGGGGTGGCAATCCCTTTCATGCAGGCTGCATATCATTGTCTGCCTTTTCCTGTTGTCAGCATGTGATTAATTACCATTCACTTGTGTGGGAATCTGCAGGTCTGCTCCCATTGGATGACCTCAGTATAAAGAACTGCTTCCTGCAATGCTTCATGGGCTACCATAGTTTCAGATTCTGTCTGTTACTCTGCTCGTGCCCCACCTCGTTCCTAGTCCGTGTGGACTGCGCTGACTCCTGCGAAGGGGTCAGCGAGTCCTCCTAGTTCTGCTCTTGTTCTAGAAGTTGTTACTCTGCTTGTCTTGTGTCATATATTGGTTCATCGCCAATATATACGCATACTTGCGCATTTTGTTATTTTCCTTGTATTCGTGTTACGTTGATACATCAGTGTCGCTGATATATACGTACACGAACTGTTTATTTCCTGTGTTCAGTTAGTCAGCCTTCCAGCACGTTTTGGTAGTTTGCGCGTACCGTGATCACCCGTGCTGAGCTAGTATCCTGCTCCTGGTCCTGTTTGTGGATTGCGTTCATCTCTGCGAGGAGATAACGAATCCTTCTGAATCCTGTCCTGTTACCGTTTGTGGATTGCGTTCATCTCTGCGAAGAGATAGCGAATCCTTCTGAGTCCTGTTCCCTGTATTGCTCCAGTGCTAGTCAGTGTTCCTGCTTATGTCATATATCGGTTCATTGCCGATATATACATATGTTAGTCAGACGTTACAAATAGTTTCATTGATAGCTGTAATTGTAATACGCTAGGAAAACATACTTATTGTATTTGTCTGTGTTACGTTCATCTATCTTGATCCTGCTATTTCCTGACTATCCTGTCCTGTCTTTGTGAGGCACGCCATCGCTGCAAACGCATTGGCTGCCTCATTCTAGCCTGTCTTGTTGTGGACGTTTGCTGTCACTAAGTAGTGGCTAGTTAAGCAAGCGTTTATTCTGTCTACCTGCCCTGATCTCCTCAGTTCTGGTTTATGCACTCAGCGCTACTTTGCGCTGAGACGTTATCACGAAAGTATTGTTTGTGGCTGTTCGGATCTGCACCGGCTCTGTGCGCCACAATCTCCTATTGGAGTCAGTCCTCTCCTCCACTAAACTGGGGATATCCTGATTCCTTGTGCTGGTGTGTGTACCTCCTTCACGTCAGCTTATGCATCACGTGCTGACCGTGGAGAATACACCTCCAAGCTTAACAGCAGCAAAAACAGTGAAGCGACGTTTCGAGGCTTGCTGCCTCTTTATCAAGCTGCATCTCGCATGTTACATATACAAATGACTTACATTTCCTTTATATACTAGTCATAGTACATACTGAGCCAATCAGCTGTCAGAGAGCTCTCAACCAATGTCTGCAGGTCCTGCCTAGCTTGATCTGATGGGGAACTATCTGGCTCACCTCTGATTGGACCATTCAAATGCGGTTCTCCTACTTCCTCACTCCTTGGTGATGCCTGAACGTCACTTCCCCTAGCCCGGCTAACAGCGTGTTCGCATTGGTCCCTAACTACCGCACAGCGCATCAGGGAGGAAGTGAGTCACGCTCGACAGAGGAGGGGCGGGATCATTCCATCCCACCCTCTCCCCTTCTGCCCGGCAGGATGCAACGTTATCATCGCACGTATGCAACGTAAACGGCGCATCAATGGGGCCAATAGGTCGCATTGGATGGAATGGGAGGGGAGCAAAGATCCTGCAGGCAGCCAATCAGGAGCAGGCAACGTTTGTAAGCAAAGACACAGTGGACATATTAGGTGGTGCTTTGGATCTAACAGCTAGTTTCTGGCATGAGCATCCTATAGGGGTAAAATGGGGCATGATAGCACATCTGAGCAATCCGCTGACAACAGACTCATAATTATTTTGCAGAAAGAATGATATACCATGAAACTTGCTGTTAGATCCAAAGCACCACCTAATATGTCCACTGTGTCTTTGCTTACAAACGTTGCCTGCTCCTGATTGGCTGCCTGCAGGACCTTTGCTCCCCTCCCATTCCATCCAATGCGAACTATTGGCCGCATTGATGCGCCATTTATGTCGCATACGTGCGACGATAACGTCGCATCCTGCCGGGCAGAAGGGGAGAGGGTGGGATGGAACGATCCCGCCCCTCCTCTGTCGAGCGTGACTCACTTCCTCCCTGATGCGCTGTGCGGCGGTTAGGGACCAATGCGAACGCGCTGTTAGCCCGGCTAGGGGGAGTGACGTTCAGGCATCACCAAGGAGTGAGGAAGTAGGAGAACCGCATTTGAATGGTCCAATCAGAGGTGAGCCAGATAGTTCCCCATCAGATCAAGCTAGGCAGGACCTGCAGACATTGGTTGAGAGCTCTCTGACAGCTGATTGGCTAAGTATGTACTATGACTAGTATATAAAGTAAATGTAAGTCATTTGTATATGTAACATGCGAGATGCAGCTTGATAAAGAGGCAGCAAGCCTCGAAACGTCGCTTCACTGTTTTTGCTGCAAGATTGCTTTCTGAATAAAGAGCTATAATACAACTTGGACGGTGCCGGCCATCACTTTTGTTGCTGTAACATCAAACCTTAGGAAGGTGAGCCATCACTTTTTATCCAATTACACATAAGGACAAAGGCGTGCATGAAAAAAGGTGGATAACGAAATCTGATAACGATAAACATCATTGTCATACTTGGTTAATGATAAATACCATTGTAAAAACAGATGAGAAATAATAACGAAACGATATTAATGTTAAATAGCATTACGTAATTCAACAATACAGCTTAACCAAACCCAACTCTCACACAGAACCCTCCCCTGGTGGTGCCTAAAACTAACCACTCCCCTAGTGGTGCCTAACCCTAACCACCCAACCTGGTGGTGCCTAACCCTAACCACCCCCCCTGGTGTCACCTAACCCTAACCAACCCCCTGGTGGTGCCTAAACCTAACCACCCCCCCTGGTGGCACCTAACCCTAACCACCCCCGTGGTGGTGCCTAACCCTAACCACCCCCTGGTGGTGCCTAAACCTAACCACTACCCCTGGTGGTGCCTAACCCTAACCACCCCCGTGGTGGCGCCTAACCCTAATCACCCCCTGGTGGTGCCTAAACCTAACCACTACCCCTGGTGGTGCCTAACCCTAACCACCACCCCTGGTGGCACCTAACCCTAACCACCCCCGTGGTGGCGCCTAACCCTAATCACCCCCTGGTGGTGCCTAAACCTAACCACTACCCCTGGTGGTGCCTAACCCTAACCACCCCCCCTGGTGGCACCTAACCCTAACCACCTCCGTGGTGGTGCCTAACCCTAACCACCCCCCCTGGTGGCACCTAACCCTAACCACCCCCTGGTGGTGCCTAAACCTAACCACTACCCCTGGTGGTGCCTAACCCTAACCACCCCCCCTGGTGGCACCTAACCCTAACCACCCCCGTGGTGGCGCCTAACCCTAATCACCCCCTGGTGGTGCCTAAACCTAACCACTACCCCTGGTGGTGCCTAACCCTAACCACCCCCCCTGGTGGCACCTAACCCTAACCACCCCCGTGGTGGCGCCTAACCCTAATCACCCCCCCGGTGGTGCCTAACCCTAACCACCCCCCTGGTGGTGCCTAACCCTAACTACCTCCCCCCCAGTGTTGCCTAAAAGTTAAACTAACCGCCGCCCGGTTAACGATATTAACGATAATTGCATTATAGCCTATGGCAGCGCCCTTTTCATCCTCCCTCAGACGGCGCCCTTTTTTCCTGCTGCCGGACAAACGCTTGTCTCAGGAAGGTAAGAGTGGCTTCACCATTAAATATTAGTGGGTTAAGATTCACAGTATCAGACGTTCGCAACATTGACTGATTCTCTTTAATCTTTACAGATAGACCCCGCTTTCCCTATCCACTACAGAGCCTCGCATACTGAGGGTTTTTTCTGTCTGCTCTTCACAAGCTAATGATACCTTCTGCTAAAATAACTCCTCAGCTGATTACACACATTATAAACAAGGATCAGGTTTTCCAAGTATCAACAGATAGACTATTTCATTAATCTACCGAGTGCTGGCACTGAGGAGAGAGGGGAGCAGGTGGGATCAATTTCTGGGACAAGATGATATGACTTCGGCATCCCAGCTCGTCAATGTGGAAAGATGTTCAAGGCCCGCTGAAAATCCCCCCACAGGCTTCAATCTCACCGCGATCCAAAGAGGGAGATAAATATCTTCATATAAGTCAAACAAGATTCCATCATGATTGCAACATCTGTGCTTCTGAAGCTGTGTACGGTAGGAGGACAGGCTGACAGCTGCTGGTGGCTGGGAAGAACCCAAGCTGGTCCCGAGCTTGTTATATAGTCTGAGATGTACATGAATGATGCCCCCAGTGATGGTACTTCCATTCAGAGCCATTTTAAGGCATTGACAACCCAGGCAGATGCCTGGAGTGACAGATGCTTATTGGGCACCAAGGAGCTGAAGTTGCTTAAGGATAATGATTTCTTGTTTCTCTTCCCTTTTCCATACAAATGTATTTTGTTTTTGCCCCCGAAAGTGTGCAATGTAGTACGGTGTAGCCTTAGACGTCGGTACGGATCGTGGGGAGATTGGTAGTTTTTTCCACTTTGCCGCTGCCTGGGTCCATTGTCTGTGCTGGTCCAAGTCTTGTGGTGTCCACCGCTGCTACCCAGGAGGTCGGGGCTCCACTGAGGTCCATCCATCCATCGGCTGCTGCTGCTCCACTGCAGCAGGAACACCTTAGGTTTAGCCCACCCCATCAGCTGCTAAGCCAGAAGTTTCCTGGAGCTTTGAGTCAGCCAGGACAAAAGTGCAATATAAATGTTCTGTGTCTTGTTTTGTCAAGTAAGGGCTGCCGTGACCCTTCACCTCTGTGACAGCCAGATTATCTTGACTCTGCCGAATGCTGCCCAGGAGTCAGGACACCCCACAAAAACCAACACTACTGCAACCTTCTGACTTGGAACATCCTGGCCAGCACTGCCAGATGCCAGAGGTCAAGCAATTGGGATCCTCAGCAGTGTCAGCCATCATCACTGGTTTCTTTCATGAAGAACTGGGCCATCACTGCTGAACAGATGATTGCCAAGTGCAACCAGTGGCACCATATTCTTGGCTCTCGGACATTTTCAACCCCCCCCCTTCCTACTTTCGAGAACCTGTATGAGCTAAAACTACTTCTGAGTACAACTCCCTCCTTTTTACTTGGAGATGCCAGATCTTTACACAACAATCCCTGGCTAAGTGCATTATTCTTCACTTTACCGCTCCTGCTCAGGGCAGGTTTTATAGTTCTTGCTGCCTGAATGAAGACCACCAGCCCACCTCTGCCAGGTAAGAAGTGTGGCCAGTATCAGCCCCTTAGCAAGAAGAGGGGCCAGATTCTGTATTCCACTCCAAATCCCCCAATATGGTATAAGAAGTGCCCAGGGCTGAGGGAGCCTTACTCTTTCTATCCCCAAACTGAGTGGTGGAGCGACCGCAGCAGAGCTCAAATACCATGTCCAGCTCTGGGTTCTCTCCTCTCTTCTTCCCTGCGGCCTAGCATTGTTCAGAAGCTTCCTTCTGAAGGCTCCCGATGTATGTCACATGGCATCAGGAGCCTACGGAAAGCTGCTGCCAATTGCTGACAGGCTACAATGAAGAGGAGGAGAACACGCCTGCTGGAGGAGATGTGCTCTGCTGCACGCTCTTCCATTTAGATGTTGCCGGCGCTACCCCCTAGAGTTTGCTGCTTGAATCAATTTATTCATGTGGCATCACAGTAGGGCCAGCCCAGCTCCCACCAGTACCAGCTCCATCTTGAGCTGCGTGTCATCCCACCTCCCTCCTCCATAGCAACAGAAATGGAGCAATCAGGGCCGGTTCATTGTCACGCACAATGGATGTTGCCCAAATGGATCGAGACTTGATGCTTTGGGTGACAGTTGGGGTTCCGTGTCCTGTACAGACTCCCCGCTGTGTTGTAGCATAGTGACCAGGGACGGTTCTTCCATGAAGCAACATGAATCACATGCATCAGGGTGGCAACAATTAGAGGGGGCAAGAGGCGGCTCCAGTCCCCAAATGTCACCCTCGTCGCACTCCCCGTCTCCCCCTCCCTAGATGTGTGGTGCCACTTCACTCACCTGCTTTCAGAGTTCCAGGTATGGGATCTCCGGCCAGGTCCAAGCATCCTGTATCCATGGCTACAGTGGTGCCTCATGTGACCTGTTACATGCTGCAGCACAACAAGCTGCTTTCTTTTCCCATTAATGACCTCTTCACCTCGCTCTCCTCTTGCTTCTCCTCCTGCTCTGACTGCATGCTGTTAGTGTAAACACAGCACAAACATGCCGCCCCTGTAATCTCTGTGCCTGATGCAAATGTTTCGCCTTGCCTCATGAGAGAACCGGCCTTGCCGAAGTGACATGTGACATATGAGATAAACATGAGTACATGTAGTACCAGTCGGACTAGGAACTTCTCTGTGTTCACTGTTTTTTTAATTGTAAGGGTAAGCAAGCCAGAGGTTTATCATGTGCCAATGGGACTGTCTGTGTTGCAGACAGTGGAACTAGCAGATCTCACGAAAACACTTCTGATTAGAAATGGCCCCAACCTCCGATTTTAGGTTCGCGAACTTCCACAAAAAGTTTGGTTCGCGCGAACGTCCGCAAACCGCAATAGACTTCAATGGGGAGGCGCACTTGGAAAACTAGAATAATTTATGCTGCCCAGAAAAGTGATGGAAAAGATGTTTCAAGGGGTCTAACACTTGGAGGGGGGCATGGATGAGTGGGATAGATGCCAAAAGTCCCGGGGAAAAATCTGGATTTGACGCAAAGCAGTGTTTTAAGGGCAGAAATCACATTGAATGCTAAATTGCAGGCCTAAAGTGCTTTAAAACATCTTGCATGTATATACATCAATCAGGGAGTGTAATTAGAGTACTGCTTCACACTGACACACCAAACTCACTGTGTAATGCACCGCAAACAGCTGTATTGTGTAGTGACGGCCGTGCTGGACTGGTGCGCACCACAGCCAGAGTGCAGGCCGTGGCGATAGTGGTTTTCAAGCCCATATGGTCGCCGGCTGAGGTAGCTCAATGATAGAACAACGGTGACTGTCCAGCTGATTGAATTTGGTCTGTCCACAATGAAGCAACAACCTTATTTTCTTGGGTGTGCCCCCCAACACACTCATATAGCCGGCAGTCATTGCTTCATTGTAATACGCAAGCCCCTTCACCGCGGCAAGGTAATGATCACGAAGGGGAATTGGCACATGTACATGCCTTTTGTTTTGTTGTTGCAGCCGCAGTGCAGCCAGAAAAATTAGGCAGGCACGTACATGCACCAGAAAAATTATTATAGCGGCCACTGCTAGCAGCGGCCTTAAAAATTCAGGAATCCGCCTGGAGTCCTGGACCCTGTTGGTGGTGGCGTAGAAGGCAGTCAAGCGGCCTGCAGGCAGAGATGCTGTGTGGGGACTGGGGACCGACTTAGTCTTGGGGCAGGCAGTTACACGGCGTGCAGGCAAAGATGCTGTGTGTGGGGACTGACTTAGTCTTTGGGCAGGCCTGACCGTGCTTTGCAGACCAGGCATCCGTGGTCAGATGGATCCTTGACCCAACGCTGTGTGCCAGAGATGACACCACTTGCCTTTCAACATCACGGTACAGTTTGGGTATTGCCTTTTTTGAGAAATAATTGCATATCTTCCACTGCGGTGTGTGGCTTTGCTTTTGTGTGCTGCTTTCCCGCAGGTGGTCATCCCATTGCAGTTAGTGCTTTGTAATTATGTGTCTTCATAAGGTAGTTGTCCCTACGCGGGTCTTGGTCTTTCCACGGATTAATGTTCGGTGGCAGAGCGTACAGATGGCATTGCTTTCATCTGAGGCAGACACACAAAATTTTTTTCACACCGCTGAGCCCTGGGGGGGATGGCAGTTTGGTGGTGGCGGCCGACTTAGTGTTAAGTGGGGTGCCAGAATCAGAGCAGGAGGAGGAAAATATGTCACGCTTCCGTGCGGAAGCTGACAAAGATGAGGTGTTCTGTGTTAAATAGTCAACTACGTCCTGACAATATTGGGGGTTGATGGCACGTGCCTTCTTCTGAACACTGTACTTTGGTCGAGGGCCACACGAAATCACGACAGCATGACCTCAAACAGACCTTCCAGGTGGCCTGCCTCTGCCTTTTGTTTTGTCCATATTGGGGGGGATGAAGTGAAAGGTATGCACTGACTTGACTAATACAATGTGCAGTCAGTCACACAGGTGCAGTTAACAGGTATGCACAGATTGGTAGATCACACTGCATGCGCTCACGTAGGTAGTTGGGTGCACTGAAGTGAACAATAGGTAGTAGGTATATGCAGTGATGGGTATTACATGTGCACCTGTTACACACAGACAGGCACAGTGACACTGCGTGCGCTCACGTAGGTAGGTGGGTGCACTGAAGTGAACACAACAGGTAGTAGGTAGGTAGTAGAAATATTCAGTATTCAGTGATGGGTATTACATGTGCACCTGTCACACACAGACAGGCACAGTGACACTGACTGACAGGGCTGTATATAATGCAAGTGGGACACACACAGAAAAAAAAAATAGATCACAAGAACAAGATTAGCTCTCAAAAGAGCTGTTGTGGGATGCTTTTTTAGCAATAACAATCAGCCAGAAGCAAGCCAACAAGCCTACAAGAGCCTAACTAAGCTTTCCCTATGAGAGTCTGCAGCAGCTTTGCCTTCTCTAATTACTGCAGGCACACAAGTGAGTCCACTGCCTGACACTGCCAGCCTTTTATAAGGGGGGAGTGGCTCCAGGAGGGAGTGTAGCCTGATTGGCTACAATGTGCCTGCTGACTCTGATGTAGAGGGTCAAAGTTGACCCTCATAATGCACAATGGGGGCGAACTGAACTTCCGGAAAAGTTCCTGGTTCGCCGTGATCGCAATCCACAGAAGTTCGCTGGGAACCGTTTGGGCCATCTCTACTCCTGATAACAGGAATAAAGATAATGTTATTATTTCTCTTTGTGGGAGCTGAATAAACCAGATAGTACATCACACTGACATGGCTGCTGTGCATACTTAAAATATAAGCCCATAAACTGAAAATAGAAACGTGACGATCCAGGAAGATTTTTACCATTACTACTATATGTACGCTTAATAATCTCATATGTTTGTTTTTTTCCAAGCAAGTTTGATCCCCTCAGTTCTCTGGGGTATCCATACCACCTGCTCTAGGCCATAATCTATTGCGACACGTTTCAGTTATAATAAATCATCTAGTTACATTCCTTTTTGGATCACTTTTTGAATCTGGTTATGGAATACTCTTGCTATACAGTCACAACACTGGCTTAAGGCCCCGTTTAGACTGCAGAACGCGGACCGCAACGCATGCGGACCGCAACGCGTACGAACGCACGCCATCCGCGTTCGTACGCGTTGCGTGGCTGATCCCATCACTGAAAAGTGAATGGGACAGCCATGCGTTTTTACAAAAAATGCATGCAGCATGCGTTCCCGGACCGCACAGGTCCGGAACGCATGCAGTGTGAACATCAGACATTGCACTCTATGCATGTCTGATGTCGTGCGTGTCGGCCACCTGCACGCGTTTCCAAAACGCGGCTGGAAACGCGTGCAGTGTGAACGGGGCCTTAGTGTCTAGGTGGATTTGCTTATTTAAAGAGGAACTGTAACCCAGGATTGACTTTCATCCCAATCTGTAGCCGATACCCCCTTTCCCATGAGAAATCTCTACCTTTTCTTGCATAAATCATCAGGGGGCTCTGTATGGCTGATATTGTGGGGAAACCCCTCCCACAGCGTGATGTCATGACCATAGTCTTGACAGTTCCCTTTCTGTGAACGTTGTTGCATTGGGAGAAAAAAGCAACCAGTATCTCCCACTGTGCATATTTATATCTGTTGAAAAAAAAAAAACAACCTTTTAGCCTATCGCATTGTTAGGGGGTGTGGTTATAGATAATGGCAGTTGCTGCTGTCTATTTTTTTATCTTGTTTGCCAGCAGTAAAGATGATGACATGCCGGCTGATTGTGGCTCAAACCTTTCTATTTTTTAACTTCTCACTTTGCAATGTATTAATTTCTTTATTTTTTTATCCCTACTACTATTTTTTTCTGAAGTTGGTCTTTAAACCTTGAACTATGCATGAGAATGATTACCTTATCATCACTGTTTGCATCAAGTCACCACTAGGGCGGTGATCTATATACATATTCATCTAAATTATTAGGATAGAAATGACTGCTCTGTTGAATAATGATGGCCACATGTGCAGGGCCGTATGACAGTATTTTTAATAAACGGCCCCATTTGTAATATGAATGGGAAGTCAGTGAGTGTATTGTGGCGGTAATCGCTCCAGCCTCCGTCCGTATTCCATCAATGTTTCAGCGCTGGCGAGCGCTTTGCCGCTTGTTCTTTTAAGATAAACATATTTATTTTACAGTGTCATTCCTCCATCGTTCAACCACTAAACTCTGGTTATCAATCATCCAGAATACGGCGGCACCTTACCTTCTCAGGAGATAAATCTGTTTGCGTAAAAGTTTTATAAGCTATCGTGAAACAAATTCATTAAAATGAACCTCCAGACTAAAAATCTACTCAGCAGAACTGAAAAGGCTTGGTGTTTTTTTAACAGTTTCACAGCATCAGAACTTTGTTTAACTTACCAAAGCATCATTTTAGCTGCACAGAAGAAAACTGCCCGGGCATTTTTCCCCTGATGCTGTGCAAAGCATGATGGGATTTCTGATGTTGTTCTCGTTCTGCTGTTTTGGTGCAAATTGTTTTTATCTGAGATTTGAAGCCTAGCACATGCAGCTGGGAGGGGTGATCAGGACACAGGACAGTTGGAACTGTGTCTCCTGCTCCTTGTAACCTCCTTTCAACCAAAAAGATGGCTGCCCTCATGAGAAAGATTGCTGCCCCATGAGAAAGATGGCTGCTCCCATGAGAAAGATGGCTGCCCCATTAACAGATGGCTGCTCCCATGAGAAAGATGGCTGCCCCCATGAGAAAGATGCCTGCCCCTATGAGAAAGATGGCTGCCCCCATGAGAAAGATGGCTGCTCCCATGAAAAAGATGGCTGCTCCCATGAGAAAGATGGCTGCCCCCATGAGAAAGATGGCTACCCCTATGAGAAAGATGGCTGCCCCCATGAGAAAGATGGCTGCCCCATGAGAAAGATGGCTGCCCCATGAAAAAGATGGCTGCCCCCATGAGAAAGATAGGTGCCCCCATGAGAAAGATGGCTGCCCCCATGAGAAAGATGGCTGCCCCCATGAGAAAGATGGCTTCCCCCATGAGAAAGATGGCTTCCCCCATGAGAAAGATGGCTGCTCCCATGAGGAAGATGGCTGCCCCCATGAGAAAGATGGCTGCCCCCATGAGAAAGATGGCTACCCCCATGAGAAAGATGGCTGCCCCCATGAAATCACAAACATTTGCCTGTTCTTTTCAAACAGGGTGGGTAAGAGATTATATAACTAATGTAACCTAATGACAGTATGTTTGTTTAGGCTGGAGTTCCTCTTTAACTTTTTTTAAACACACTTAAAAGTGGACCTGAACTCTTGCACTGTGATGATCGGAATGAGCTAATTACGAAAATTTTGCGTACATTTTCACATTTACGCTTATACATAATTACGGTTTTTAAATTCAATTGATTTCGTATAGTAATTCGTAATTTCACCTAAAATTTCACAAAATTTTGCGTCATTTCTTGCCGACTTTGGCAGTTAATAGCAAAGCCTTTCATACATGGAAGTGACACCAAAATTGGTATATATGTTAAGGAGAATGGTGGGTACAAGTAAAATAAAAAGAATTTTCCAAAAAGACCTTGTAGTTTTTGAGAAAACAATGCAAAAAAAATGGTTTTTAAACTAAAATAAAATGATTTTAAAAACATTTTTCTTTGCATATTTAAAATCGATTTTCTCAAAAACGACAAGCTTTTTTGAATTTTTTTTTTTTGACTTGTACCAATATTCTCATTAACGTATGTAGGTAGCAATTTTGGAAGCAATAGCATGTATGGGGACTTTCCTATAAACCGCCAAAGTCGCCACAAAATTTCACGTAATTGCGCAAAAATACACTCACTGACTTCCCATTCATATTACAAATGGGGCCGTTTATTAAAAATACTGTCATACGGCCCTGCACTCTCCTGCCTCCCCCCTCCTCACTCACTGTCATACTCCTCACACAGCACAACAAGCTGCTTTCCCCCAATGATGCTCTCCTGCCTCCCCCCTCCTCACTCATTGTCAGACTCCCCACACAGCACAACAAGCTGCTTTTCCCCAATGATGCTCTCCTGCCTCCCCCCTCCTCATTCACTGTCAGACTCCTCACACAGCACAACAAGCTGCTTTTCCCCAATGATGCTCTCCTGCCTCCCACCTCCTCAATCATTGTCAGACTCCCCACACAGCACAACAACTTGTTTTCCCCCAATGCTGCTCTCCTGCCTCCCCCCTCCTCACTCACTGTCAGACTCCTCACACAGCACAACAAGCTGCTTTTCCCCAATGATGCTCTCCTGCCTTCCCCCTTCTTACTCACTGTCAGACTCCTCACACAGCACAACAAGCTGCTTTTCCCCAATGATGCTCTGCTGCCTCCCCCCTCCTCACTCATTGTCAGACTCCCCACACAGCACAACAAGCTGCTTTTCCCCAA